>NC_092411.1:240137023-240444654 GCF_040894005.1 Engystomops pustulosus
GGCCTGACTCATCCAGGTTAGAGGAGAGTGATCGGTCACCAGTGTAAACTGCCGCCCTACCAAATAATACCTTAGGGACTCCAGAGCCCATTTGATCGCCAAGCACTCCCTCTCAACTATACTATAGTTCTTTTCAGGAGGTGTGAGCTTGCGGCTCAGGAATGTTACAGGATGTTCCTCACCCTCCACTACTTGGGACAGGACAGCCCCCAAGCCCACGTCAGAAGCGTCAGTCTGCACAATAAAGGTCTTGGTGAAGTTAGGGGTGATCAGTACCGGTCCCTCACACAAAACCGTCTTAAGTCGCTGAAACGCCCCCTCAGCCTCTTCACTCCACTTTACCATCACCGCCCTGCTACCCTTAGTCAGGTCAGTCAGAGGTGCCGCTATTGTCGCAAAGTCGGGGATAAATCGGCGATAATAGCCCACTATGCCCAAAAAAGCCCTCACTTGCTTCTTGGTCAAAGGTCGTGGCCACTGCTGGATCGCCTCTACTTTGTTTACTTGGGGTTTGATGACCCCTCGCCCAATACGATACCCCAGGTAACGGGCCTCTTCCAGACCCAGTGCACACTTTTGGGGGTTCGCTGTCAGCCCTGCTGCCCTCAGGGAGTCCACCACTGCTTGCACCTTGGCCAGATGACTCTCCCAGTCGTTACTATAGACTATAATGTCATCTAAGTATGCCGAGGCATAACTCCGGTGAGGTTTTAGCACGAGATCCATTAACCTCTGGAATGTGGCGGGAGCCCCATGTAGCCCAAAGGGGAGTACCACGTACTGAAAAAGCCCATCAGGGGTAACAAAAGCGGTCTTCTCTTTAGCCCTGTCAGTCAGGGGTACCTGCCAATACCCTTTCGTCAGGTCAAGGGTGGAGAAGAACCTAGCCTGTCCAAGTCGTTCTATCAACTCGTCAACCCTGGGCATGGGATAGGAATCAAATTTGGACACCTCGTTCAACTTCCTAAAATCATTGCAGAACCGTAGGGAACCATCCGGTTTGGGAATCAACACAATAGGACTCGACCAGTCACTTTTAGACTCCTCGATAACCCCCAGGTCTAACATCTGCCTGACTTCTTCGGCTATGGCAAGCCGGCGCGCTTCAGGGACCCGGTAAGGTTTTTGGTGTACCCGGACGTGGGGTTCGGTTATGATGTCATGCTTGATGACTGAAGTACGTCCCGGTAACTTAGAGAACACATCCGTATTTCGGAGCACAAACTCCTTCGCTTCCTGAATCTGGGCCCTGGAGAGGGACTCCGAGATCCGTACTTCAGGCACCTTGGCAACGGGTACACCTACCTCCGGTGTCCCCTTCTTGGAGACAGACGCCTTCTCTACTCCCATGGCCATCAGGGACTCTCTTTCCCTCCATGGCTTTAGGAGGTTCACGTGGTATATCTGTTCGGGTTTCCTCCTCCCCGGCTGAGATACCCTGTAGGTTACCTTCCCCACTCTCTCCATGACCTCATATGGCCCTTGCCATTTGGCCAAGAATTTGCTCTCCACGGTGGGCACTAGAACTAGCACTCTGTCACCTGGGTTAAAGGTCCTGAGTCTGGCTGTCCTATTGTAGACCCTAGACTGGGCCTCTTGTGCCCTTGTCATGTGTTCCTTTACAAGGGGCATTACCGCCGCTATGCGGTCCTGCATAAGGGAGACGTGTTCTATCACACTACGGTGGGGGGTCCTCTCCTGTTCCCAGGTCTCCTTGGCTACATCCAAAAGCCCACGTGGGGAACGGCCATATAACAGCTCAAAGGGTGAGAAACCCGTGGAGGACTGGGGAACTTCACGTATGGCAAACATCAAATAGGGCAACAAACAATCCCAGTCCTTCCCATCTTTGCTGACCACCCTCTTAAGCATCCCCTTCAAGGTCTTATTAAACCTCTCGACCAGGCCATCTGTCTGAGGATGATACACAGAGGTGCGGAGTTGTTTTACCTGTAGTAACTTGCACATCTCCTTCATCACCCTAGACATGAATGGGGTACCCTGGTCAGTCAAGATTTCCTTGGGGAGGCCTGTGCGTGAGAACACCTGGAACAGCTCCCTAGCAATAGTTTTGGAGGAGGTGTTCCTTAGTGGAATCGCCTCGGGATACCGCGTAGCGTAGTCCAGGATAACTAGGATGTATTGGTGCCCCCTGGAGGACTTAACTATGGGGCCAACCAGATCCATTGCAATCCGTTCAAAGGGCACTTCTATGATCGGAAGGGGAACCAAAGGACTCCTGAAGTGGGAGACCGGGGCAGTAAGTTGACACTCAGGGCAGGAGCTACAATACCGGTTTACCTCCTCCCATACCCCGGGCCAGAAAAACCGCTGCAGGATCCTTTCTCGGGTCTTCTCAGCACCTAAGTGCCCTCCCAGCACATGTTTGTGTGCCAACTCTAGCACCAGCCTACGGTGAGATTGGGGTACTACAAGTTGCTCAACCTCCTCACCCCGTATCTGGTCGACCCTGTACAACAGTTCCCCAATAATCACCATTCGGGGATATATTTTATCAGCCCCTGGTATCTGGAGTACCCCATTTATCACCTTGACATTCTCCCGTGCTTTAACCAAGGTAGGGTCCTGTAGCTGTGCAGCCCCAAAATTGTCCCGGGAAATCTCAAGGTCCAGCATGTCGGCCACCTCCTCGTGGCCCTCGACCTCACCAGCAAGGACCTCTAGGGGAGAGAATTCATCACATGGGGTCACCCCTACTGCTGGTGTGTGTACATCGGCCTCAAAGGGTTCAGGGGCCAAGGCCGGACATACCTGATGTCCATTATCTGCAACAGTTCCTGTGGTGGGTCTTCGGCTCCAGAGGTCCCAAAACACTGGTAAGTCTCTGCCGATAATAGCCTCATGAAAAAGGGTCCCCACCACCCCCACTTCATGGGTAACAGAACCACAAGGGGTATGTAGGTTGACGACGGCAGTGGGATATTCGCGAGTGTCCCCATGGATACATAACACGCCCACTTTCCGCCCGCTGTACAGTCCTGGGTCAACCAAAGTTCCCCGCACCAGGGTGACCAGACTCCCGGAGTCTAGCAAGGCTTCCACTGTGTGACCACCGATCGTGACCATGCATACTTGGGGTTCTGCACCCGTGACTGACTCCGCCGACAGAACCGGTCGGGCAAACAGCGACACTCGCCGGGCCTGGCTGCAGTCCATTGGCTCCCCTGACAGTGGACAGTTGGCAGCAATATGGCCCATTTCATGACACCGCCAGCACTGGACACGGCCATGACCTCTGTCACGAGCCTCACTGGGTTTCTGGGTATCCACGCCCCCCAATGAACCCCCTCCCAACCTGGCATATCTCCCCTTTTCCGCAGTAGCAGTCTTACCGGCTGGTTTGGTGACCCTGTCACTGGCACTGCTACGTGAGGGAGAGGTAAGTAGAAGGTCCTCTGTAGCCCGATACCTCTCTACAAGGGACACAAGATCCTCAGCTTTTGTGGGGCCGGCCTGTCCAACCCACCGCTGGAGCCGAGAGGGCAGAGAACGGGTGAATTTGTCGAGGACCACTCTCTCTACCATCTGTGCGGGGGTGCAGTCCTCTGGTTGCAGCCACTTCCGGACCAGATGGATCAGGTCATGCATTTGGGAGCGTGGGGGTAACTTTTCTGAGTAAGCCCACTGGTGGACCCGGCTGGAGCGGACTTGAACGGTGACCCCAAGACGAGCCAGAATCTCCGCCTTTAGCTGGGGGTACTTACGGGCCTCCGTCTCACTCAGGTCGTAGTAAGCCTTCTGCGACTCGCCGGTCAGGAACGGTGCCAGGACATCTGCCCACTGCTCAGCCGGTAACTCCTCTCGCTCAGCTGTTCGTTCGAACACCGTGAGATACGCCTCCACGTCGTCGGTCGTCGCCATTTTTTGCAAAGCCTTCTGTACCGCAGCCCGTGCGGAATGCTGGACCACCGGGTACCCCTGCAGACCAGTACGGGACCCCTCAGCAGTCGTCGCCTGCGGTGCTGCCACCATGCCAGAAAACTTCTCCATCATCAGCTGGAACATGGCTCTGGATTCTTCCTGCTGTTGCTGGAGCATGGCTTGCTGCTGTCGGGACCTCTCCTCCTGCTGCTGGAGCATGGCTTGCTGCAGCTGCCGATTAGCCCTGGTCTCCTCCTGCTGCTGGCGGGATCTCTCCTCCTGCTGCTGGAGCATGGCTTTAATAAAGTCCTCCATCTTGGCTTTATCCTGCACTTTGCCTGCTGCTTTCACCCAGGCCATGCAATGTTGCAGGATGTAGCGAGCCTGTCGGGTGTATGTCTTTTGAACTGCCCGCAATCCGAAGCACCATATGTGGAGGTTTGGCCCAGTAGAGACCGTGGTAGCGGGGTGCTGTGATGCAGTTCACGACAGTGACACCAAAGTATAGTCCAAACAGGTCTAGCCTGTGTTTATTTCAGCAGGAAAATAAACAGCCTTTACATTCAGGCACAAAACAAAATAATAACCTACCCGTCCGGGTACTAACTATACACTGAGTTCACTAACTCACACTAAACAAAAATTCACGTGCTGCTCCAGACACACAGGTCAGAGCTGTGTCCTCTCAGCCTCCTTCCACAGAGAGACAACATTTCCAGCTCTGCTAAGTGATTTTATGCAAGCTAATTGGGCTGTTCCCATCACCTGTGTCCAAGGTGCTGGACAAACCCACTTCAGCACTAAGGCCTTGCATAGAAGCAAAACCTTGGGGAAACATACCGCCCATCCACAGTTAACCCCTTCAGTGTCTCACAATATATATATATATATATATATATATATATATATAAACGCATATACCGGTAACAATGCTAAATAATTTTTCAGGCAGCTCCAATACTTGTTATAGGATTGTATCATTTGATTTATGTGCCCCTTTAATAAATTAAACCTCCAAAACACACACACACATATATATATATATATATATATATATATGTATATATATATATATGTATATATATACATCAACCTATTTATAGATATTGTAAGGGATTAGGTCTGGGATTGTCGTCTCGTGGGGTAGATGGGCACAATTCACCGGCACACAAGTAACTTCACTGTTCACACTGTGCTATTTGGGTACAACTGACTGCAGACAGTTTTATTCAGCAATAAAAACAAAATAAACAAAACAGCAAAAATAAAGCCTAAGCCTCTCCGGGAATAACTACACTTTGAGGTTCCCTACCTCACCAGGTGCTGGTCTACTGCAAGCCACCCCCAAACTCACAGGACCAGTTCAATTCAACAGCTCCACAGGCCTTTGACGTAGCCTGTCTATTCCCCAGGGTGGCGCCATTGTGGGAAGTCGGCACCAGGTAGTTATGCAGGACTTCCAGATGGATGCAAATTACTCCTTATTAGTGGCAAAACACCCAGCTTTCCCACATCCATCCAGCAACATATTCATTCTATACCCAAAATCTGCTTTAGTGGCAGCTACCCTGCTACAATATTTATAACACAGTATATATATATATATATATATATATTGGGGGATTATGGGGCACAAAATATATTATAATTCATAATGGATGCTCTAGATTATTTAGGATCAATAACAATATATAAACAATTAGTATTATAACTAATTTAGGGGAAATATTGCATTATTAATTACGCGTCTTGTGCTAAATAATGTAATTAGTGGGTATTGCATGAAGTTAAAGGTGCAATATACTGTATATTGAAAAAGTCCCACTTGCATACTCACCTTTGGGTGGTCCAGAAGCTCTGTGCGTCTCCCCTTCTGTCTTCTCCACGATGCTCTGGTCCCCGAGACTCCTCTTCTGTCTTTTGTCTGCTGTAACTGCTGTCAGAGTCGGGGCCATGCACTCTGCCGGCCGGAGCACACTTTGATGCATCCGCTGATGACGTCATAGTATGCGCCGGCTGCCATAGCGCATGGCCACGTCTCTGCCACTTGTTACAGCAAACAGGAGACAGAAGTGGAGCTGCGCTGAGCATCGAGGAGCCGCGCCAAACATTGGGGGCGCCGGAGGGTGAGTATGTAAGTTTATTGTTTTTTGTTAACTCATGTGTTAGCCAAGGTGAGGTTTTTCAGCACATTTTTTGTGCTGAAAAACTCGGCTTATACACGAGTATATACGGTACATGCGAATTCAGCTTAAGAACTAACTTAAAGAACTTATCTTGTACATAACCTTTATTAGGCAACCTGTGCTGCCTGTATTGTAGATGTCTAATCCAGAAAGGTTCCACAATATAATTGTAATAATATATATATAAACAATAACAAAAGTACCGTTAGGCCAATTTAGCCCTTTTACGCCATTAAAATATAACCTTTATTTGAGAAGTTAAAATGATTGAAAGAGAACGCTATATACCAAAAATATCTCAGTTGGATTTTAAAATTGTCAGGGTAAGGGAAATAGAAGTATATATTATTGATATGCTTATTAGCAGCCGTTTTATTATTTATCACAGGTGAGATGTATTCCTTATCCCTTCATTATGCTGACGTCTCAAATGGAGGGGAGGGGGGTTGTTAAAAAAATCAGTCTATATAGTGCCTATGGTCCTTTGAATGTTGATAGACATATACTGCCACCTTATGTCTATCCCCAGTTTGGATCCCACCGGACTAGGCTAGTAGGCATAGTCCAGTGCATACAACTAACTCTCTGTGGGCTTTGATGGCCACTGGCTAGCTAACCCCTTTTTGCCTCATGCAAACACAACCCATTTACAATCAACAATTCACTGGCTAACTTAGTTCTATTGTTTCAACGACTCTCCCTCACTACCTGTATTAAAACCTAATATTGATGTGTATATATATATATAAAAACGCATATACCGGTAACAATGCTAAATAATATTTCAGGCAGCTCCAATACTTGTTATAGGATTGTATCATTTGATTTATGTGTCCCTTTAATAAATTAACCGGTTCGCGACCGCCCGCCGTGTATTCACGGCGGCGGTCGCGTTCCGATGCATGGAGAGGGCTCGCGGGCCGAGCCCTCTCCATAGCTGGTAAGTCTCTGCTGCATATTGCAGCAAAGGCTTACCGGTAACACCCACGATCGGTGCCGGCACCGATCGCGGGTGTTTTCTTGCTGATCGAATGGGTGTCGATCATTAGGTATCGCCGCGTCCGAAAATACCTGATCTATCAAAATCTAATAACGGTTTTTCACTGCGTTTAACCCCGTAACGGAAAATCGCGTCCAAAGTCAAAACTGGCACTTTTTTGCCATTTAAAAAAAAATTAAAAATTCTATAAAAAGTGATCAAAAGGTCCTACAGTCCTAAAAATAATATCATTGAAAACATCATCAAAAGGCGCAAAAGATGCAACCACCCTCAACTCCATACAACGAAGTATGGAAAAGTTATAAGCACAAGAAGACGGCAAAATAAAAAAAAAAATTTGTTCATGAGGTTTTAATTTTTGAAAATGTATGAAAACATTATAAAACCTATACAAATTTGGTATCCCTGTAATCGTACTGACCCAAAGAATAAATTAGATGCATCATTTGTGGCGTGAAGTGAAAGCCGTAATATCTGAGCCCACAAGAATACGACACAAATGCGTTTTTTCACCATCTTCACTGCATTTGGAATTTTTTTCCCGCTTCCCAGTACATGGCATGGAATATTCAATGCAATCACTATGAAGTGCATTTTGTTACGCAAAAAATGAGCCGTCACATAGCTTTTTACGTGTAAAAATAAAAAAGTTATAGATTTTTGAAGGTGGGGAGTGAAAAATGGAAATGAAAAAACGGGAAAGGGCCCGGTCCTTTATCGGTTAAACCCCCAAAACACACACACACACATATATATAACCTATCTACAGATATTGTAAGGGATTAGGTCCGGGATCGTCGTCTCCTGGGGTAGATGGGCACAATTCACCGGGTCACAAGTAACTTCACTGTTCACACTGTGCTATTTGGGTACAACTGACTGCAGACAGTTTTATTCAGCAGTAAAAGCAAAATAAACAAAACAGCAAAAATAAAGCCTAAGCCTCTCCGGGAATAACTACACTTTGAGGTTCCCTACCTCATCAGGTGCTGGTCTACTGCAAGCCACCCCCAAACTCACAGTAACAGTTCAATTCCACAGCTCCACAGGCCTTTGATGTCGCCTGTCTGTTCCCCAGGGTGGCGCCATTGTGGGAAGTCGGCACCAGGTAGTTATGCAGGACTTCAACGACTCTCCTTCACTACCTGTATTAAAACCTAATATTGACGCCCCCCCTTCCCCACGACATGAGAACATGTTTCACCACCTAGCATGGCAAACCACTGATGAACCCCTGATGACGCCACGGCTTAAAAGGGTTAAATTGGCCTAACAGCACTTTTCTTATTAATACAGAAAGGGACAGAACAAAACAGAATTGCTATTTGCTAGTGATGAGTTGCCCTACCAGGTCAATGAGTATTTTAGGTACTGGTGTTACCCTGGTTACATGCACGATAGGTTCTGCAGGTTTGATGAATTTGTATGTAAGTTGGAACTGTATACTTTATAATTGCAGCTCCAGGCCATATTTTCTGGGTCTGTATGACTATTGGATTTTAAAAATATTGGGTTAAACCAGGATTAACAATAAAGCTTAATTGCAGACACCTTTGACTGATAGAGCAGCTTATTGTTGCCTAGGGCTAAAGTACAGTAAATTACCAACATCCAGAGGTCAGAGTGTAACTAGGGGTCATCTGTAAGTCAGGTGTTCTTAAGTAAGGGACCGCCTGTATATTGGCTCATTCATTGCACTTCCCTCCCTATGGCAGCAATGTCTGTCTATAGATTTTACCATCATCTGCACATAATACTCTTTTCAAGTCGCAATGAACATTGGACCATGTCAGATGTGGCCAGACCCAATTAGATCAACAAACTAAAACTAACACTATGAAAGGTACTATAGATAATGTAACCTGGTTTTACATGTTAACGGTCTGGGCAGGTGGAAGGGAAAGCTGCAAATAGATTTCTGCTACTTTTAGAAACGGAGCCTTGAATTCCTTTCCTCTTGTTGAGGGTCGATGGGACGTACACAAACAAACTACTGGCCACACACAGCAGAAAAATCATTTGAAGACACAGAATACTGTATAAGGTGAACATTTAGCAAACATTAAAATATTCACTGCTACTACATTGGTTTAAAAAAATATTATTAATTATGTATGTCACTTACTGGTATCTCTTAATAAATCTCTTTAGGCTAGCCAATCACATGCCCTAACTGCATGCAGGTTTAGCTGTCTCTTTATTAATCCATCCTGTGTCTTCCTCCCATACGTCATCCAGCAAACAGCAGATATATACCAAGCTCCAGGCTTCTCCGCAGTCACTTTCACCTTGGATATGTATATATGTTGGCGGCTGATGGCTGGTTCAAGCAGCAACATTTTTATTTATTAAATTAATTTATGCTGTTCCATTATAAAGAATGGCTGGACCATTATACAAGCTGTTATACCTCTTGTGTCCCCCCCCCTCATCCTCATAGACTGTAAGCTCTTGTGTCCCCCCCCCCCCTCATCCTCCTAGACTGTAAGCTCTTGTGTCATCCCCTCATCCTCATAGACTGTAAGCTCTTGTGTCACCCCCTCATCCTCATAGACTGTAAGCTCTTGTGTCACCCCCTCATCCTCATAGACTGTACGCTCTTGTGTCACCCCCTCATCCTCATAGAATGTAAGCTCTTGTGTCATCCCCTCATCCTCATAGACTGTAAGCTCTTGTGTCACCCCCTCATCCTCATAGGCTGTAAGCTCTTGTGTCACCCCCTCATCCTCATAGACTGTAAGCTCTTGTGAGCAGGGCCCTCACTCCTATTGTTTTAAATGACGATGTTATTACTCTGTAATGTAATATTATATTTGTATACTTCCCCTATGATTTGTAAAGCGCTACAGAATTTGATGGAGCTATATAAATAAAGATTACTATTATTAAAATCCAGAGTGTAAAAGAAAATCCTGTGTGAAATGGGCCTTAAAAGCATTGAGATCATAAAGTACAAATAATTAAATCTCCAAAAAGAAAAAAAATGACCGATGATAACAACCTATTCAGTGGGTATGGAAATTATTCAGACCCCTTAAAATTTTCAAAAACCTAAATAAATAGCTTGATCGCAATAGTTTCCGTCCTTCAAAACATATTACATCAACCAAAAACAAAACACACAAAGCACTGACCCATACATCTAAAATGGTCACATTTTTTCTGAAAAAACCCCCCACAAAAATATAATAATAATCAGATGCTATTTGGAGAAGAAATACAGCTTAAAATAACCAGATGGACACAATAACAAGGCACAGTATATTTTTACTCATTGGGGGTCATTTACTAAGGGCCCGATTCGCGTTTTCCTGATGTGTTACCTGAATATTTCCGATTTGCGCCGATTCTCCCTGAATTGCCCCGGGATTTTGGCGCACGCGATCGGATTGTGGCGCATCGGCGCTGGCATGCACGCGACGGAAATCGGGGGCGTGGCCGAACGAAAACCCGACGGATTCAGAAAAACCGTCGCATTTAAAACAAAAAATCTGTCGCGGAGCTTGCACTTACCTTCACTCAACCTGGCTCGGTGAACTCCAGCGCATTCCGATGCTATTCAGCGCAGCAGCGCCACCTGGTGGACGGCGGAGGAACTACCTTAATAAATCCCGGCCGGACCCGAATCCAGCGCAGAGAACGTGCCCGCTGGATCGCGAATGGACCGGGTAAGTAAATCTGCCCCATTGTCTCATTGCAGCCAATTAGTAAGATCAAAAAAGGGTTTTTGACAGAAAAAAATGGAATGTAGATATTTTTGCTAATTTACTAAACATGAAAAACTGAAATATCACATGGTCATAAGCATTCAGACCCTTTGCTGTGACGCTCAGATTTGACTCACATGCTGTTTAATTCATTCTAATCCTACTTGAGATGGTTATAATCATTCATTAGAGTCCAGCTGTGATTATGAACGGCACACACCTGTCTATATAAGACCTCACAGCGCATGTCAGAACACATTATAATCTTGAGGTCTAAGGAACTTCTCAAGGAGATCAAAGACAGAATGGTGGCATGGCACAGATTTGGCCAAGGTTACAAAATAATTTCTGCAGCACTTAAGGTTCCTAAGAGCACAGCTTCTTTGGGAATGGAGGATGTGTCCTTCCTGCTTTCAGTCTGCAGTTTCAGGACTCTGAAATGGTTCTTGTGTGCATGTGTATTGAGAGCAAGAACAGATGTTTCATAGGTAAAGGTCCTTATCAGTATAAAGTTTGGTGGATGGTTAAGGTGGCCATGGGCCCCGAGCTATTGCCCAAACCACCCATGTTATAATCCACTACTGCAGCTAAGTACCACAGATCGCACTTGATATGCAGCAGGTCGTGCTCCACCTAACTGGTTAGGCTTTGGTCTACACCCAAATATTTTTTCCACGTGAATGTGTTTTGTCCTTGAATTTCTATAGAGTGGTGTAGATGACAGCTGACCAATGTGTGTAGAAGAGAAAACAAGGTCAAAACAGGTGAAAGTATAATGAGTGGGAGAGTAGCTTTTTGTTCGGCAGGAAAGAGTAAATACAGTTTTAGACTTGTGTAAATTTTACTATAAAAATAAGCCATTGAAAAATGTAACTTTTAGGCCCCTTTTACACAAATTTTTTTTACTCTGTCTGCAAACTAGGGTTTTAGGTCCATTTAGGTCCATTGTGTTTTACAACCTTTAAGCCTATTTTCCAATTCCTTGTCTGTGAAAATGATCCCTGTGTCATCTGTATGTCATCCATTTTGTGCGTAAAAACAGAGGGCTTGGGTTATATGCTGTCATTGGCTTCTTACCTCTATTATAACTTAGTCCTCTGATAATTTTCTGGACATGTTTGTTGTGTACTTAAATGCAATCCACAAACATGTGAGACCCATAGACTTCAATGGGAAGGCACTAGACGCAAAAATAGCTAAAAAAAGGACAGGACCTGAGATTACAGCCACGCAAACACAGCATTAGGAAAAAACCTCAGGGAGAAGGAACCCATTCTATAAAACAGAGGCCTTAATTAGCCGCAAATACAGCTATGAGAAATAGGACCAAAAAACATTCATGTGAAAGGGGCATACTGCAGAAAAAAACAAGTCCCCGCAAGCCTCATGTCAGATGAAAAAGTGAAAAAAAAAGTTCAGTATTGGATGTTGAGTATGGAAAAAAAGCTTCCAAACAGTCTGTGTCCCTAAAGTAAATCTAATATATAAATCAAGAATAGTAAACCAGGAACATTTACTCAACTGCTCTGCATTGGCCACTGCGTAGCTACTCCACCCCCCTAGTAGCCTCTTGTGGTCATGAGTAAGAGCACGGATCAGTGCTAGAAACACGTTGACAACACCCTGTATACCTGTATTTTGTTGTTGGATGCCATGTTATGATGAATAAAGGCAGTTTTATCCTTAATGAA
This sequence comes from Engystomops pustulosus, assembly GCF_040894005.1. NCBI lineage: Eukaryota > Metazoa > Chordata > Amphibia > Anura > Leptodactylidae > Engystomops > Engystomops pustulosus. Next base: position 240,149,490 of record NC_092411.1, read on the forward strand.
AGTTGGATCCATCGATTCTTCTGTCCCATTGTGTATACTTGCTGCAGCGAAGCCGGGTCTGTGCTAGTGGAAATATTACACTGAAAATCAAGGTGAGCTGGAGAGATTAAGTGGATTTCTCTTGTGATCTACCTACCAATCCATCTTCACCGTGCAGCCAAGAGTTGTCCACAGAACCTGGCTTCCTGGACGAATCCGCGCAGCTCCTTGTAGCTGCATGCTGAAGATGGATCGGTAGGTGGATCGGAAGAGGCTACTGGGGCATGGAATATCCGTGCCATGTAGCCTCTGCTCCGGCTACCCCATGCCCCAATAGCCTCTTTAGTAAATTTGCATATTAAAATGATAAAAGATATGGGAAACTAAAGGATTAGCCATAACAAGTGTTATCGTACTATAGATTAGAAGTACCTGCCATCGGATCTACCTTAATAGGTTGATCCGTGATGGTAGGTTTCTTTTACGGGGATAATTATAAAAGTTTGATTTAGAAGGACAGAGGTCATGGATAACAAATAGAAAAAGATTACCACAGTCACAGAGCCAGGATCTAGGATCTGGTTTAGTATGATTGATTTTGATGGTAGATTTCCTACGAAGTGTTGAAATCAGATGAAACATGTTTTTTCCTGCCTCTGTTGATTTATTAATATAGTTCTTATTTATATAGATATGGAGGCAGATATCTTTCTCTGATTTGTTTTATCATGTAGACATTACTGTATAGCTTCTTCATGGAAATAGTAAATACTTGTAGACAATTGGACTATTCAATAATCCTAGAGTAACTGCAGAGTATTCTGATGTCAAGTGTGAGTAGGGAATGGTTGTGGTGCCTTGTTAGTACTAGTTTAATACTTTCCATTTCTAGGAAGCATAATAATACACTTGTCCTGGGCACAACACCCTTGTGTCAGACACTCTAAATGTGCTGCACATGAAACCTAGTTTGTCAACCTTTGCTTCAGTGACAGCACACATTACACAATATTGTCTGCCAGCCAAGTTACTCTGCATTCTTCCAATCCCTAATACATTGATACCGATGTGAGGAAGACGAAAGTGATTGCTTGTGTGCTCACACACCCCTCACACACCTCCTATATGCCTCCTGTCACAAGACAGCAGATGGGACCGGCACATGTCATGAAAGCCTTATATAGTACCTGCTGTCACATCACCGTAAATACAAGGATTAAGTTATTCTGGATGCCCAGAATGTGCCAGCGGCGCCACATGCATAACAACTATGATACAATAACATTGAAGTCATAGAATAAAAGATGAGTTCTCTGGTGGTATATATTACATTTATTGTAGTCATACAAAAAGTGGAAGCCAAGAAGTTCTTTATTAAATTAGTTGCTATCTTACTTTTTGTTACTTTTGACATTACAGCAAATCTTCTGTTTGAGATTTACAAAGGGGTATTCTAACATAGTAAAGTGATGATGGATTCTATTAAGTCATCTATAAAGTAAATTGAGGCAGGAAATGTGGTCAAAATATCGCTCTTATGAAGTTTTCCACCCTTAATTCTCTCATAGTCAGACTTGAATTTGGTTGCAGTGAGAAATCCATTATTTCTAAATTATTTCACAATCAAGTGGAATATGCAGTTCAATTCTGGGCACCAGTCCATAAAAAAAGATGATAAGGGGTATGGAGGGTCTCAGCTATGAGGAAATAACTAGATTTATGTGGTCTCAAAAAGAGACAACTAAGGAGGGGGGACATGATTAATATAAATATAAATACATAAATGGTCCATACAAAAAATATGGTGGAAAGTTGTTCCAGGTTAAATGAAATAGAAAGACAAGGGGATGCTGTTCCCTTCTGGAGAAAACAAGGTTTAATCACCAGAGTAGACACTGGGAAGCACAGTGGCTTAGTGGTTAGCATTACAGCCTTGCAGCGCTGGGGACCTGGGTTCAAGTCCCAGGGTCAACATCTGCAAAGAGTTTGTATGTTCTCTCTGTTTGCGTGGGATTCCTCCAGGTCCTCCCACACTCCAAAACATACTGGTAGGTTGATTAGGTTGTGAGCCCCATTGCAGACAGGACCGATTTGGCAAGCTCTGTGCAGCGCTGCGTAATCTGTGTGAACTATATAGATAAAGAATTATTATTATTAGCAAGCTGTGGAATAGACTGCCTCAGGAGCCTGTTATAGCAGGGAAAGTAGAGAGCTTCAAGAAGGATCTAGATGCCTTTTTACATCAAAATAACATTGCCGTTTATGTTATAATTTAGAGTTGCTTCCCTTTTATCTCTTTCTCATCCAGTCCCTTCCATTCCTTGGTTGAACCTGATGGACATATGTCTTTTTATGACCTTATTAAGGGTACATTTAGATGGGTGTCTGTGGGGATATATATGCGGCTGCAAAATGTGTCCCCATAGACGGCAATGGCGGTCCGGCTGCGGGATGATGGCACACATGTGTGGCACCAATATGTGCTGTAAACGGGGAAATGATAAAGCATGCTTTATCTTCCCCCATGTGTGAGGACGTGAGACGCTATGGAGGTGTCACCTCCTCCTCATCTCCAGCGCACACCAGGTGGGCTTACGGCTGTGTAAATGTACACTAATAAGCTATCAGGATGGTAGATGACAACCCTTACAATGAATAGGGATTGTTTCTTGTTACAGTAAAGTGATCAGTAGCAAAAGCAATCTTTATGCTTGGTGTAAACATTCAAACAATCCTTTCTTGTTCTTTTTTTGTTGCTCTATTTGGGCGCATCTTTTGAATCCTGATACCTCTCCTGCAATTCTAGCTGCCCAACAATAAGGCTACAGTCACACTTGCGTATGGAGGACGTATATACGGCCGACGTATATACGGCTGATATACGTCCTCCATAGACGACAATGGGCGCACGGCGCCCTACGGGAGCGGTACGGTGCCGCACACGTGCGGCACCATACTGCTCCGTACCCGGGAAAAAGATAGGACCTGTCCTATCTTTACCCGTAATACGGCGCCGTGCGCTATTACTTCCTATGGAGAGGGGCGGGGGTGAGCTGCGCTCACCTCCTCCTCCTCTCCCCGTACACTGCCGTTGCCCGGTACGGTACGGGCGGGCAACGGCAGTGTGAATATAGTCTAAGTCTGACAAAAGCAAGTCTACCAACTAATAAACCTTTGGTTTAATTTCTTCTTTTTACGATGCGCCAATTACATGGACCACAATGTAAAATCTTAGTGCAAAACACCGCTAAAATTGGGTGCAAAAAAAACCACCACCTAACACCAAAAAAAATAAAAAGGACTCCGCTGTGTCTGTGGCTGTCCCAACTCTACATCAAAGGCAGTGCCAAGTGTGCATGTTTAGGAGGAAGTGGTAGGAATAGCTTCTGCCGGCAGAAGCTGTTTGGATGACAGTTATCTCTAAAGTGTTGGATTAACAGGGATATCACTAGTGTACATTCTGGTCAACAACTTCAGAGAGCAGATGAAGGTCAGTCCAACTACTTACAAATGTGCATAATAGTACAGAGTTCCGTTATCAGCAGTTACTCAATAGTGAACAATGGTTTCGGCAACAGACACAGGACAAAGTACTTACTATTGTTTGCAGGATCGGGGTTGTTAAATGATGAACTTAATGGTAGACAGAATCTTGTATACATGGATGTCTCTCTGATTACCAAGGATTTTATGCTGATTTTATGCTGATACATAAGAACACATGTTGTATTTGTTCTGTTAATTTATTTAGATTCTCTTTTGAATCACAATTATTGTCTTCACTATGACTATATCTAGGGTCAGACCTGATCTAAACAACTAGAAAAATGCCATGGTGTTGTGGTAGAATAACAAAACAAACTCACAAGTTTTGTTTGACAGCTCAACTCGCGACCCCTTCATGATAGGCTAACGTAAAATTTACGTCTACCAGCCATGAAGGGGTGTACGGGGAGGGCCCTCTCCACAGCTGACATCTGCCGGTCGAACCCAACCAAGGCACCTAACTGTGCTGCATATGGGCACGGCCATCTTGGATACCCGATCAGACCTCCTTAGGTTTAAGTACCCCAGGGAGCCTGAAATAATAGTTAAAAAAATGTTTAAAAAAAAAAAAAAAATATATATATATATATATATATATATATATAAAATTCAAATTACCGGCCTTTTCCTAGAATACATATTAAGTAAATCAAATCATAAACATGTAAGGCATTGTCACATCCAAAGATGTTATAACTATCAGAATATAAAAGCAATTATACCTAGCGTTGAAACCCGTAATGGAAAATAGCACTTAAATGTTTATATTTTAATCAAAAGTGATCAAAAGGTGCCCCAATGCCTATGGCTCTCAATGATGGGCTAATAGCCTCTGTGTGTGCCGGATACTCTCCTCTACAAGCAAAGGAACATCCTAAGTTTTTAGTCAGAATTTTTTAATATTATACTATATTTTTATATTAGTATAAACTAATAGCAATCTATAGCTGTCACCTCACTCCAGGCATGTGCATGAGGCGATGAGAACTAGTAAGGTCACTGTCAAGGTTAGTTAAAAAAATTTTAAACCAGCAGGGCAGTAAATAGCAGTTGTTTATTTCTCTAAAATTGGGAAAAACAGGGTTTTAAGATTCCAGCCTCATAGACGTACATATGTTGTAATAAGAGTAGAAGCCCTAGGGCTTTTCACCGCACCTTCATAGGTTGACCCAAGCTAAACACAAGTAGACACTTGTTCTCTTGAAGCAATTGCTGTGAATATGTGAATATGTCCGCACGTCCAGGAATCCTGATGCCACGGCAGTGCCCTGTACAGAGTGGTCATAATAACATCTATCCAAAAACACATCTGAAAGACTACATTGAGAAGTCATTACCGAATTACATATGTTTTGCCAGCAGCAGGCAACAAGAATTTCATCTTTTACTGCCAAATGGACAAAATCAGTCCAGTCACTGACTAAATAAGGATTGTTGTATTTTACCCTTAGCAACAAGATTAAGCCAGTAGAAGAAAGTTTAAAACATTTATCTTAAAGTCTTAATCCAGCTACAAACAGGATTACATCATTGGATATTATTTAATTTTTTTCCAAAACATTTTTAATTATTTTTGAGCATAAAATATACAAAAAATACAATATAGGGAACATACACATACATTAATGGCATGAAGCGAGAACACATATGGATCATATATATCAGTTATACATATCGCATAACAGAGACAGTTTAGAAAACTGTCATGGCTAGATCTACATCCCATTGTGACAATCATTGGTATCTTGTATGAAGGTATAAGCCATCAAGGGAAACTTTTGCGTTTCTGTATTATACCATTGTGTTGAATGAAAAGTTTTCCATTTCCAGAAGAAAGCCTTGACCCTGTCGTAAAACTTCTATCTGATCCGTTCTCATCATATGCTTTTGATAACCAGGGAACAATCGGTTCCCACCAGAATTTTGTGATACTTTGTTTATCACCTGACAGATAGGGTTTATTTGCAGGCTCTGGCCTTCAAGGGGAGAGACCAGGTCAGTAGACTGAAAAATACACACTTCCGGTTCTAATGGCAAATCAAGTTGCCAATAGGTGGAAACATGTTACAACACTTCCAGCAAAAATTATTGTACATCATGAGTACACACAACATGGCATTTTTTGGTCCAAAGGGTGTCCATGGAAAGCTTGGAAGTTGGATGATTTCCCTCCAGACCTCACTGATGGCAGGCCCGGCGCCAGCACCCGGCCAACCCGGGCAAGTGCCGGGGCCCTGGGGTACTGGAGGGGCCCACTCGGGCCCCCGGATCAATTGTACCAGTGTCGCTATAAAACACTGGTACAATTGATCACCATCGGGATCGATCACTTTTCTGCCTCTATGCTGCGCTGGTCGGGAGCGCAGCATAGAGGCAGAATCTAAAACTCACCTGTCCCGGTTCCAACGATGCAGCGCTCCGCAGGGTATGCGACGGCTTTGAAGCCGGCGCACATGATGACGTCATCGGATCACGTGTGCCGGCTTCAGAGCCGGCGCGTACGGGAGGCCCAGGCCGAAGACAGCTGCAGGCGCTGCTCCGGGGGAACCAGGACAGGTAAATTCTTTCTTTTTTCTTTTCCGAGGGGAGTCAGGGTGTCCGTGGGGGGCGGGGGGTGGGGGGGTCAGTGTGTATACAGGGGGAGAGGGAGGGGGGGGGGTTAGTGTGTCAGCAGGGGGGGGTCATTGTGTCCACAGGGGGAGGGGGGGAGGTTCAATGTGTCTGGAGGGGGTAATTGTGTCAGCAGGGGGTTCAGTGTGTCCGCAGGGGAGCGGGGGGGTTCAGTGTGTCCGCAGGGGAGGGGGGGGGCGCAGTGTGGCCTCTGGAGGGCGGTCCACGGAGGGGCCCACTAAGGCTCTGTCGCCCAGGGGCCCACTAAAACCTGGAGCCGGCCCTGACTGATGGGACACTTCCTCGCTCATTCCTAGCCATCCCATTTATTAATATCTTGATCTTGGAGCTTACCTTCCTACTTAGCAAAATTTAGTTTTCCGCAGCAAAAGTTTATTTTACCGTTTTGATATAAACTAGACAAGGATAGACTAAGGGATAGTCAGCAGTGTATTGGGGAGCCTTTTTGTCTAGGTCTTGTACCCTGTAATGAAGAAAAGAAAACATCTGGGCTATGGGGAGTGGGTGTGACTGTTGTAGATGGTATTTCCCTCAATCAGTTCGTGGGGAGTGACCCATCTCCTCAGCAATTGCATTTTGTTTCTACGCCCTGAATATTGTCGGTGCCTGGATAAATTCTATGTGTGTCCATAGTGGTATATACCTGGATACCAGGAAGCTTCCGGACATCCTTCCGTATAAATAACATATTTCAAAAGATAGATTTTTTTTGCTAGTGTAGGTCATCTTCATGTGTACCAGAGACTTTAAATTATTTGGGTATGCTAAAGACCCATTCTAAGCTTTAATAAACATAACATGAGGTTCCTTGTAACCAATCTTTAACATGGCAAGAGAGGCTGCCCAGATTATAACCTCGAATATTAGGGAAGCTAAACCTCCCCCCAAGATGTTTGTCTAACGTGAGTATTTTTGTAAAGTGTTTTTTTCCCTTTCCAATTAAAAACTCAGAAAGCTGCTGTGGGTCTGTTAACATCTGTGTAGGTCGAGAGCAAAGGTATAGTCTGTAGGGCAGTGATGGCAAACCTTTTAGAGGCCGAGTGCCCAAACTACAACACAGACCTGCTTATTTATCGCAAAGTGTCAACACAGAAATGTAATTTGTGATTTATACTCCCTTCTCTGTCACAGTTTTCATTGATACCAGCACCTGAGGACACCAATAAAGCAGAAAATAGTCCCAGGTAGTGCTGTCACTATAAAATAGCTCTGTGCACAGCAAGTCCTGGGCTGTCTGGGACTGCAGGAAGATACCTGGAGTCATCTCTGGTGATGGCCTGGGTGCCCACAGAAAGGGCTCTGAGTGCCACCTCTGGCACCAGTGCCATAGGTTAGCCATCACTGCTGTAGGGGATATAACAGCCTGGGAAAGGATATCATTTTACTAGATGACACCTTCCTGATAAAGCAAATGGAAACATGGACCATTTACGTAATAAAAAGTGTCAACGGTTCTCCTGAAAGCAACCACCAGATGTGCCATTGAAGTCTATACTACTTTAAAGGAAACCTGTTATCAGTAGCCTATTATCTAGATCCCTCATGTTCCCATAGAGAGTAGTGTACACATTGCCAAAAAGTATCATAGTCTTTTTCTGAAAAAACGATAAGGTAGATGAAAGTTTACCTTTCTGTATGCAGAGCTGTGTCCCTAGTCCAATGGGAATGGCCAGTGAGGAATTGTTCCCCGCCCCCCCTTGGGAAACCACTCTTTCGTGCATCCTCCTCCCCGTCACTTCCCCTCTCAGGACATCATACATGTCTGCCCCCCCTCCTCACGGGCCACTCCCATGGGACTAGGGGAACAGCTCTGTATACAGAAAGGTAAAATTTCATCTTATCTTTTTTTTTTTTTAGAAGAAGCCAGTTTTACTCTAAAAACTCTTTGGCAATGTGTACACTATTCTGTATTGGAACATGGGGGAGCCAGAAAAAGGGCTCCTGATGACAGGTTTCCTTTAATATGCCTTCAAAGAGGGAATGAACAAGTTCAACATTTACTTTTTGGATACATCGAAACAGAATCCCTCAATGTGCTGATACATTTTTGATGCTTAACCTTTGCATGGATGATGCCGTTTTAAAATTTGTCTCCCAGCCATTTTTTCCCTCATTTTTGTTGGAAGAAATTACTGTACAAAAGTTTCAAATTAAAATTTTTAATTTTTCATTTTGTGACAATAAATACAAGGAAAACAAGCAAAACTAGGAGAGAGATCTGTTTTTACCACAATCCCTATATTTCAACCATTAAATTGTAGGTCACAATGTAATCTTCGTATGTGTAGTGATACCACATATGTCTAAGTTATACAGTAGTTAGATCTACTAAAGTTAAACTTATATATTATTTATTCAACATGACTTAGTGTTAGATGGACACATCTTTCCAATAAAGGGTTTGGCTTTAAATCTTTATCTGTAATATCACAGCAAGTGAGCCACATGAAAATTGGAATAAACATAGATATTATACAGGAGTAGTAAGTCTTAGGCTATATTCACACTGCCGTTACCCGCCTGTACCGTACCGTAGCGGGCAACGGCAGTGTACGGGGAGAGGAGGTGAGCGCAGCTCACCCCCGCCCCTCTCCATAGCAACCTATGGCGCACGGCCATGTCCTATCTTTTTCCCGGGTACGGAACGGTACGGTGCCGCACGTGTGCCGCACCGTACCGCTCCCGTAGGGTGCCGTGCGCCCATAGGAGTGTATGGGGGACGTATATTGGCCGTATATACGTCGGCCGTATATACGTCCTCCATACGTTCGTGTGAATGTAGCCTTATAGTGATCGTATTAGTAATGTATTGGCATCTCTTTCCCATGCACTTACTATTTATTTGTTTATTAATTATTATGCTCAATGATTTATTTCTTAAAAATTCTGATCAATTAGTCGTTTATTAATTAATCTGCCCAATTATTGATTTATTTCTGTATTTTGGTATTCTCAAGAACAGCTAATAATTTTAATGTTATCCCTGATTTTAAGGCTGGGCTAAAATGGAGGACTCCAAGATATCCCAATGTATAAGAATACAGTGGATATATGTTCCTGTTCAGTCCCTCCCACACTTTGAAAGCAGGGAAGGTGCACACACTGGCACTGGGGTATACGGGCAGTTCCATCACTGGGCACACCCAAGGTCCATGTTTAGTGAAGGCTGGGGATAGATGCCAGACTGTGGTATCCATCTCCCATAGGCTATTACGGCCTCTGTTTAATGGATCCTTTCTCTTACAGCAGCCAGCAGGTGAAGTCTACTACATTATTCCATCCTGTGTTTCCTACTATATGCTGATGCATTCAGACCAAAGAGCAAAATATGCCCTCCGCCTCACAGTATAGGTCTATTGACCTGTCCAGCCTTAGTCGTCGGGAGCTTTCCTGGCGTACGCTCTGAAAATGTTCACAAAGAAATGATGAACCCAGCCTAAATCTGTGTTTTGTGCTTGATTTCCTAACCTCTTCCATTGAGTCCTCACCTTGTAGATATAGACATATTCCTTCCATCTTGACATCCATTCTTGGCGCTGGTTTTGTTATTACTTATTAAGTTAGTTTATAGTATTATTTTGTCTCTTTATGTCACTGTTAATGTTATGTAAATACTATAATTTATGGGATGTTATTCACACTGTACTATTATTGGTATTATTTAATCGCTTTATCATAACAGTAGTAGTAACATTGGTCTCCTTTTCCTTTTAATAAAGAATTAAGTAAGTAACTGTGATGTAATAGCTATTGGCCACTATATTGTTGGGAATAGAGAAATGCTGGTAGAGACTGCTGCCAAATTCATAAGGAAAGAGCTGTAAGTGATGCTTATTTATAGCCCACAGAGCTGCATGATATATGGTGTATTACATTATCACATACTAGTTCATGACAGATATGGTTTGGGCAAGATTTACGCTGAAGTTTGCAAACCATTTTGATGTGTTTATTTTAGTCTGGAGTGGATTGAGGAGAGAGAGGAAAAGTGCAGAAGAAAAGAAGCATATGGAAATGTTTATACTAAATATATATATATATATATATATATATATATATATATATATATATATATATATCACTGGTTTTATAATGGATGTATGTCTCCAACTCATTTATAGGGATACAGAAGGACATTCATTAATATCAGCGTTTCATACACAGATTTAAACCCTGCGACACGATTATACGCTTTTGGTACAAATTTCATTTGTGTTGTTTTATAGTGTGAGGCTCTATATCTGTGATAGGTGGAATTATATCACACCAGGGAAGAATGTTGGCACATTATTTGGTAGTTTTTTTTTCTTGCAACACAGGGGTTCTGGGCTCAAATCTGACCAAAGATAACAACTTCATGTAGCTTATTTGTTGTGTAAGTTTTCTGTGATAATGGAAAATCAGTGGAAAATCAGAAATGATAGTCATTAACAGTGTCTGATGTTAATGACTGCAATATCCATACTCTCTCTTACTAGATGTAATTTGTTCCTTCTAAGGTAAATGTGTGCAATCGCGTGCCACAAAAAATGGACCTGTGTGACTTTGGTGTGTTAGGTTCTCTCACAGACCAATGACAATAGAAAAAGACTGCTTTCGGTTGAAATCAATGGGCAGTTGGCTCACACATGTTATGTGAGCCCATAGAAGTAATAAAAATAATAATCTTTATATAGCGCCATCATATTTTGTCTGTAGCATGTCATAGGTTTCCTCATTTACTTTGAGTAGTGCTGGTCCTAAGATTCTTCATTCTAGATTATATTCCATGGCGCTTCACTATAGAAATAGATGGGGCCCCGTGCTAGCCATTGAAACAAGGGCGAGCATACAGCAAAAATATACACATATGTAGCCTCACAAGTATAAATCTCTAGGCTAAGTGCACACAAACATTGTTAATGGCCATATGGTAGCCAATGTTCTAACGGATATCACACAGCTACATGTATTACTATGGACTCACCCCTGATGAAGCCCGTTTAGTGGGCGATACCCGTGGGGCATCGACTCTCCCCCATCCTAGGACTTGATCTATATGGTAAAGTGACTAAATTTTTTATATAGTATGAATTATTTCTCTTTTTTCTCTTTATTATTATTTAATGGATGAATTTGTTAAGTACCCTCACATATTGCAAAATATTATAATGTTTTGTTACATATTTTTTTGTAATCTTATGAGGTTTTAGTTCTCATCCCATTTCTTGGGATTTTTTAAGTGATTTTATATTTCTTGTATTAAATAAAGATTGACTTTTTCCATTATCGCATCTTCTTTTTCTTGTAAATAATTCACTTATGGACTGTGTGTGAGCCAATTGCCCAAGCCCCATATAATAAAAAATTATTTGTGAACATTCATTATTGACTTTCAGACGGGAAAATTTTTTTTTTTCCAAGCTGCACCTGTTGCACCAGATCCATTAAATGCGCCACATTATTAGTACTTTTTCGACATTCTTTTTTTGGACGTAGCTTGGGAATCCGACACTTTTCTTGCACATCTAGTTTTCTGGCACACTTTTTGTCGCACAATTAGAGCTGCAAAAAGCTGGTCTATAAAGTACTATTTCACCTGCATGAATGTGCAGACAGTTCTGAACCTTTGCGGTCCTTTGCCAATTCATTAACCCCTTACGCCACAATCTAACATCCCAGTGAAAATCTAAGCACGGTTTATGCGCCAAAAGACAAGGACCCTGCACCAAATTTGATAAATGCCCCACATTGTGTCCACCTAAGATGCACTTAGGAGCACAGGAGGAATAATTATCTCATTCTACTTTCTTTTTTTTATATGAGTGCACGCCACATGGGACCGTATGTGTTTATTCACTTCCTCCCTATAGGAATGCAGCCTTTCTAGGCCTGGAAGGGAGCATTGCTCTTGTACTGTGATGTGAGAACAGTTTACTCCTTTCAGATCTAACTTTAAGCCCAAAGAGCCAAACACACAAGGCGGATCCCTGTGTCCTCATTGCCATTGGTGTGAGTGCACTCAGTGAGTGTGTGCACCTCCCTCTCCCCACCTCCAGTTTTCCATGCTGCCTGTCAGACACCCTACACCCCTGTAGCTGTATATTCTGTGTACAGCCCCTGGGTAACGTGGTGACTGACTCCAGCAGGATCAAGCTGCAAAATCCAGTCCCTGCAAGAGTCCCAAACTCTCCAGACAGGCAGAAGAGAAGATCTCAGTAGAAGGAGGATACCCTTTAAACGGTAAGTTTTGTTTTATATCCTCCACATTATTTAAAGATTTAAAGGCTGCTGGCAAGGAAAGAGTTAAGTGTCTTTTGGGAGGTGTGTCTGCTATGAAGGAGTTCCCTTACATATTTGGGATGAGCCCATAACTGCAGACACATGCACTATATACAGACTGAGCTCCTACTCATATCTTGTCAAGCAGCTTGTCATTTGTGATATGTGAAGTAAATATGTAAACTTTCTTTTGTTTCAATCATGCAAAAGTAATGGGTAAAGCAACTAATTCAGCACTGCTACATCTGTAGTGTTGATATAATAGCATTCGGCAGAGTTAGAACTGTGTCTAGGAAAATTAATAAGCCTCTACACACTGGACAATTTTTGCTTCTCTGAATCAAGAAGTGATTGTAAAAGATTTTTAGAAACAACAATTTTTATTTGACCTTTTGCATAGAAATATGATTAATCGAATGACCATATAGAAAATTATTTGCTGCAATTCCATTTCTGCAAAGAATTCTCAAAATGCTGTGGTCCTGGTGGAGCAATGCAGTGGATAATTGCTGCTGGAGTTCTACTGCCTTCTGCTATACACAAAGATGTTTGTTAGATTTCTGAAAATCCATTTTGTCAATACAGGCGGTCCCCTACTTAAGAACACTCGACTTACATACGACCCCTAGTTACAAACGGACCTCTGGATGTTGGTAATTTACTGTACTTTAGTCCTAGGCTACAATAAACAGCTGTAACAGTTATCACAGGTGTCGGTAATGAAGCTTTAGTGTTAATCCTGGTTCTTATGACAACCCAACATTTTTAAAATCCAATTGTCACAGAGACCAAAAAAGTTCTGTCTGGGATTACAATGATAAAGTATACAGTTCCGACTTACATACAAATTCAACTTAAGAACAAACCTACAGACCCTACAGATAATGTATGTAACCCTGGGAACTGCCTGTACTGTAAAATGCCTTGTACTTACAAATCTGCTGAAGTAAATCCACAACCAACGGGGCCACAATCCTTGGTAAGAGTTAGGCTACATTCACACGATTGTAGGGGTGCGTATCTACAGCCGCAAACTTGCGGCAGTACATATGTCCCCCATAAACCGGCAATGGGCGCACGGAGTGATATGGTGCGCGCCGTAGCGAATCCCATACACGAGGAAAAGATAGAACATGACCTATCTTTCCCCTTGTTACAGCACCGTTCGCCGTGGATCGCTATGGAGGGGTCACCACTCCTCCTCTTCATGGCGCCGGACGTATGCCTGCTTGGCTGTAGCCGACTCCCACTAAAACACTAAAAAACGTCTCCCACTGGTCCACTGCTCGATTAAAATGACCAAATTAAAAAGCAGGCATATTGTGGCGCCGACTGAAAATAAATTAGATGACACAGGCTCAAACATAATATTAAAAAAAATAAAACATCAAAAAACTGTTGCAAAGTCATGAATACATTCCCCCCACTGAGTGCACCAGGAGACATGGCCACTGTCCTGGTGTACAAAAATCCAGGAGTTTGTGCAGCGCTGCTTAATCAGTGTGCGCTATATAAATAAAGAATTATTATTATTATTACTGGACTCCTTTTAGTAAAGACCTCTAGTGAGTCAGCTTGACTAGATAAGGTGAACCAAATAGTAGAGTTGCTCCTGCTGAGTGACAAATTTGTCTCACACTGCCACAGCCGGTTGGCGAATTACGGACTGTGCAGAGTCCTGTTTCACTGCGAGAATGGGAACCTTCTTTCCTGCAAAACAGCATCGCTGAACTATAACTGCTATGTGAGTGCTGTGCTGATCTTTCGTGAGTCCCATCCTATGCACTGTGGTCAGTTCATGTAACAGAAGCTCTGACCAATTATATAACACACATTGGGGGACATGTATTATCGTATATGCGCCCGAAAAATGCCAGGATTTTACGTTTTTTTGGCCACAGAATTGTAGCGGATCATTTATAATGAGTTTGCGCCAGAAAGAACAGATATTTCTGACTATCCCGACACCTTCAGGTTTGTTTGGCGCAAGTGGGCGTGGCCTAATGTTTCCACATTATCCTCCACATTTATGTGCATCTTGCTGGCATTTTTAGACGCAAATTTAGGTGCACAATAGACCAGGAAAAAATTGGTCTGAGAGCAAAATTAAGGCGCATTCCATGTAAGATTTTGGCGCACACTTCATTACTGTCAGCATTTTTCTGATGCACGACTGATTAGTTCCGTCTACCCAGTAATCACTAACGGCCGTGCACCACTTTAATACATCGGGCTGTGCTTTGCGGAGACTGATCTCCGATGCCGACAGTCGTCCTTGCGGCACAATTAGTAAATCCCCCCCAATGATTTGTATCACTTCACAAAACATTTTGTATGCATAAACGGTAATAACTATGCTACAATGGATGCACCAGATACATAAATTGCTTATAATAATGGGCTACGCATATGTAATACGTTTTTGTAAGACCCTATGTAGAATGTGCTTTGAAAAATTAAAAATGACAAAAAATTGTGAAAATTTAACCTGTTAGCAGACTTCTGGTCTGCTACTATGGCCGTCACTCAGAGAAGAGGGGCAGGTCTAAGGAGCAACTCAACACAGATGGAGAACTGCATCTCAAGGTGTGGGACTACCCTGGAATATAAGGTGCTGCCAATAATAAGACAATAACAAGTTTGGCATGGTCAGTACTGTGGATATGGACCCTTCAAACCAAAGCTTTATACTTACTCATTTGAGCTGCCTACAGCAATCATTCATAATTCAAGCAATCCAATATTTACATAGAATATATCCCTGCATTACAAGAGCAAATATTGGAAGCTTTATGACTTGTGCCCTCAGCAGAAAAACAAGCCAACAAAAATGGCAGAAAGCAGCTGGCGCTTGTTTATATGCATTGTACAATATTCTCAGCTCACAACAGAGGAAGGTCTACATATGTACACACTTATCAATACACTTGCAGGACCACCAGTGCCCACTGATATCACTTTAAAGGGGTTCTACAAGCAGCTTTAAAGTACACCTACCATCAGAAATACTGATGGTAGCAGAGGCGTAACTCTCAGAGGCAGGGCCCCATAGCACAGTTCTAAATGGGGCCCCTCTTCCCCTTCAGAAAATATTATACATATTTGTATACTCACACATTTATAGACTTTTACACACTTGCACAGATCTTTCCCAGTAGCTGATGACTACTTTGTGAAAGTAGACAGTGGGAAATAGAAAGGAGAGACCCCTAGTCCTGTCATTCTGCTGTCCTGTCCTTCTCCCCCTACATTTCTTATCTGAACTACAGATTCATGCTATATACTGTGGAGGATACGCTCTGTTATATTCATGGTTTGCAGTACAATGTGTAGCGTAACATGTATATAATAGTGCACATCCTCCATTGTTTAGTGTGTCAGGTCAGATAGTGTGGTCCCCCTGACACTGTGGGCCCCAAAGCCGCTGCTATGTCTGGTACCACGGTAGTTAGCCCCTGGATGGTTTCTATAAAGTACTTACTCATCAAGAGGTCTTCTTTCCTATAGTGTTTCTATTCAATCCTGGGACAGGGTGATTTTCCTAAAAATAGTGTTTTATAAAATATGCTAATGAGCTGGAGATGCTCAGGCTTACATCACCTGAACGCCTCCTGGCTCTGGGGGCTATTAATTTATGCACATCCCCATTATTCTTAATACACCTGTGTTTCTGATCATTCCGGCTGCAGTCTGAAAATCCCTGCATGCTTTGGCTGTGCAAGGAAAGTCTCAGCGCGCATGCACAATATTTTCAGACTGCGGCTGACGTTACCATCGCTGGCAGTCGTGAACATAAGTATCATTTTACTGGCTTGGGCTGAAATGCCACACCATCCCAGAATCCAAGAGGATGTAGCGTTTTACCAGTGCAGCATCTTTATCAATCTACAAAGATTGATTTTTGGTGTGTTACAAGTATATTGTCTGTTGTTGACAGTCCCTTTATTAGGCCTTTACTAGGGTACCCGGGTACTTAAAGGGGTATTCTCGTCTGGGCACTCACATTCAGTTTGATTAATCTTCCATTAATAAACATTTCTTCAATTAGAGGTTATTAAAAAAAAGTGTTCCTGTGTGAAGATAATTTTCCATAAATGCAGCCATGTTGTCCCTTAGAAATGAGATAGCTTTCTCGGATACGGCCACCTCTGCTGGATGGATTGCACAAATAAACAAAAAGTTTTTGTATATGAAATATCTGGGAATTACTGCAGGTCCTACAGCCGTCCTGTGGTAATGATTGCTGAATTCTAATGGTCCTGCAGGACTCTATAGTGCATGTCTGGCCACTGCTGCCAGAGTGTGATGTGGTCGTATCCGGGGAAGCTATCTCGTTTCTAAGGGACAACATGACTACATTTATGAGAAATTATCTTCACACAGGAACATTATTTTTAATAACATCCAATTGAAGAAATGTTTATATATGGAAGATTAATGAAACTGAATGTGAATACCGAGACGAGAATACCCCTTTAAGTTCTTAACCTGAAATCAATATGCGTAAGCTGCCTCATTGCAAAATGTACCACTTTCCCCCCCAAGTGCAATGTATCCCTTATATTACTGGTTACTTTGTGACCACACGCACCTAAGATCCACCTACGGTTCTTGTGACTAAATGCACGTTAATCTTGGATGTTCCTTTAAGTTATGCCCTTGTCCTTTTCAAGTCTTTAGCCTTCCGTGTGCACAGTGTATTTTTGTCACCACTAACAAATTTGCCTGGATTTTAATTTTATGGATAAATGCACAAAACCATACAATTAAGTGTGACCGGCTTAATCTTTGATGTTGGTGGGAAGGTACTCATGCTCCCGAGTCATGTACATTGCCCTGATAACAAAATATCCTCCTACAGCGGACTTATCTTATTAAATCTGCTCATATACGACTACAATATTTTGTGAAGCTTCATTTTTTTATACTCCATAGAAGAGGGTGACCTAACTTGACCTACACATTTTCCAGCTAGAAGTAACTTCAACAACGCCCTTCTCATTCCATTTACTACGCCTCATATTCATTTATTACACACAAAGGGAAGAATATCGTGCTGACACTAAAATATGACTGAAAATCATTCTAATCGTTATGAAATGCCATTATCCATCTAAAATATAAGTCCCTCTATTACATAAAGGGGGTAGTCGCCTATTAAGTATAAACTGCATGGGCTCTCACAATAACAAAAGTAGGAGTTCTAAATCCACTGTTCCTCTTTAGTCCATGACCCTTTTATGTCTGTGCTAGTAGCTAGGGCCTACTATATAGCTTAATAACAATAATGCTTAACCTATATATGCAATCTATATAGGCTAATGAATCAGAAGGGCTCTGGGGGCATTACCAGAGCCCCTCCATGCTTTAGTTTCCCAGGCTGTTACACTGTGCAGGAGCACTTCCCCAATCCCATTGTATGCTGAAACCTCATCTGCTGCAGTGAGATGACATCAGGCAGAGGGAGCGGTGAAGTACTGAAAGAGCAGTCTGTGATGCTGGAGCAGAGACGGGTATAATTTTAAAAGTTGATTTTAGAAGGGATGAGGCCATGGATAACAAGTGTAAGAAGATTACCTCTGTCACGGTTCCTGGATCTATGAGTAAGTGGTTTATCATGTTTGATTTTGTTGGTATATTTCCTCTTAACCTTGAAACCCCATTTAAAGAGGACCTGTCACCCAATTTATCGGCACTAAGAGCTGCTCACTAAAGTAAGCAGCTCCTAGTGCTTGAACAAACGCCACAGTGTTAGAGTGATAGCGTTACCGGAAACCTCGGGTAACGCTATCAAACACTGCGGCGGGGTACAATGTAATTGTCGGACAGCTCGCAAAGCTGTCCGACGTATTCATGAGGGGGCGGGGTTGGGGCGTGGCTAGGGGCGGTGACTGCTTTGCAAGCAGTCCGATGATTACACTGTACCCCGCCACAGTGTTTGATAGCGTTACCGGAGGTTTCCGGTAACGCTATAACTCTAACACTGCGGCGTTTGATCAAGCACTAGGAGCTGCTTACTCCCACAGTTGGGCTGAATGAAGAGTGTGCCGCTCATGCACATAAATAGTCAACATGCGAAATCTTCATCTTCCAGTTTTCATATAAGCAAAATTTTAATAAACTAAATCAACCACGCAAAAAACATTAAAAAACCTACAAATACTCACTTACGCTCCTCTTCATCTTGATCCCGGCGCTGTCCATTCCTAGTCTTTACACGCCGGCGTCAGCTAGAAAACAAACTCTCTCGGAGAGACAAGATCTTGTCTCCGCGCTCTGTGCTGCTAATTATAAGTTTATTTTCTGGGTGATTTTGGAGGGGGTGAGTATTTATAGGTTTTTATTGTCTTTTGCATGGTTGATTTCCTTTCATTTCTACTGCCACTGCTTAACAAATCTCAGCGTACAAATGATATAATAGCATCTTCATCTTGCATATACATTTTTGTCACCTCTGACCTCCATTTTTTTCTGCATCGTTCATAAATTTAACATTCTCTCGCCAGAGAGGGTGTGTGTAGCGACAAGAATATTTATGACCAGCAGCAAAGTCAGAGGAAACATGAGAAAAAAAAACTTTCAGTGTCACAATAAGAGAAGTAAATTGTGGTAAACTGTAGTAGGCTGCTGCGACATGTTGTGTTAATGGAAATACTGCAAAAAGGTGTCTTTTACAAACATTTTTACTGATTTAACACATTCAACAATGTTTTCCCTTATCATTAAGCTAAACTTCTGACTCCAACCACCCTGTTTACTGCAGCTTAGCTGCCAGTTACAGAGGTGTAACTACAGGGTTAGCAGCTACTATGGGGCTCACAGTGTCAGGGGGCCCTGCCACCTGGCCTGCCTCACTATAGAATGAAGGTTATATACATATAATGCTACACACTGTACACTATAATGCTGAGCTCAACTCAGATAAGAAATCTCTGGGGAGGGGATAGCAGAGTGACAGGACTAGGAATCTTTTATCTCTACTTCCCACCATCTACTTCCTCCATGTGGTCAGCAGCTACTATGGGGCTCGCAGTGTCAGGGGGCCCTACCACCTGGCCTGCCTCACTATAGAATGAAGGTTATATACATATAATGCTACACACTGTACACTATAATGCTGAGCTCAACTCAGATAAGAAATCTCTGGGGAGGGGATAGCAGAGTGACAGGACTATGGATCTTTTATCTCTACTTCCTCCATGTGGTCAGCAGCTACTGGGCCATTTGTTTTTAAGGGTATACATTTATACATCAGTGCATAAATGTGTGTGCGCGAGTGTATAAATGTGTGAGTATACAAATATGTATATTTTTTTCAGTGGAAAGTCGGCCCCATTCATAAATATGATGTGGGCCCTTACCTCTCCTAGTTACACCCCTGTCCAGTTAGTTAAATTTGAGCTGAGATGTAGTGAATCTATAGTGGGACAGATTAAGAGTGTTTTGTCTAGTTTGTTCTTGCAATCAGCTTGTTTCTGCATGATCTGTTTTTTTATTATGTAAATCCGCTGATATGCATATACATCTATGTATAACTTAGTTACCTGTCCACATTTTGTAATAGATGCCTACACCACAATAGCCCATGTAAATCCCTTGTTTGCACTTTCTCACTTTACTTTGCAGTTGGTTGGCACAATGTATGCCCATTTCCCTCAGTCTGGCAAAGAAAGGTATACTTTATTAGTCTGAATTGACATGAAGGAAATAATGCTCCTAATCATTCAGAGAATTGGAAAGCCGCTTAATCAGAACACAGACAATCCCTTATGGAATGTACTCATTTCATGAATACTCACAGGTTGGCCGGTTTCTGGGGTAACCAAGGCACTTCTAATCCATTCCTCACAAATATGTTTTACTACTTGTTGCTCTTTAGAGGAAAGGTTACATGGAGTTTGTAAATCTCACCAATTAGACACAGATTTAGGTTGCATTCACATGGTCACAATCCAGGGGTGTAACTAGAAGAGGCTGGGCCCCATGGCAGACTTCTGCAAAATATATACATATTAGTACAGATGTTTATATAATCCGAGTTCTACACTCATACACATGTATTTATACACTCATACACATGCATTTATACACTCATACACGTGCATTTATACACTCATACACGTGCATTTATACACTCATACACGTGCATTTATACACTCATACACGTGCATTTATACACTCATACACGTGCATTTATACACTCATACACATGCATTTATACACTCATACACATGCATTTATACACTCATACACGTGCATTTATACACTCATACACGTGCATTTATACATTCATACACGTGCATTTATACATTCATACACATGTATTTATACATTCATACACATGCATTTATACACTCATACACGTGCATTTATACACTCATACACATGCATTTATACACAGATGTGAATACTCACTGTCACTGGCAGTTTTCTTATACTATGGGGTGTCAGAGGTCACAGATCTGATTTCATGCAGCCCAGTAGCTCACGAACACAAGGGGGAAGTAGATGGCATGAAGTAGAGATGATAAATCCCTAGGCCAGTAATTCTGCCCTGACATTTCTTATCTGAGCTGCACTGATAAAATGTATATAATGGTGCACATCCTCCATTCTTTAGTGTGCAGGTCAGGTGGCAGGCCCACTGACACTGCGGGCCCCGTAGCAGCGGCTATGACTGCTATCCCTGTAGTTACAATCCCTGGCCCCATCCAGGAGCTATAGAAAATAATAATGTTATAGATAAAAGTCAGTGTGTCCTTCAAATGACCATACAAAACAGATAAGAAGAGGACATGCTTTATTTTTTGTCATTGGGCATGAACAACTAGAAAAAAGTATATTTATAGGTATGCAAAGTTTTAAATTGCCAATTGGAATCTGTGATCTGTAGGGTTGAGCTTTTATGAAAGTGGACAGAATTGAAGCTTTTAAAGAGATACTTTTGGGAAGGAACATACTGTCCAATCAGAAGGATTCCCTTACTCCAGGTATGTCAGTATATCTTTGTTGGGTTCAGGTCGCGGTTGGAAGCAGGGGCATAACTACAGGTAGCAGTGGTAGTGGAAGAAGGTATAGCAGGTGCTTTGGGACCCGCAGTGTCAGGGGCTCGGCATCCGACCTGACACAGAAAAATGGATTATATAAATATTATGTTGCATATTGTAAGTATATTGTGTATATAAGTGCACATCTTCCACCACAGTATACAACTACTGGGACAGATCTGTGTAAATGTAGAAATATATCAGTGCATAAATATGTGCACATAAGTATATAAATTAGTATACAAATATTTATAATTTCTGAGGGGGTAGGGGGGCCCCATTCAGAATACTCCTATGGGGCCCTGCCTCAGTTTTATGTACAGTAAATTGGGCAACACTCAGAATGAAGACAGTCAGATGCGGATTATACAATAATTATAATAGTTAGGATCTTCAAAGACCGTTTCTAGTGGTTTATTATAGTATGTTATTTATGTGGTTATTTATGCAATTGTAACAAATAAAGGGAGTCTATTAGCTCACAAAGACCCCACAGCATCATGCAGGGCACTTCCTAAGCTTTTCTCTTTCTCATTAATTGTCACTTGAGAGAAAATTCTTGTTTATGCGCATAAGATACTTTGTGTACGAGATACAGGTCCATGTCTGCTGGACCTCATTGTCTTTCCCTTTCTATTGCACCTAGCGCTATCCTACAACATCTCTTTACACAATGATTTACTTTTCTATATATTCATAAAATAAACAAACAGAAATTTCTCTAAAATGAAAGATCATTTGGAAACCAAAAAGTTAAGCCTGAAAAGCTGATTTGATTTCGGAGCTGGTAGACTTCTTTTAAATTTAAAGGGGTTTCCCACAAAGGCAAGTTAGGTCCTGTCCATGGGCCTAACGCTTGCAACGCTTTTCCCATAGGTAGGTAGATAGGTTATTAACGCCTGATTAGTAGGAGATAACTCGAGGGAACCCCACTATAAAACGTGACTTTTTCAACATACTGTAGCACTGTAATGGCACAAGGAAGTCCAGATACAAGCCTGCACATCAGTATGTTCCTTTCTAATTCTATAATCCCTCATCTGCTCCTTGTATTGGAAGTAGTTGAGTTTATTGGTGTAATTTTTATAGCGCACAATAACCGGCGGTATATAAACTTCTAGTTAAGAGTGTAAACACCTTGCTAATTTGTTATTTCATGCTCATTTTTAATGTGGCCTATTTGTAAACTCTTTAAATTGGTCCATATGGGAAGAGTCAACCATGCATTCGTTTTAGGGTTAGTTAAACAGGACAATTTCTCTTTGTTGATCTTTCTCTGCAATAACAGATGGTTGGCACTTAGTGAAGTGAACCAAAGAAGAAAGGAGCAATATCTGCACTTAATAACAGTCAATGTTGCACAATTTTCCCTGGTGGTATAGGAGATGTGAAATCTCTGTTCTGATGGGTTATGAGTGATCTCTGCAAAAGACCAATCAGAAAGTACATTGTGTAAATACAATTAGTCTGCATCTAGTTATAGATGTGCCTGCATTACCTAGATCCCACATTCACATCACCCTCAGAGTTTCCTAAGAATTCATGCAAATGATACTGTAGATAATGATAAGTGTGCAGTATGACCACCCAAAGTAGTAGCCATATGGGGGGCAGCATACAATCATTACTGTATGCACAACCCCTCCATTGTCAGTGCTTGGTGAGGCATGCCAAGGACATCCACATGTCATGGGAGTTGTGCTCATTGAGCGGAGCGTGTATACCGTGATAAGCAAGCGCCCCCCTGATCCATAGTTCGTCACAGGATGTCCCTAGTTGTGCTGTTGGCGCATGGCTTCTATGCATAGAAGAGAAATATTACCATGGTAAGTTCAATATGGGTGTCCCTATTAGGGCATTGTACTTACCCTGCTAAATCTTCTTACTAATGAAGTAGAAACATATAATTTTTCTAACCCATTAACAACGCATGACTTATTAGTACATCACACGTAGGTTGTAAAAGTACTCCTCTCCATACAAGTAATTTTCTGCATATTCCAGCAGACACCCACTGGTAACCCCAGCAATTGTTGCTTGCACCTATTAAAGGTGTTTACCCCTTTGTTGATGCTTGCAAAGTCTCCAGCGGCAGCCAAAATCTGGCAGTATGTTGGCGCCACCATATTGGCTTTTATTGTAGCTCCACGTTCTAAGACCCATGGCTGTGTCATTTATGAAGAGCTGTTGCTGTGTGCTGGTGGCACATTGTTACAGATCTTGTGCAAAATCCACATATGCAGTGAGTATGGAAAGTATTCAGTCCCCTTAAGGACCCTCCTTTCACTCTTTAGGGGACATGGATCTTAGTTTTCTTATTTGGTGTATAATTAAGACTTTTGGAAAGTCTTTTTTGCGCCTTATGTATGATCATGTTTTCCTATGATTCAAGCTTCCTATAGAATGACAGCAAACAGAGATCTAAAGAAAATATATTGGAAACTTTTCATTAAACAAACAATAACACTAATATATGGAAATGGGAACACTCCTTTAATGCAAAACATAAAATTCTAGTCTAGACTTGTAACATGGAAGGGAACATAGAGAACCAGGGGAATGGAGACATGTTTAGGACACAAAGCTAGTGACCTGGCTGATGTCCAGTAGTGAAGGCAGTGGACTTTAACTGGCAGCAAATCTTCTGTAACTATTTTTTGCTCATGGCAGAGGGCAGATGTCACTATTCACTAGTCTGGTAGAGCAATACTCTTGCAACATTGAGTCATGTACAAGCTGCTTCTTAGTAAATCTATGTACAGTCTATGTTAGAGTAGGTGGATAAACAGGAACAAGGTACATGACTTTTTGCAGAGGCATGTGATGTTCTTTTTCTGTCCCATCCACCTTCAAGTGTCGCATAAAATACAACTTGTTCTGTACCAAAAACAAATGGTGACATCATGGAGGTTGATGTAAAAAAATGTAAAAAAAAAAAACATTTTTAAAGCGCATTATATGTCTGCTATGCTCTCCCTATGTAGTCATATGTTCAAAGGTCATAAAAGTATAACATAATGGGGCACATTTACTTACCCGACACAAATTGAAAATGTTAAATTCCGCACTCAGTCCGAATCAGTGGGAACATCCGACGGCCCACCCTCCGATTTCTGTCTCATGAAAGCCAACGCCAAAATCTGATTGCGTGCGCCACAATCCCCTTTTAAATGCGTCGCAAAATGGTAATCGTCGGAATATCCAACGTTTGTGCGGTCCACGGACCCTTAGTAAATGAGCCCCACTATCTTCATTAAAAAAACTCCCTGTTCCTGTGAGTACAAATGACTTATGGATTCAAAGAGCGGGGCAGATTCGGATGAGTTCACATCTGTATTCAGCAGGCACTTGCACCCTTTTTTTCTGGTATTAATAATGGAAGTGTAACAGACGCTAACTTTCGATGGTTGATGGAAGGTCAATGGAAGACCTTTTTTCCACCATTCGTTTTCAGATTCCATTACACTCTTCTAAAATGGAAATAGAGACTGGGGGGGAGATTTGAGCGAGCGTATAAATAAACCCCATCCCTCCTGCCTTGTCTGATGTCCGGTAGGTGGCTTTGCTGATGGGCAATTCTACCCACCCTGCCGCTGCTTGCTGTGGGTGTGGCGTAAGGGGGGGTAACTGGCGTTCAAACTCTGATAAATCTCATAAATCCCATACTGAAAACATGATTACAGTACAGTACATAGATCACCATGATGCTATACTCCTGCTTCCTGCACACTGTTCAACCAGGAAATAGAGCCAACACACATTTAATATTTTATGGAACAAGTACGGCAGTGCAAAACCGATATAATATGTACAGTTAGCTTAAAGGGGTTGGCCACTTTACCTCATGCTTTTTGTAATGTGTGAAAGTGTTGGGGACAGGATATTAGATAATTCATCAATTGACATCTATTAATATCCCTGCTCTGCATTCTTGATATCTGATGTGAAGCCTCCTGTCTTTTACCATATATACTCGAATATAAACCTAGTTTTTCAGCACAAAAAAATGTGCTGAAAAACCCTAACTCGGCTTATACTCGAGTCAAGGAAAAAAACAAAAAGTGAACTCACCTTCTGACGCTCCCCGGCATCTATCGCGGCTCCGACATCGGGTCCTGGTCCGTCACAGTCTTTGTGACGTCAGCTGCATTTGGCACACACTATGATGTCAGCTTGCGGCTGACGTCATGGTGCCTGCGACAGACCGGGAGGGACTGTCAGGCTATATACTCAAGGGGGCAGGCAGGCAGGCTATATACTCAAGGGGGCAGGCAGGCTATATACTTGAGGGGGCAGGCAGGCAGCCTATATACTCCAGGGGGTTGGCAGGCTATATACTTGATGGGGCTGGCTGGCTATATACTCCAGGGGGCTGGCAGACTATAGACTGGGGGGCTGTGACCAATGCATTTCCCACCCTCGGCTTATACTCGACTCCAGTTTTTTGTGTCCAAATTAGGGGTCTCGGCTTATACTCGGGTCGGCAATTGTTCATGGACAGTTAGAGATCACATGACTCTCCAATTGCACACATTTTTAAGGACAGGAATGTCTGGTTGATGAGGTAAAATCCTCTGCTGGTCATCATTTGGTATGGTATTTGTTACTGTTTTGGTCATCCCATTTATATGTGTCATTATTCACTGCCTTGTTACCATGCACTATAGTGCATTGGCTCTTTATAAACAACTCTCATGACTGTCTCACCTACCTCGAGGCTATTTGTTTAGCGATTTATTGTACCATGCAGAGTTTTTAATTTTTGTTGCTTGTCCAGTAATTGTATCTACTGTTAATGTATTTTTGCACATAATAAAGTATTCTTTGTTGCAATTAAATTTCTCTTTTTGGGTGGTACGTCACTCATGTTCAAACTTTTGGTGTAAAATTATGAATATAATCAGATTACCGGTAACCTACAGGAATTGTTAGTCACTACTTCTGTATAGAGTATTTACCCTTCGGAAAGAGATTCTTTTTCTTTAGAGAAATTCCTCAAATGTTCATTCAATAGACATGGGAAAAGCTTGAAGAACATTCTGTTATTCACTGCTTAAGTTTGTCCTATGAGTGTCAATTTAGTGTATATTAATCTTGTTCTGGCAAACCTTATGACACAAACCATGTAATGTCATCTGTTTAACTCCTGTACTTGTGATTTATATTTTCCAATGTTCCAGATGGAGAATTCTTACTTCTATTAATATATTTTTATTTATCTCTTTTTTTTGCTGCTGTAAGGCCCCTCCCACACTTGCGAGTGTGATGAGAGTTCAGCGAGTGTGGAAGGGACCTAAATTGCATGTTAAAAGATATAATACCAAACAAAGCTGTCTGGGTATCACAGCTAGTGTTTCCTTTGTGTTGAGATAAATTTATGAGCATGAGAGACTGTTTAACTTTTTCTAACCATGAATAAGATCATCTCGACTGACCGTATTTCTTAGAAACAAGATAAAAGAATACAATATATTGATATTCTAAAGGGATATTTTCCAGGTTAACATACAGTATTTGAAATGTGCCCTTGTAGCACCCTACATCTGAGCCAGCTGAACATGCGTGATGAATTCACTGTGTAGCACTAGTGCAGCACACCCCCTAGTGATGAAATGCCCTGCAGCACACCCTCTAGTGATGAAATCCCTGCAGCATACCCTCTAGTGATGAAATGCCCTGCAGCACACCCTCTAGTGATGAAATGCCCTGCAGCACACCCTCTAGTGATGAAATGCCCTGCAGCACACCCCCTAGTGATGAAATGCCCTGCAGCACACCCCCTAGTGATGAAATGCCCTGCAGCACACCCTCTAGTGATGAAATCCCTGCTGCACACCCTCTAGTGATGAAATGCCCTGCAGCACACCCTCTAGTGATGAAATGCCCTGCAGCACACCCCCTAGTGATGAAATGCCCTGCAGCACACCCCCTAGTGATGAAATGCCCTGCAGCACACCCCCTAGTGATGAAATGCCCTGCAGCACACCCCCTAGTGATGAGATGCCCTGCAGCACACCCCCTAGTGATGAAATGCCCTGCAGCACACCCCCTAGTGATGAAATGCCCTGTAGCAGACCCCCTCATAATGAAATGCCCTGCAGCACACCCCCTAGTGATGAAATGCCCTGCAGCAGAAACCTTAGTAATGAAATGCCCTGCTGCAGCGTCATAGTAATGAAATGCCCAGCTACAGCATCATAGTAATGAAATGCCTGATGCAGCAGACCCATAGTAATTAAATGCCCTGCAGCACACCTTCTAGTAATGAAATACCCTGCAGCAGCCTCCTACTAATGAAATGCTCTGCATCTCATTGTATAAAAACATAAACTTACATACTCGCCTTCTAATGCTCCAAGATGCTCCTGGGTGGTTCCTCTTACTTCTCTTCTTCACTGGTATCAGAGCGGGCAGAGAGGCGTCCAAGAGAAATGCCTGCCGCATCATAGTGTGCACCAGTGGGCAGAGCGCATGGACGTGTGTCTGCCCTATCTTCTAAGAGTGTAGAGAAAAGAGAAGCCGCTTAGAGCATTGGGGAACACCAGAAGGTGAGTATGTAAGTATATTTTTTAAATTCACTTGTCTATAAGCCAAGTTGGAACTTTTCGTGCTGAAAACCTTGGATTATACACGAGTATACATGGTATATATTTTAATAAAATGTTCCTGATACGAGCCGGTTCTGGTTATTAACCAAGTTCTCTATCTACAACCACTGTGACAAATGTAGTCAAAGACGAGTTGAACTTGCAGTTCTTTCTTCATTAACTTCATTCAGCTTCATTCAGTTATTTTGGGATATGTTGATGTGTTTTATGTTGATCAGTATCACAAAAGTTTCTGGCCCACATAATTTCATTAAAACGGTTTGTGTTGTACAAAACAATGTGGGCATTATGTTGTAGCTCTTCCTATTTATGCCTAGGAGGGAATAAACATGAGCAAAGGTTCCGATTTTCTCAGCTCTCCTCCATTGTACCAGGATTCTTAGCCAAACAAAAATGTCTGCAAAAATAAACACAGGTAAGCGTAGAATGGTACATCTGTACACCCCGCCGCGTTCTTGAAATGACTTGGGTTCTTTTTTAGATCTAAGTGTCCCTTTGACCCAGATCGAGTTATTTAGATATCAGTAATACAAAGAATTTTCAAAATATTTTACGCTCTCTTCCTATGGAAAAGGATATGTGCTCAGTTCCCCCATGTAGTACACACAAGATTCATGCTGTCATTGTGTCGCAGTTCTGTGTATCCACCATTAACTACTTCCCAGCAGAGGCATCCAGCGCAGGATCTTGGGATTTTCAGGTTGTGAAGGAAATAGCAGATATAGACTATTGTTCTTCTTAATATTCTTGGCACTTGGTCTGACACCCTGTGATTATGTTATCCCTTTTGAGAGCAGCTTCATAGGCTCTCACTGCCCTCTGACGGCACACGTGTTTGTGGAACATCTTGACGAATGTTCATCATTATATGTATGCAGTCTTCAGTAATTATAGGAGAATCTTGAACCAAAGTCCAATGTGTGTTAATAATATTTCATATTGTCTTAAAGTTATCAGTCCCGTGCATGAAATACCTACAAAAAGGAAACTGGAAAAAATAATGGCGTTGACAATGCCAAATTAAGGGTCTTGGACATTAAATTAAATCTACCAACAAAATCCAGCATGATAAGCCAAGGGCACTTACTCATAGATCCAGGTTCCGTGACTGGTAATCTTCTTCTTGTATTTATTATCCATGGAATCCTGGGGGTGTTACCAGAGCCACTTCATGCTGTAGCTTCACAGGCTGTTACGCTGTCTCTCCTGCTCCTTCGCTACCACAGCACTTCCAAAAGTTGATTTAAGAAGGAAGTAGGCCATGGATAGCAAATATAAGAAGATTACCACAGTTGCAGTGCCTGGATCTATGAGTGAGTATACCTGTTAATTTCTAAATAATTTTAGATCCTGTAGTTGAATTTACTTGAAGTTTGCTTGGGACTAGCTGGAGAGCTTTTGACATTTTTACAAAAACTCACCATAAAAGAATGACAAATGTGGCAGCGAGTGTCAAGGGGGCAAGTTTCTCTGGTCCATGAGAAAAGTCGCACAAAAGGTTGCAGCAGCCACTTTGCGCCACTTTTTACGCCAAAACCAGAAGTAATCATAGATTGAGACCATGATAAATCCCACCCTCAGGGATTCTTATGTGGTATTGGACTGGAACTCAGTAGCATTTTTGTAACATCTGTGCCGGTGTCATCCTGATATAGTCTTCGTGTCTTTCTTTTAATATCCATCTTCAAAACTCAGACTTCGTTTACTGGCAGATTTAGAGTTGTTTGCACCTCATTCTTATCCTCCTGTACTCTTTACTGGTTCAGCAATGGTTACTGTTGTGATTGTAGACCTTCTCCAATCCTGAAGCTGAGATTCTGGTGTTTTGTTCTCATTCAGTCCAGTGCTGGTTTTAGGTTTTGCTTGACCTGCTCTATACCCTATAAGTATTACTCAGTTTTTGATCTTGGCTATTGTTCAGACCACTCTTTTACATCTGCAATTTCTGTTGCAACCTGGATTTGTGCCTATTCTCTTGTGTAGTTTGTCTTGTTTCATGTTTCACTTTGGCATAGGTAGGGACTGTCTTCCTGTATCACTTAGTATATGCAGAAGCAAGAAGCCAGGGCTTTTGCGGGTGTTTGGTGTTGGGTTAGGTGCTGTTTTGTCCGTCCTCACAGAACCCAGTTGTGTCATTACATTGTTACATTTATGATTAAAGTTATGACAGCATAAACATAACTTTTGGCTACACCTTTGTACTTTAGGAGCAAGCTCATGTCTATTCACAATTAATCTTGTTTGATATGGCTACGTACCAGTAAATTTTTGGAAATTAAAAAATCTCTGGCACCTAGCAAAATAAAACACTAAATTGCAAATAGAAATGAGTTGGTGCAAAAGTACAATGGTGTGGCCAAAAGTTATGTTTATATATCATAACATTTATCACAATGCTACACAATTTGAGCCCAATACAACACTAGAACCTTTCTTCATTAAGAACACTATGACTTGCCAGAAACACTACTGCTAATCTTTTGCATGCGCATGAGCAACACACTTTGTGCAAATGGCTGGAGAGAAGTGTGGCTGTGCAAGGAGTTTGCAGCACTTGCGGCCAGCCAATGGAGAGAATATCAACAGGGGGGTTTGCATATTTCATCTTCGGATGTAGCCAGGATAATGTATATTCTTATAAAATATTTTATAGCAGACGTGCTGGAACGTGACAGAAGGGTCCCCACTTAACACCT
This sequence comes from Engystomops pustulosus, assembly GCF_040894005.1. NCBI lineage: Eukaryota > Metazoa > Chordata > Amphibia > Anura > Leptodactylidae > Engystomops > Engystomops pustulosus. The sequence continues at coordinate 240,180,258 of NC_092411.1, forward strand.
AAGGTAACAAGCCCCTAATGTGGTGGTAGATGTCCTTCAATGTATCAGACGGGTGGCTGCGCAGGGTTGCAAGTTTGCAAGTTCTCCGGTGTGGATAAAAGGACCCCCGACCCTGCTGGCTGTCCCCCCTGGCGTGGAGGTGGTAGAAAGGGGGAAATAATTTCAAGTGCTAGCGATACGCTAGAGTTCAAGGTTATTTCAGGGTGGCATAGAAGTCCTGATCAATACCCTCCAATGTGATTATATAATACGTTGTACTGGTGATGATATTTTTTTTTCTAGTGGTAAACTTATTGCAGTATATGCGGTAATTATACATTCTTTAATATATACCCCCCTTTAGTTACAACTATAGACTAGTATATAAAGAAGCAATTTATTTGGCTTTAATCATAACATACATGAGTGGTCAGTACAAATACACCTACCAGTCACTGCAGTCTCTCCGTGTAGCATTCCATCTGCTGTGCGGCTGTGACGATGCGGTTCACAGTAGTCAGCTATTAAACCCTGTGAGCTTCTGTAGTCTATTGGCTGCGCTCCATCTACCGGAACGGGGATGGCAACATTAAATCTACTTTAATCTACCGTACTTTGTCTTATACTCTTAAAACATACAAAGTCATTACATCATAATTCATATTCATGTCAACGAGATACTCTTTCTGTGTGGGTTGAGTTAAAGTGTGGTTAAAATATATCATGAATTTTGATGAAAGTTGCGTATAAATGTTTGTACACTTGCAGTATATAGATAGACCTGATGAAGCGCCTATTAGATTGGTCTGAAACACGTTGTCTATATTATTTTAGCACACTCCCTTTTGTTTTGTTTTACATGTACTATTTTGTACTCTTATAAAAAAAAGTTTTTTATTAATAAAAGACATTGCTTTAATGTCCAAGACCTATCATTTGGGGTAAGTTACCAGTGCAATTAGGACCTCCTTTTTCCTCCTATTTCCTTTTTGAAATGGCACCCAGGCCATCACCCTAGCACAGAGTTTCCAGGCAGGACCCTGGAAGGAAGCTACACTGATAATCTGAATGTCTCTGACACAATCAAAAGCTGTAGCAACACGTTACTGCTTAAACTAACTTTGTATTTAATTAAATGGGTTTGGTTGTAGTTTGGGCACACAGTCTCTAAAAGGTTCGCCAATCACTGCTCTGAACCAATAACACTGGATAGCATGAGGCTTCAGCTTTCTATCTGTATACCAACTTAATGCGGTCTACAGAATTTATGAAAAGATAGTGAAACTTTAAATATACAATTATCAACCACTCCTGATTTGGAAAGGTTGTAGAGTTGTACTGAACGTAATTACCTACTTTTCTTATGCCTTGTATGGGGCCGGCCTTATACCTAGAGGGTAGAGGGACTATCATAATGGCCAGCTTATTACCATGTTACTTGTCAATTGGACCAGTCATGTGGTTCATAATTATTACATTCCATCCCACTCCTTGCTTTTCCATAAATATAGCTGCAGCGATACTTTTTAGCGTTGTTTGATTTATACAACCACCACTTTGATCACACAAGTGTAACAAATATTTACAAAAAGTTTTTTTTTAGCATTTTTAGTGTATATGCCAATCTTACAAAAGTATAAATATATATAATATATTTTGGCGGCTCTGTATATAGTCTCTGCAGTCTGTGGACCACTTTTATCGAAAGTAGTGTAGTCTGTACTAGGTGTAGTTTGTCTGCCGAGTGTCTAGAATGCGCCAGATTAATCAAAAGTGGCGCACGGTCTTCATTAATTTCAGCAAGTGTGCACCAACTTTTTTTGGTGCACATTTAACATACAGCGTGCAACACAATTCTGTTGAGTCGCAGTAATAAATGTGGTGTATGGTCCGACTCTGCTCTGGAATGCCCCTTTAGGTGCAACATTTTGTGGCGCACTGGACACACTACAGCCGCGACACAATACTGGCGCAAACACTTTATAAATACATGTGTAAGCACTTTGCACATTCTTTTCCGTGCAAAGTCAGAAAGAAAACCGGCGCAAACACTTTAATAAATTTGAGCCTCTGTCTGTAGATTTGCAATCCCCTCTGAGCTGGTGGGTGATGACTTTGTTGCTCCTTCTCACTCCCTTCAGTATACAATTTCTATGTAATATGACTTCTCGAGGGGCTTCTGTCCAACCTGCTTGCCAGATGGAATTCAGCAAAGATTTCAAATGAAAAGGAAATACGGAGGGAGAATGAAACAAAACAAAATGGAGAAAGTAACACTTTAATCTGATCAGATATATTAAAAGGTATTCCATTGTGTACAGTTAGTTGAAACGTTAGAGACAATAAAATAAGGTAACATGATATAGTCGCTAACTTGTGAACTATAGACGATTTATTTCAAAATTGTCTCACAAAGAGAATAAACGTGATGGTCCCTGGGGTACATGTTTCCACTTGCGAGCTTATGTATAAGTGACAGGCCTACCTTTCCCACACTACACATGTCTAGACTAATATGGACTTACTAAAGCTGATAGAAAGCTGACATCCAGACAAATTAGTTCCATGATCATGAGCCAAACTATTCTAAAGATTTATCCACATAATCGCTGTAGCCAGCTCACTTCCAGTATAATACACCTCCTAATCTCCTAGTGAATCTCTTTTGAACTACCATCAGCTGTGTTTTAGAAGACTGTGCAGTTGGTTTTGAGGGTTTAGGTAAGGGCACCATATTGGTCTATACTGGTCTATGCCTCCATGCCATTTTTTTGCTCATCTTTTATAGAGGGTCACCTAAGTTTTTTCAGACATCTTATCTTTGACTTTCCCTCAATTATTATAGAGAAAATATTAAATTCTCTTTTATTTTTATTTTATTTGAGAAAGTTATGCTTATTGTCATCCAAATAAGATGACACATGCTAAATGATGTAATGTTGTATCTAAAATCCTGCGCAATAATGACCCCAACAGCATAAGGAAAATTGCATGTTTTCATATTCATATGCTCCCCGAGAGCAATGGCAATAGCAATGGTGCCCAGCATCTGCTCCTCCTTCCTTTCTCCATAACTGAGCCAAAATAATAGAAAATAAATGTGATCCTCTCCATCATTACAGATGTGCACAAAGACACAGCTGTGGTTGCCTCCTCTTTCTTCTCACTCCCATAGGACCACAATATTGGACTATACTGCAAGTACTGCTGCGGACACAACTCCAACCTCTTCACAAGTAAAATACATTTTTTTCAAAATACTAATAAATCAGGTATCCAAGAACATTGGGAATTACCAGGGACAAAATTTAAACAGGAAAAATAATGTACATATGTATTTAATTATTGTATTATATTATATCACAGATTGGGGCTCACATTGACTGATAATCATAGCAGGTGGGCTGATAGGGCTTTTTTAAAAAAATAAACCTTTACATGCCTTGTCCGGACTCAATTTGCTTATAGTTTAGGTTGCACAGAACATCGCATGGCTGCCATTCATTGCATAATGCTTTATTTCTCTTTCTCCATTGCTTGGCAGGTGGTACACAGGTGACCGTGTGCAATATTACGTAAATTGTATCTTGTTTACAGTTGTTGGTTTCTTGCCCAGATTTCATCAGTTTTGCAACTATCATTGAATGGACGTCAAAAGGTGGCATTGCCCTCGACAACTGACCATGTGACAAAGCATCATCCTTATATTTGGATAAAAATTGGAAGGCATGATTGCGCACGGTTCACATCACATTTTGTGGCGTGCGTTGTAAGGACACGTCAGGAGGTTTCTGACATGTCCTTACAACGTATGGCACAGACAAATCCCACTGTATTCCCATACAGTCTGATACGTCGCCCGGGGAACCCCTCCACCCTGAATGCGGGGGGAGAAGCGTACGGGGTGTTCCGCCAGTGATGTTACTGCTCTAATATGGACAGTGACATCACCGGGTCCCCCCTCCTCCTCAGCAGGACTGTGCTGGGAGATGTAATACGCTGCATCGGCTCCCCATAGCCATCTATTGCCTTTACTGAGCACATACATCGCTCCGGCCGAGGCTGCAGGATGAAAACACGTAGCTTGCTACGTCTTTCCATCCTGCATTTTTTGGTGGAGGTATAGTAGCCCGATGGAGGAAACAACTATGCCTCCGTCTGTCAATCGATACGCTAAGCACATACATTGGGGTGTTATCCCGTCATATACGCATAGTGTATACCAAAAACACAATGTGAACCCACCCTTACCTGCAAAATCGATTTATGACTTATCCATGGAATAACATTGCTCAGTGGGTTGCTATGGCTGCAGAGATTTCCTGGCAGCTGGGGGCCTACAAATCATATTCAAATAGAAAAGAGCAGCGCCTACAGTGAGTCTTCTTCCAGGCAAAAACTGCCTAAAACTAGAAGTGATATTTTTTTTGTCAGAAATGAATAGCAGCATTTCAATGCTCTTTATGGTACATTTTAGTTGTAAATAACTTTTAAACCTACTATATCCATGAGCTTGGCTTTAGCAGAACAAGTTCTGACAACTTTAGAGGTATTTTAACAATTTAGAAAGTACCTGTTCCAAGTTTTACTAAACCCTCCCTTTCCTATTTACCAGCAATTAGAGTGGTTAGATGTGGAGTAGGATGCCATCTATCAAGTAGGCAGTCTCATCACTCAGTATTGTGGGCAAGCCAATCTTAGCCATTGGCACTGAGTGGTGTGACTGTATGCTAGTAAACTGCACTGATTACTGTGAAAGGGGTGACTAGAAGGAAATAGAATTACTATGATCGACAGCAGCCAGTTTCCATTTTGTCAAGACGTGTCATGTCCCTTTAAGACATAGCATGCTAGAGGAACAGAGAATAACACTAACAATCACCTGCAATTCTATATCTTCAACAAAATGAGACATGCCCTTCACTACCAATGTATGTAGGGGTGTAACTTGAGGGGGTGCAGAGCATGCGGTCGCAACCGGGCCCAAGAGGCTTTGGGGGCCCATAAGGTCTCACTTTCCCATATGAGAAGACTAGTACTATGAACCATACATTATATTCGGGGGGGGGGGGGGCTGGAACAGACTTCGCGCTGGGGCCCATCTGTGTGAAGTTATGCCACTGCATGTATGGATCCAACACCAGATGTGTTCTCATATATAATATATATATATATACACATACAACTTGGGGACTCTACCACTGGTTCCTGAATCCCAATGATCACATAAAGATAAAAAGAGAAAGTTAACTGGGTGATTTTTAAAATATACAGTATGGATGAGTAAATATACTTTAATTCATTCCTCTAGTAAAGGTAACTTTATGACTTCCCTTTCTTTGTCTTTTTTGTGCAATATCAGGGTACACAGTTTTAATCAGTTTGTTGATAATAATGTTCTGACATTTATTGGGGATCACATAAAGTGGTTGTCCCAAGGTTTGATGGTCTCTTGTATGCACAGGATAGGAGATATTTTGCTGAAAAGTGGAGGCTCAACCACTGGGACCTCCACTAATAACGAAAACAATTCCCCCAATGACTGTAGCAGTAGGTAGAGCATGTGCTCTTGCACTCCTTAAAGAAAATCTACCATCAAAAGCCATAATGATAAACCAGGGACACTTATGCAGAGATCAAGACAGTGTGACTGTTTGTCCATGGCTTTCTTTCCTCTAAAATCAAGTTTTATGATTATGCTAATGAACCCAAGGTGTTGTTGTGGGTGTTTCTAGAGCCCCTCAGTGATGTCTTTTTCACTGGTTGTTACAATGAGCAGAACAGGTCTCCCCTTCCACTGCAGTTCCTGCTGCTGCTTGATTACACAGAGAGAGGGAGGAGCAAGAGAGCAGGGGGAGGGGAGACATGTTCTGTGACGAATAAAAGACATCACTAAGGGGCTCTGTAAACACCCTCAGAGCCAGTCAGGCTCATTAGCATAATGTTATACGTTAATTTTAGAAGGAAAGATAACAAATATAAGAAGTTTACCACAGTCACAGTGCCTTATCGCTAAGTGTCCCTGGTTTATCCATGCTTGATTTTGATGGTAGATTTCCTTTAAAGGATCAAGTACCATAAACCAGGTAGTAAATGATTATATTTCACGTAACATACCAATTTTGGATCATATTTTCCTGTTCCCCCTAATAGTTAAGAATTAATTTGACACTGTTCATTTAGTACTTGTGGTATTGACTTTAAGAGGTTCTTTTCCATTGACACCTGATTATCTATTTATTCATAATTTTAGGAATGACAGGTCCTCTTCAAGGCTATATAAACATGAATGTATCTTTTAACCATATTCTATCCATAATCCCCCAACCCCCTGTTTCTTGGACCCAAATCAAGTGAATGAGTTGGTAAAAAAACCACAACCCATATGCATGTTCTTGTACATGTATCCTAAGTCAGACTCATCAAATAAGCCAATGATTGAAAATCATCTGATTGATGTTACTTACGTAATAGGAATATCTCAAATAACTGGCACTGCAGTGTAGTATTGGCCAGCAAGTCCCTGTCTGGGAGGTTCCTATTGGAGTGTGCTGGGGCTCTGAGTTTTTTTCTTCAGTAACTATGTTTGAAAGAGAGCCATCCTCCTCCACCTGGCTTATTCTGAGCTGAGCAGGGGCTCTCACTGCACTGGATACAACCCCAGGACTGAATGTCCACAGCTCTCTCTTTATAGGGTTTAATAACACTAGAAGGCTGAATTAGCCTTTTTCTTGGTGAGTTGCAATTTCTTTACCTACTTGTATGTGAATATTATATATATATACAATATTAATACATGTGTATTTTGTAGTATCCAAACTTTTTATGCACATTAAATGGCGGTAGCGGGTGATGACTGGCTTTGTGTGAGAGGGATAAAATATTTGAATTTACAGGCAGTTCCATAGGTTTGTTCTTAAGTTGAATTTGTATGTAAGTTGTAGCTGTATATTTCATAATTGTAGCTCCAGACAAAATTGTATTTTGTCCCAGTGACATTTGGAGTTTCAAAACTTTTTGTTGTAATGGGACCAAGGATTATCAATAAAGCTTCATTACAGACTCCTCATATCTGATCATTGCAGCCTGAGACTATAGTAAAGCATTCAGAGAGCTTCACCAGAGGTTACAGTGGGCAGAGGGGTCCGTCTGTAACTAGGGGTCGTCTGTAAGTCGGGTGTCCTTAAGAAGGGGACCACCTGTATTTTATTTAATGTTAGATTTGATCTTGGAGATTTGATACAATGTAGAATTATCTCTAAGAATAGTGTCAGTAGGCTGCTGTAAGTTTTAGGAGAAATGATAGCTTATATGACTGGACATTTTCTGAACACACATTCTCATGTTTTTTTATTGCTTTTTGCTTTACTATTGTAGCATCCTGGCAGCTAGTATGTACTAAATTATTAATATTCATATGTATCTATCTACATCTCTCTACATCTGGTGTGTATTCATATTTGTGTACATGTCTATCTCTCCATCTTATATCTATCTTCCCATATTTATCATATAGAAAATTGGCCATGTAGAAGTATTAACACACTAAATTTATCATTGTCTGATATATACACTTTCCAACACAGCAGAACACTTTACCTCTTGCAGATATTTCCTACAGATGCGCATAGAAAGGTTTGTATTTCCTAAGATATTAATATTTTCTCAAATATTACATATATCAATTGCTATATGAATGCTTCCCATACAGGGCTCTTTTATATACTGGTTTACAATCTAATCTTCCTGCGTCAACCCAATGCATTAAGATCAGTTTTCATAGATTCTATACCCCAAATACTTTTTTGAACAATGTAGGTTAGTAAGATCAATGGCAACTTGGGGGGAACATGCAAAGTGGTGACAACTATTTTCTTGAAACCTGTGGCCATAGTTCTTCATGAGTATCCTGTAATTTACAGCCTTTTCTGCTTTTTGGCGCAGTATATATAATGAATAATGTATAGGATCTGCATATTTTACTATTAGGATGTATTCTTTAGTTTGTGTTAGAAAGTTTCATGATAGAATTAGTGTGATTTGTCATACAGAAAGGGGTTAATTGATGAAATTAAGAAATCTGTAATGCAAGTTTTTTACTCATCTCTCATAGAGGTGAGGGTCAAGTTTAGTTTGTTTAGATGACTTTTTTTTTGTAGACCTACTTTGCTTTTGTGATAACCTAGGTAAATTTTTAACTGGAGTGACAGCTTTTCAGCTCTCGTGGTGCCATGTGACAGTCATGACATGCAGTTGTCTAGTTGCATCCTGTTCTTGTAACGATAGTGTTTGCTAGGGCAGAATCACTAGGTTATGTTCCCAAATTGTGGCTGGTAAAAAGGAGACCTTCACTGACCTCCCATGTGCAACTTGTCCTGTGGACTATTGTAGTAGTAGGGTACGGTAATTTCACATGAAGTGGTAACAGAGTCTAATAGCCGCATTATTGCTGTGCTCTGAAATTTCCAAATAAACAACAAAATATTGGGTGTAATTGGTATAAATGTCCTAATTCAATTCCAAGTCTATCACATGTGGCACTGGCATTTTCCTCTGTGTTATTGTAATTACTGAGAATGAACATTGCTTGCTTACCAAGAAAAGATTGGAGTAATGGAATAATTCAAAATTAAGTACATTTTATTACAGGCAGTCCTTGGTTCACAAACAAGATAGGTTCTGTAGGTTTGCTCTAAAGTTGCATTTGTATGTAAGTCGAAAGTGGTATGTTTTGTAAGTGTAAAAACAAAGTTTTTTTTGTCCCTTTTACAATTAGATTTTCTAAGGTTTTAGATTGTCACGGGAGAAGTATTAACAATAAAGCTTCATTGCAGACGCATCTTACAGTTCATCATCACGGCCTGAGGCTTAGGCATAGTAAGTTACCGGCATCCAGAGAGCTTCGCCAGAGGTCACAGACAGGGGATTGCCTGTAGGACTGATGGGCATAGTTGGGCTTTTCTAATCATTGGCTCTTCTTGGAGAAAAACAAATCCCGACAAGTGGTTCAAGTCTAGTGCTGCATTTCTTTTTTTTTTACAATGAATCCACCAAGTCATGGAGAACAAAGAGTGGTGGTGCTCCCCACCAGAGTTATGGATGAATGGTGACAGAGAGGCTACAGGGCACCATAGGGAAACAAATGGAGGAAGCATGTGTTCATGGGAGGTGGAGGCAGACTGAAGGGCCTTTGGCAGTCAAAAACAGGAAAGGCAAAGGCATGGAGCTAATGCCGCATGGTGAAAGAGGAAAGGCATGGAGCTAATGCCACATGGTGAAAGAGGAAAGAAAGCTGGCAGTACAGGAGGGCACTTGGATGAGCTACGTAGCTGGGCTGGGCATAGTCTGGAAGCAACAGGGGCAAGGGCTTAACTGCAGTGGAAGCAGCCATAGCAGCTGCTACGGGGCCCACAGTGTCAAGGGGGCCCCAGCATCCGACCTGACACACTAAAGAATGGAGGATGTGCACCATCAATCAATCCAAATACAGCAGCAACCTTAGCCACAGTTCACACTGCACATTGTATGGCATAATATGTATATAACAATGCACATATTACACAATACACAGCATGAATTGGCAGCTCAGATAACAAATATCAGGGAAGTGGGTGGGGAGAGCAGATGACAGGACTAGAGATCTCTCATCTCTAATTCCTTCTGTGTACTTCACCCACATGGTCAGCAGCTACTAGAACAGATTTGTGCAAGTGTATAAATGTATATATTAATGTATAGCTCTGTGTGCATAAGTGTATATACAAAAATGTCTTTAGGGAATATGGGGCCCCATTGAGAAGTATGCTATGGGGCCCTTCCTTTGCTAGTTTCCTAGTTACATCCCTGAACATGGGTATATGAAATATGTGACACAAGCCTACTTTGATGTGTCTAACATACAGTAAGTGATGGCCATGTGTGGTAGTGTCAAGTATGTGGAGCCAGCCTTTGTTTTAGTCTTTAAAAAAATAGGAATAGAGAGAGTTATCTGCTCCCATTCCTACCCAGATTGATTAAAAGGTGTCTCTCTATATGCTATTAGGCAAAAACCTGTCAATCACGCCAGGAAGAGAAGGCAGATGCCATTTCTGATTCTTAGGAGTTCAGTGTATCCAGCCAATGTAAGCCTTAAACAAGCAACATTGCTTGATAAAAACTTACACAGCAAGAATCCAAGTTTGTGGCCAGTTTGTGATCTGCCTCCTCTATCCAATTGCTATTACCGTATATTCCGGCGTATAAGACGACCTGGTGTATAAGACGACCCCCCTACTTTCCTGTTTAAAATATAGAGTTTAAGATATATTCGCCGTATAAGACTACCCCTTTTCCAACGCATACAGTAGTATACAGCACAGCCCCCAGTAGTATACAGCACAGCCCCCAGTAGTATACAGCACAGCCCCCAGTAGTATACAGCACTGCCCCCAGTAGTATACAGCACAGCCCCCAGTAGTATACAGCACTGCCCCCAGTAGTATACAGCACTGCCCCCAGTAGTATACAGCACAGCCCCCAGTAGTATACAGCCCAGCCCAGCATTAAAAAAAAATAAATAAACTTATATACTCACCCCGATGCTCCCCCGATGTCCGCGCCGTCTTCTTTCTTCTGCCGGGCGCCGCCATTGATCTTCCCGGCAGGCGCCTAGTATGACGCGCCGCTGCTGACGTCATACTAGGCGCCGACCCGGGGAAAGACATGGCGGCGCCCAGCAGAAGAAAGAAGACGGCGCGGAAGACTGAAGACGAGCCGCGCAGACATCGGAGGGTGAGTATTTTCCCCCCGATGCCTTTTTGAGGCTGCCGGCAGCTTTTTGAGGCTGCCGGCAGCCATCGCTGTGCAAACACCCGCGATCGGTGCTAGCACCGATCGCGGGTGTTACCGGTAAGCCTTTGCTGCAATATGCCCGTGAGCCCTCTCCATGCACCGGTACCCGCCGTATAAGACGATTACCGGCGTATAAGACGACCCCAGAGAAGACAGAAGATTTTTCTGTCTTCAAAAGTCGTCTTATACGCTGGTATATACGGTAATTCAAATATTCAAATATATATATAGTCCCCTATTTATCTAGGTATAGGATTAAAAAAACCTTCTTATATTATGATGTACAATCTATCCTATAGATGATATTTTTAGGAGCATTACGTATGTGCTGTAATCTACATCTTGGATGCTTTTTTAGCAACTGGCTTGGCATAAGAAGCCTTCATCATTATTTCCAATTGTTTATCGTTTTAAGACTCCCGAATAAGGAATCACAGAAATTTGTGTGCTTGCCAGGAGTTTGAAGTCTTTCTTGCAATAGGCCTTGTCGTCAGACGTATCAAGTCCATGTTGTCCTTCTTTTTAGCTAAGATCTGGTGGCACATATTATGGAAACTTTATGTTCCCTCTGCTGGGAACATTTTTTCTGGTTGCATATACCTCTGGACATCTGGTTTGTTTTTAAGCAGATCACTTATATTTAGAAACAAAATTTTTGTTTGGGGTTTGTGTTTTCCCCATACACCCTAGGCACATTGCCAGACTGGCTGCAGAAACCCCTACTTACTAGCTATGGCTGTGATTGGCCAAGGGGACACCCCTGGCCAATTGTAGCCGTGGATAGTTGCAAGGGGCGTTAATTTGCCGGATTTCCTGTTCAGCAGCCAATCTGGCAATATGTCCTGGTTTTGCGCCTAAATCTGACTGGAAACTTTGGGTATGCTAATCTCTACTTATATGGTCACATGATGTACAACACAACCATGTATTGTAGATTTAGTGTCAAAAATGCTAGCAGTACTTTTTATGTTTTATTCATACAGTCCTTTACTTGTAAACACTGTGGTATATTGAATGCAGGACAGCAGTTTTTCATTGGCTCTGTACATATACCAAATATATTAGTATTTTCATAATGAAATGCATTGGACAAAAATAAAATATTGTGCTGAGTATCTGTAATGAGTCTGTCTCTTGGGAGATTTCCAGGAGCTACTATAGGTTTCATGTTGGCCGGTTTCCCATTTTGCACTTGTCCTGGACTCACCCACATCGCTTCAGCTACGCTTACAGGATTCAGAGAGAACAGAGCGCTCTTTTTCCCCCCCGGCACATGTCTGATGTTGTGTACATAATGTGATGGTGACGGGGTCTAAAGAGGGGTAATGCGATGTGTTGCAGGGTACAATGGTGTAAGGACATGCTGGATAGTACGGGTCTGTTGGGATGGCAGCAAATAATACACACTTCACTGTGGCAACATATGAAGACATTGCTTAGAAAACAGCACTAAACACACTCTTGTTTGATGTTAAGTGTCACATAGGGATCGTAACACTTTGAAGTTCCAGTACTGCAAATTTTTTTAAAAAAATGCCTGTGTGTAGATGGTTGAAGAACATTTGACCAAACAATGATTTGGTGAATGGTGCTACTATTGACATAACTATGTACATTTTAGTCCATATTGACTAAAGTCTATGATGCTGTCCATACGTGTTCAAGGACAACTGGCGTAGGAAGTCCTATCATTGTAGCAGACAGATTACACCGTAAATGGGCAAGTGACAAAAATTTGGGATTTTTTAATTTACTAAAATGATTTAACCGGTTATAATTCACCAGACGAGCAATGTCTTTAAATAATCAATTTTGATAAACTTTAGACCATTATGTATGGCTACCATGAGGTGTGCACTAACTTTTGATTACTATTACATGCTGCTCATGTTAGTAACTAAACCATCAAAGTTGTTGATAATTTAAAGTCATCTACTCATAGCAGATTTCGACCATATCAAGTCATGTCCGATGGCCAACAACCAACAAAAGTGTAATAAAAAAGATTATTAAAGACCTTTTTCCTGGTACGGAAAATTGTCATGGCTGCCCCATTTGAAACTTTGCTATAGGTTCCTCTCTGCTCTATCTCTATTTCTGTAATTATGTACAGTGGGTACAGAAGGTATTCAGACCCCTTTAAATTTTTACTGCAGCCAATTGTTTTATTGCAGCCAATTGTTAAGATCAAAAAAGTTCTTTTTTTGCTCATTAATTTTCTCACTGCACCCTATCTTGACAGACCCAGAAATGTAGATATTTTTGCTAATTTATTAAACAAAAAACTATTCATTAAAAATTTTTAAAAAAACTGAAATATCACATGGTCATAAGTATTCAGCCCCTTTTCTCAGTATTGAGTTGAAGGAGCTTTTGAGCTAGTACAGCCATGGGTCTTTTTGGAAATAATGCAACAAATTTTTAACACCTGGATTGGGGGATCCTCCGCCATTCTTCCTTGCAGATGCTCCCCTGTTACCTTAGGTTGGGTGGTGAACGTCGGTGGAAGCCATTTTCAAGTCTCTCCATAGATGCGCAGTTAGGTTTAGGTCTTGGATAGTCAAGAAAGGTCTCAGAGTTGTTCTGAAGCCACTGCTTTGTTATTTTAGCTGTCTGCATAGGGTCAATGTCTTGTTGGAAGATGAACCTTTGGCCCAGTTTGAAGAGGTTTTCATCCAGTATAGCTCTGTACTTGGCTGCTTTCATCTTTCCTTCAATTGCAACCAGTCGTCCTGTACCTGCAGATGAAAAACACCCCCATCACCTGTTGGCAGGTGATGACCAGTATTGTATTTGGCAATTTGTAATTGTATTTGGCAGGTGTTGACCAGTGCCTGGTTTTCTCCACACAGTCCTTTGTGTGTTTTTTTTGCAAACTGTGTGCAACTTTCATATGTCTTGCACAAAAAGCGCTGATTAGTGGAGGGCTGCAGTGATAGTTGACTTTGTGGAACTTTCTACCATCTTCCTACTGCTTCATCCACAGTGATCTTGTGGTTCTTCTTTACTTCTCTCACGAATGCTCCTCTTCCATGATTGCTTAATTTGGCTGGACAGCCAGGTTGAGGAAAAGTTGTGGTCGTCCCAAACTTCTTCCATTTAAGGATTATAGAGGCCACTGTGCTCTTAGGAACCTTTAGTGCTGCAGAAATTCTTTTGTAACCTTTACCAGATCTGTGCTTTGCCACAATTCTGTCTCTGAGCTTCTTGGGCAGTTCCTTATATCCTTTGAAAATTTTGTGTTGACAACTGAGCAAGGGTTAACAACAAAGCTTCATAGAAATTAGATTTACCAATGGTCAGAGTGGGCATAGAGGACCATTTGTAACTAGATGTCGTCGGAAAGCTGGGGACAATCAAAATCATTTTATGATTATGACCAGTTCACATATAAGTAAACAATTTACTTGTAAGGCTCATAACCCACTCTCAACCAAAATACTACATTACATAAATAATTTCTATATAACTGTAAGTGGTTTTCTTTTTGAGCAATGCTTTTAATATTTGTTTTACATCACCAAGAATAGAAATACTGTGGACTCTATTATGTGCAGTCAGAGTGTACACAGATGTGTCTGTACAGTTACCTATTAACTAAAGTGTATATAGAATAATAGTGCAAGGAATATTCTTTATAGATGGGCACATCCAAGACACCATACTTTTTTTCAACTATGATTTACACATGTACATGTAATAATCATTTTCAGTTGATACCATTGCAGGACTGTACAGTAATCATGCCAGGTGAATATGTTTATTATACTCAATTTACATGCATCACTTACTTATTAAAGGAAATCAGCCATCAAAATCAAGCATGGATGAACCTGACGTTTACTAAAAGATCCAGGCACCATGACTGCGGTAATCTTCTTCAATTTTTTATTTTTTTTTATCCATGGCCTCCTGCCTTCTCACAAGTGCTGAGGGAGCAGGGGGCGGATAAGACAGTGTAACAGGCTATAAAACCAGATGACACAGGGGCTAGGGTAGCCTCTCAGTCTCTTCAGCATAATTTATAAAGTTGATTTGAGAAGGAAGGAGGCCACGGATATCAAATATAAGAAGATTACCACGGTCATGGTACCTGGATCTAGGAGTAAGTGTCCTTGCTTTATCATGCTTCATTTTTATAGTATAGATTTCTTTAAATATCCTGTAGTTTTATATGTAATTAATGTTATGTCTGTAATGAGGGTAGCTTGTGTAAATGGAAAAAGAAAAATCTGAGTTTTGGAGTATTGAACCTTTAGTTTATAGCATAGAATACGTCCTTTGGTAAATTCATACCCTATTTCTCTGATACGCTGAACATATATGCTAGATAAACTCCCAGGGGAAGATTTATCAGAAGTCATTTAGAGCAGAACTCCCCATGGCAACCAATCAGAGCTCATCTTTCATTTCACCACAGCTGTTTATAAAATTAAAGCTGAGTTCTGATTGGTTTCCATGGGCAACTTGAACAGTTTTACCTCTTATGATAAACCTCCTCACAGTGTATATGCTGAGTGTATCCATAGATTTATACTGTCTGCACAGTACTCATTGCATGTGGTGGGAAACACTGGATGCAAAGACATAGCAAGAGGTGGCTTTCCATCCTACTCCTTCCTGCGAAGCGACTTATATGCTCAGCATAGGCAATAATAGCCATAAAAAGAGATATACATCACTGATGAAACACCCTGAACATTGGCAGTATCCAATCACGGGCTTCTAACACTGTTTACTCTTTCACTCGCTTTCAGGATGGTGGAGGAACAGTAGGATGTATCTAACTGTACACCTATACAGTGGGATACGTCCTTGATCTCCATTGTAAGAACAGGTCTGGAATCTGCCAGATGTTTTCTTACAACTGAGGGCGAAAATGTAGTGGGAATGTAGCCTTACACTGTTTACATCAGTGCATCTTATGGCTTCGAAACTCCATGTGCCATTATATATTACCAATATTATTCCTGTTATGTTGGGTGCAAAACTTTCAAATTTAAAAAAAAAAACCCTTGAAATGAACTATAGATAGATACACATTAGCATATACATATCAGATATATGGTGGTTAATAACATGAAAAATATTAACTGATTATAGGATGAAACCATAGACCTAAATTGCATGTGTACTATAGAGGCAGTCCAGTTGAGGCTGTCTCTACTTACCTCACCTATAGGCTGTATGTACAAAGGTCTGCTTTCTCTTCTCAATTACAACAACATTAGCAAACAAATGGGAGTTGCCAGGGGGTCATGCTGCCCTTCTGTAGTTCCTGGTTTAAAAAAGGGGATGGGGCAGCAAATCTGTGACTGACCCTATTTTAGCAAGCTGGTGCATTAGGAAACCCAACACTGCTGCCTTTAACAGTCTGGATAACTCTTTTTAGACATAAACATGAATGCCCCACACAACTAAAAAAAAGTTGTGTAAGAGTTAAAAACATGGGATAAAAGTATGTCTGCTACCAAGTATGTCTCTTTCTCCACTACCAAGCCCAAACAGCGGATGTATCGCCTCGCCCTGCTTCTAGAAGTTTGGGAAAGAAAAGTCCAGAGTGAGGAAATTAACTCCTATAACCGTGTACTCACAGAATGTATGGGGGGCGCACTCACAGAAATATATACTTGGACAATTGAACAGATTTAATACTGCAACAACAACTACATAAAGCACAATCTAGTGTTATCCATGAGCACTAGATGTCTATCACACAGGTCATTAGTCTGGTCTTACACCTTAGATAGTTGTCAGCTGAACCTCCAAATGACTGAGCTACTATACACATGTCTACTCAACTTCCCCAAAATGCAGTTGCCAGACACCTTTGATGGGTTATCTCTCCTGGAGAACCCACGGATGTTGACCTTCATAGCCTAATTCTGTCCTCAGGGATAGTGAGAAGGCCCTCAACAGTGTTGAAAAATCTTTTATATGGTGCCCACCACTGGCACAAGTAGAAAACAACAGTTCCTGCTCACCTTCCAACTTGACTGCTGACCAGCGCAAGGTACATCCAAAGAAGCCCCACGGACCAAAGGCACGTAATTCAAGAAGAAGAAGTAGATGTCAGCGCTCCAAGGAAATGCAGTAAAAATTCAAATCGTTTATTTCCAAATAAGGTAAAAACCACAAAAGGCAAGTAAACATACGTGTGGTGGCCCAGGTGTAGTGACCGACGCGTTTCGCCCTATCTCAGGGCTTAGTCATGGTCTCAGTAGCTCTAAACATATCCAAATGCTGAAAATTTAAAGATCCCGCTACGGAAATGGCGGGTGACGTCACGGTCACGTGACAGAAGTCACATGATCGGGTCGAGACCCGCCCACCTCCGCACAGCGGGATAATGTATCATAAGAACTACAAAGGGTTTAAAAACAAACACATTAAAGGGGTATGGTAAGTATTGAAGAGACACTAAATGAAAGGCTCAATGTAGTTCAATACAAAGAGGATAATGAAATTACACAAATATACGAGAACCCGTATACAGGTATCACACATGGAAGTTATAGTCACATAACCATAAGACAAACCTGGATGTGATATAATAGTGAACGCTAAAAACCCAGGTACAATCAAGTGTATTGGTGATAAAGACTAAATGACGATTCTCTTTGCATACATTAGCTTGGCAAGGCACTCATGCAGAGTTCAAAAATTTTGTTGACTACATCAATAGTAATGACATGAATCTTAAATTTACTTATCATTTTGGAGGCAACAGCATCGACTACCTGGATGTGACAATGCAAGGGAATAAAGAGGGTATCATCGTGTCCCCTTACCGTAAACCCACAGCAGGCAACAGCATTTTAATGTCCACCTCCTGCCACCCCAGGCACGTAGTGGACAATATTCCTTACGGTGAACTCGTTCGGCTTCGCCGTAACAGCTCATCTACTCAGGTTTTTGATACACAGTTACCAGATTGGGAAAAAAGATTTAAAGCTAGAAATTACAAGCCTGAAGTTTTAAATTCGGCACGCAAGAGAATAGAGAAAGTGAACAGGAACACACTGCTTTCCAACATTCCACATATTGACAATAGGCAAACTTCCTACCCCAAACCTGTTACCTTTGTAACTACCTACAGTAGTCAATTCTTTCAAGTTAAAAGAGCCATTACTAAATATTTACCCATTCTAGAACAAAGCAAGGAACTCAAGGAATGCCTATCAGAAGGTGTCAGGTTCATTTCTAAAAAAGCCCCTACTATAGGGTCTATGGTATCGCCTAGTGATTTTACTAGCTCCACCAAAGAGGATAGAGATAAAAAATACACCTGGCTGCATTACCCAGGCAACCATAAATGTGGCCATCTCAAATGCATTACCTGTGAACACCTCTTGACTACCGATAGTTTTGCTTCATGCGTGACCAATATTGAATACAAAATCAACACTTATTTAAATTGTAACACCTCTTTCGTTGTTTATTTAATATCTTGCATTACATGCAACATACAGTATGTGGGACACACTACAAACTCTTTGAAAACACGCATCAGGAAACATCTGTCTGACATCAAAAACACCAGCCTAACAAACATGTCAGCAGCGTCAAGACATTTTCGGGATGTTCATAATGGGAACAGTGTCAGTTTTAGATGGCAGGGTATAGAAAAGGTTAAGAGGCCAAAAAGGGGAGGAGACCATAGGAAAAAACTTATGAATAGGGAGACATACTGGATGTTTGTATTGAAAACCACCCAGCCCCAAGGTATGAATCTCAGACAGGACTTGATACTATGTTACCACTAGGTATATGCCTTGGTCATTCTTCTCTCTCCCCCCCTCTTTCTCTGCCTTTTCTGCCCTACCGTTCTTCTCCTGGTTTCTCCTTGTTCACCTCGCTGCGTTTTACTCTAGTTGAGCAAGCTTATACATATTATCTCCAGGTATTTACTTTTTCCCCCATGTTGCCAATAGACTTTTCAGCTATGCTCAAGCTAATGTATGCAAAGAGAATCGTCATTTAGTCTTTATCACCAATACACTTGATTGTACCTGGGTTTTTAGCGTTCACTATTATATCACATCCAGGTTTGTCTTATGGTTATGTGACTATAACTTCCATGTGTGATACCTGTATACGGGTTCTCGTATATTTGTGTAATTTCATTATCCTCTTTGTATTGAACTACATTGAGCCTTTCATTTAGTGTCTCTTCAATACTTACCATACCCCTTTAATGTGTTTGTTTTTAAACCCTTTGTAGTTCTTATGATACATTATCCCGCTGTGCGGAGGTGGGCGGGTCTCGACCCGATCATGTGACTTCTGTCACGTGACCGTGACGTCACCCGCCATTTCCGTAGCGGGATCTTTAAATTTTCAGCATTTGGATATGTTTAGAGCTACTGAGACCATGACTAAGCCCTGAGATAGGGCGAAACGCGTCGGTCACTACACCTGGGCCACCACACGTATGTTTACTTGCCTTTTGTGGTTTTTACCTTATTTGGAAATAAACGATTTGAATTTTTACTGCATTTCCTTGGAGCGCTGACATCTACTTCTTCTTCTTGAATATGGTGCCCACCACTGTACAGCTTCATGCCTATATGTACATATAGGTACATATTACCTGATATCCATTCCAGGTATGCTTGCCCATAAAGTTGCAGGCCTTGGGGAGTAGAAACATGCTGTGATGTGATTGGAAAGGTCCAAGGCGGAAGAATATTGGTGGGCTAAACATCATATGGGAATTTATCACAAATGGCACAGCTGGATGTACAATATACCTATACTATGTCACTGTATATATGTCACTTCTCCATCCCTGGCCCACTCACGTAAAGACAGCTGGTTGCTAGACTTGCCTACCTTTCTGTTTAAAGGAAATCTACCATCAAGTCAAGAATTATAAACAAGGAACCCTTATTATAGATCCAGGAACGGAGATTGTGGTAATCTTCTTATATTTAATATCTACAACCGCTGACCTTCTAAAATTAACTCTTAAGTATATGCTAATGAAGAGCTATGGGCGTGTTGTCTCAGTCTCTCCCTCCCCCTGCACTTCCTGTGCTCTGATAACTTACCCATAGCCTTTTTGGCTCATAAGTATAATTCTGAAAGTTGATTTTAGAAGGGAGGAAGCCATAGATAACAAATATAAGAAGATTACCGTAGTCACAGTCCCTGGATCTATGTGTAGGTGCCCCTGGTTTATCTATGCTTCGTTTTGATTTTAGATGTTTTATAGGTTCATTGTTATGCACAGAACATTACACTGGAGCTCCTGGACCCCAGTACAATGTATCATGTTCCAGTTATTAGACAAATATCTTCTTTTTTTGCCTTTGGGCATGCTTGTCAGGGTGTAGGGTGTAATTGGTAAATTCATCTTAAAAGAATAATATTTTGGCTTTAAAAAAAATTGCATAAAGAATAAGAGTTTTTAGTAGAGGTTTCATAGCAGAGGTTTCATAGTAGAGGTTTCATTCATAGCAGTACATGAGAATGCTTAGATGTATTTAGTGTATATTTTTATATTGAAGAATGGCAGAATCAGCAGATATGATGAGGATATTTCTGCTGCTCATATTTCCTAGTGCATTTGTCATGATTCCCTTTGCACAGACATGATTTATAGATCCTGTAGTCGCAGCTATTTACACCAGCCGGTTACTATCCAATCACCTGTCGCTCTCTCCCTCCACCCCCCATAAGTGAACAAGCAAACACATTATGTGAAAGTGCTTTCAGAACACTTGGAAATTGCTCTTGTTTGCAAACTGTGCACAGTTAGTTGCTGGCTGAAGTAGCAAATTGTGATTGACCTCCAAGTAATTATTTATATAGACAAACGTTGGGGCACAAATGTTGACTTGACATTTTTTGTTAATTCCTGTTATATCTGAAACTACTAGTCTTTGACATGTTGCACATATTATCAGATTGTGTTCATTATCGGAATGTAATAAAGACAAACATTATACATCATATCAGAGACTCATCATATTAATCTTTCTGGAAGTTGTTAATATTCTTATTTCCGTCATGTTGGCTCACTACAGGCACTTGATGTTTAACAGATGTCTGTAGCTGGAGAAATATTATCTATAAAAAGGCTACCATAAGTTATTAGTTATGAGTGTAGTTATTGTAATTTACAAGAACCCAGTTATGGTCTGAACAATTATCCTTCAATAACAATTTTCCTTTTCTCCATTTAAGAGAGAAGAAGAAGCCATCATGGTTCCTTGTGGACCGGTGTTATCAGTCGCTCGATGTTTACTGAGAAGAAAGATTGTAACGTTAGACAGTCTTGAAGACTCCAAGCTATGTCGCTGCCTCTCAACGGTGGACCTTATCGCTCTGGGAGTTGGAAGCACTCTTGGAGCTGGAGTCTATGTTCTTGCTGGAGAAGTAGCAAAGTCGAACTCTGGACCCAGTATAGTCATTTCCTTCCTTATTGCAGCATTGGCATCTGTAATGGCTGGCCTCTGCTATGCTGAATTTGGAGCTCGGGTGCCAAAAACTGGATCAGCTTACTTATACACATATGTCACAGTAGGGGAACTCTGGGCATTTATTACAGGCTGGAATCTTATTCTTTCTTATGTCATAGGTAAGGCTTATGTTTGATTCTCAATCAAAAAAAAAAAAATGAACCTTGCACAGCAAAGTGTAACGCCAGGTAAAAGTAATGGTCGACACACTCAAAACAAGTAATCAAAAAGCCAGAAAAAGCAGTGTGTCACTGACATAATGGGTTCAGAAAAACATGACAAATTTTATTTGCATCAAACACTGAACACAAACACATATCTAAAATCAATTAAAATTGTACCGAAGTACATACAATTATCTACCATGTTGTGCACTGTAGTTGGTGCAGAAACAAGACACCTCCTGAATGGGCAAAATATACCCAAGCCACCCCTAAGTATTGAAAAAACAGGTATAAAGTGCAAATGCATATATCAAGCTGCCATAGAGGTAAATGCTAGATAAATGGATGCCTACAATGCAATCATAGTATACATTCAATACAGGTAATGGAGGCAAACCCTAGTGCAAAATACAGATAACCTGGCGATAAGCCAGTAAAATAGCAGCATACAAACGGGGTGGTAAAGTGGTCAGGAGGTGGAGGGCTCCCTTTACTAATTTGGCCTCAAGGTCTTTGATCTTCTCCCTAGTCTGTGCCAAAATCATCTTGTCATGAGTGATCAACATATGTATTAGTATGCTGGAACACTGGAGTAATCCCTTCTCCCAATTATTTTTAAATTCCTCATCTGGTTCCCATGATGGAAAGATTTGGACCCTGAGTCCACGTGGCACCAAGTTAAGGCGTAAGTACTCCTCTAGACTCCTGATGTTCCAGTAAACCCTCGTAAGGGTTTTGTGGGCCTCAATGAGCCCCATGGTGATGGACTTGAAGTCCCCATCCACTTGTGGTTCACTATTCAGATCAAAGACCGACCCCCCTTGACTGGACCAATATGACTCCCGAGTCTTTAAATCCATTATTAATAATACGCCAAGTGGCAGTGAATAATGCGTGCAAAAAAGGTTCCTAGAAACAGTCCCTCATGTATAGAGAGGGTCCAAACACTATGCACAATCAAAAAAAAATGAACCTTGCACAGCAAAGTGTAACGCCAGGTAAAAGTAATGGTCGACACACTCAAAACAAGTAATCAAAAAGCCAGAAAAAGCAGTGTGTCACTGACATAATGGGTTCAGAAAAACATGACAAATTTTATTTGCATCAAACACTGAACACAAACACATATCTAAAATCAATTAAAATTGTACCGAAGTACATACAATTATCTACCATGTTGTGCACTGTAGTTGGTGCAGAAACAAGACACCTCCTGAATGGGCAAAATATACCCAAGCCACCCCTAAGTATTGAAAAAACAGGTATAAAGTGCAAATGCATATATCAAGCTGCCATAGAGGTAAATGCTAGATAAATGGATGCCTACAATGCAATCATAGTATACATTCAATACAGGTAATGGAGGCAAACCCTAGTGCAAAATACAGATAACCTGGCGATAAGCCAGTAAAATAGCAGCATACAAACGGGGTGGTAAAGTGGTCAGGAGGTGGAGGGCTGGATCAGCTTACTTATACACATATGTCACAGTAGGGGAACTCTGGGCATTTATTACAGGCTGGAATCTTATTCTTTCTTATGTCATAGGTAAGGCTTATGTTTGATTCTGCCATTATTTACATTTATTTGTAGTTTATAATTTTAAGGGGGTTGTCCAGTAAAATAAAATTCAGCAGAATTTAGTTGACCTATATGAAGAGGATTGGAGCAGAGAGGTTTAAGCGGCACCAAAATCGATAGATTGGAACTTTCTGCACCATATTTGGCAAACTTGTATCTTGTCTGTGTACGGGTTGTATTCTCCTTATTGCAGTCTAATAAGATACTTTACTCTTAAAGTCTATATTCAACTAATGTAATATCCAATCCAGCTCTGCATGTGGGTTCCTATGAAAATATGCAAAGTTTTCCAGGATGGGATAGGTTTGACTAGGGTCGGGAAGAAAGAGTTCTCCCTACAGAGATTGTCAATTAAGGCTGCCGTGTAGGCGTGTGGAGTCTTATAGCCATGGATGCTCCACTAGTGGATTCTGGGAAAATAGGCAAAGTTTTCCAGGATAGGATAAGGAAAACCATGCATTTTTTTGCTACCTTGTAAGGCAGCTCCCTTGACATCAAGCATAACTTTCAGGAAGCTTTATGATATGATGTGGGATTTAAACCAAACTAGTATATGTATTCCAGAAGTAACAGAATCCCAACCGTAGACAGCGCTGTTTCGACCTGATTGGGTCTCCTCAGTACAGTGTAGGGACCTGGTTTGGCTGAGTGAGAGGCTTGTGACCAGGGTCGGGAATAACAGTTCTCCTTATGGAGACTGCCATCGTTGGTTCCTACAGCAGGAATATACTAGAAATACCATTCATGTTTGTCTTCTTTCTATACACTTGTGTAAACTTGGCCTACGGTGTATTATAAACATTGACATAGAATGGCTGTTATTGCTCCCAATGCTAGTTCTGAGAAATGTATCAGATCCGCTCTAGGTTCTGGGACAGATAAGATCCCTTAAGAGTAATGTTCAAATTTTAACTATACAGTATCTGCACGTAGAAGCATAAAAGCGCATACATGAGTAATGTAGAGTTTAATTAAATAATTTCCTATTATGTATAAACCCAACCTTATGGCTGATCATAACATTAGACTATACTAATTTCTGCAGTGTACACCAATAGTTATTTATCTACACCAACACTCTTATAACATATTCCCCTGATCTTAATTGAAATATTTTATCACTAGGGGGTGACCTCTGGGACCACAACTTATCCTGAGATGTGTTTTATTAGTTATTACTATATTATTTGTATTTGTTCATACACATTGGGCCAGTTGAAATAAGGGAAAAGAATGGATTTTTTTTTTCAAATCCTATAGAAAAATCCTATAGAAACCAAATACTTTATATTTTCTTTTTCCTAGGCACTTCTAGTGTGGCACGAGCATGGAGTGGCACATTTGATGAACTTTTAGGAAAGCAAATTGGTCAGTTTTTTAGAACCTACTTTAGGATGAACTCACCTGGCCTGGCTGAATATCCTGACTTTTTTGCAGTTTGTCTTATCTTGCTTTTATCAGGTAAGAATTTGCAGTATATATTTACTGAGAAACATAACTCTGTCTGGTCATTTTTGTAGTCTGTCCCAAATACTGATGTATGGTGCATTATGGTACTTATGTAACATATGGGGAACCAAAGCATTTTAACTCATTTGGTCATTGGTCAGCTAATGAAATAGTAAATGTTAGTAAAAGTTTGTGTACTACGTGCTGTAGCTTTTTACTTAAATGGCAGCTTGCCCGATTACGCCTAGTGGGCGAGCAGTGGCTGGGAATGATTCTGGTGTGTGGTCCCATCCTCGTCTAGACTAATTCAGTCCTTGACATCCCACACACCATGATATGTTATCACCAGCCATCTCTAAAGGCACATGCAATAAAGCATGTGCATGTGCTGGATGGTTTCAGAGCTTGGTGGTGGTGATGTATCTTGGGACATCTTTAGAAAGCTATTCCCCTGACATGGTAACGGTTCAGTTGTTAACAAATTCCCTTTAAATGAGTTGCTTGGGTAAGAATAACCAAGTTAATAACCTTCATACCTTACCTGGAGCAGAAAGCATCTGAAATTGTTACCATATATCATGTGCACTGCAATAAACACTGAATAATTAACAAAAAACATAAACATTTTCACTTTTTATGTACAACATTTAATAAGTTTATGTACATGTAAATCAATATAAATAATGGAGGAGTAAACGTAGAGAAAGATCTAGGATGATTTTGCTTTTGTAATCTGTTTTTGTAGTTGAAGGATTTACAACGCAATTATAACAATAATTTGTTTTGCATGATATTGAAATTCGAGAAACATTCCTAGCACATGATCTTATAAAGTTAGTTCATGTGGTCACAAAAATCCATTGGTTAATCTCCTCATAATGAGGATCTTGACTATGTTTGGAAAAATGGTAGTGACTCCATGAATACACTTGGGGAAGATAGGGCGAGGTTTTGTAATGTAATTCTTTGCAGCCAATATCAGCTCAGTTGATCATAAAGGACGAGAACCTAAGAAGAATTGGTTACACAGGGGAATACTCATTTTGGAACTGTTTTTAAGTATGTGTGGAGCCCTGTACCTGTAAATGACACCAGTTTTCCCCTGTCAACTCTACTTTTGGAGATCTGGCATTGACACCTTAAGAAGTATATGCTGCATCTTTTGGGGCTGTAGACTAGAGATTTTCCATCGGATCACTGAAACCTTGTTTTTGTGATCTCCTGCGATGAGGTTTTCCTGGAGATCAGTGCCGAATGCTCCAACAGTAATCAACCATAAGAACCTTACAGGCCATAGTCATAACACCATGGTACTCATTGTATTTACATCGCATAAAATAGAGCTGCTAGAGAGAAATGAAAGGTATCAATCAGCAGCTTAAAAATCTCCAGAATATAGTGAAAAACTACAGGTACCACAACATTTTTTTTTATTTGTTCCCCAGTGTTATCTGTTTTTTTTTTAATCTACTGCTAGATTTGGCTTCAATGAAAAATTAGCTTTTTGCCCCCAATCAATATTTTAATTTCTGTTAATTTCTGTTCCCTCACTCTACCTGAGCATGAATATGCAGAATCAGAAGAAATTAGTTAACGTGCAGGCAATAGACTCCATCGTCTTCTATTTGGAGTAGAGCTGTAGATTAGGGGATGCCCCAGGCAGAACTTTGGTTATCCAGAATTCCAAAATGCTGCTCTTGTTGGGATATTTGTCAATTTTTCATAATACTTATCTCCGCCCATTAATCTCTTATTCTAGGATTACTATCATTTGGAGTAAAGGAATCCGCCTGGGTAAACAAGGTGTTCACAGCGGTCAATGTTTTGGTCCTCTTATTCGTCATGATTGCTGGATTTGTCAAAGGAGATGTCCAGAACTGGAAGATATCAGAGTCCTTTCTTCAGAATATCTCAGCTCCTCCTGGGTAAGACATTTCTTAATGCATGTGGACACTGAGTCAATGATCAATGATGCTCACAACTATGTTGACTTGGTCTTCTATCTATAGTTCCTTTCTAATCATCTCTTATTGCAACTAGTGCAAAGTGTAACCATTGTTATGAAATGGCTAATGGCCCAGATTTAAAAAACGGGCTGGGCCAGTTTTCAGTCATAGTTTGCACATAAATACATGTGCAAACAGCTTGCACATGTATTGATGAAGTGTTTGTGCCATTTTTGTGTCTCGGCTACACTTTGGCGCCACAATTGTGCTGAAAGTCTGACATAAATGTGGCGCGCACCGAGTTAACTGAGTGCACCAAAAAATTGAGCTCTCAGTTTAAGGCTGCATTCACACTACTGTATGGGCGACATATTTACTGCCGCAAGCTTGTGTCCCATAGACGGCAATGGTCTCACGCGCGGCACCATACCGCTCCGTACACTGGGAAAAGATAGGTCCTATTGTCGTGCATTTCAATGGAGAGGGGGTCACCTGGCCGTAGCCGTGCAGGCATACATTCGTGTGCATGGAGCCCAAGTGTGAATTGGCGCGTGTAGGGTTTGCCAGAACAAACACTGTGTGCTGGTCTTCAATAATCACTCAGCACTACATGCAGTTTGCCTCACTATTAATAAATGTGCCCCCATGCATCCCTCAGGCAGCTATAGATACACATATTAGGGGAGTTGTACTGTAGTAAAAATCTCTACCTCTGCTGGTTTCTGTAGTCAAACCTTTGTGCTTTTCCTTATCATATGTATTACAAGTTAATCATGTTTACTCTGGTTTAATGAGGTCTAAAGTTGACCATAAAGAAAACATATGGTACTGGCTGCACACATAGTTACTCTAGATTCTTCCAATTCTATGAGCATTAAAGGAAATCCACCATAAAAAGCAAACAGGATACACCAGGGGCACTCATAGATCCAGGCACTGTGACTGTGGGCATCTTCTTATATTTGTTAGGCCTCCTTCCTTCTAAAATCAACTCTTAAAATTATGCTAATTAGATCATATGTGCTTTGGCTTTACAGGCTGTTACACTGTCTCCCCCTACACCCTACTTGCTAATACCTTACCTCCCATATCTTCCTGTTGTAATCTAATTGCAGCAAATGATCTTTCAGCACACAGGGGTTGCACACAGGGGCTCTGGTAACACCCCTGAGAGTCGTTCTGACTTCCTAGCATAATTTTGCCTGGATCTATGAGAGTGCCACTGGTTTATCATGGTGGATTTTGATGGATTTTCTTTCAGCTTGGAGTTCAGAAGAGAAAGTTAGTTAATGCCTTAGGGTTCAATCACACATGCATTTTTTATTCACAATCTGTGATTTCCATGGATAGCATCCTGGCTATTTATCATGTATGTGTCCATTTCTGTTTATTCCATGATTTGTTGCAAAAAATTTGAGTTTTATAATCAAATTTTTGTAAAACAACAGGTTTGTGCAGACCTGCAACATACACGCCTGTTTGAACGGGCCCTAAACACCAGACACTAGATTCTTATGTTCACTAGTAACATTAGCTTAAATCTTGTAAAGAGGTAAAAACTGCCGGGCCCCAGTGCACAATCAGTACCATATATACCATGTATACCATAATACCCAACCATAATGTATAGTATTCACTTCTTTACATTGAGAAGAAACACCTTTTTGTCCCTAAGATTTATGGGCACATTTTCAAATGTACTCTTCACAAATGTTAAGCTAATAGCGTTCATTTTTGGGAATAGTGAAATATTTAGATTTTGTTGATGTTTCTAACCAATTTCAGTAAAATGATAGAGGAATTAAATCAATAGTAGGAGTGTAAGACACGTACATATGATAACCAGTGCACAGGGATCGCTGGAAGCAAGTACTAAGTTTATTTTTTAATTGTTTTTTTAATATGACAAGGGCCCCTGGGGATATTTAATTAGTGAGAGGAAGCTGCTTGACATTTCATTAATGCAGAGAGGCTGCTGGACATTTCATTACTGAGGGGAGGCTGTTGATGGATATTTCATTACTTAGGGAAAGCTGCTGGACATTATCAAGTAATGTGCAGCACATGCAGGGCAGCAAGAGCCTTAATCCAAGTGTAATAAATTTGCATATATATAATATATATATTACAGTGGGTATGGAAAGTATTCAGACCCCTTTACATTTTCTACTCTTTGTATCAATGCAGCCAATTGGTAAGATCAAAAAAGTTTTTGCTCATTAATTTACACTCTGTGCCCCATCTTGATGGAATAAAAGAGAAATCTAGATATTTTTGGTAATTTAGTAAACATGAAAATCTGAAATATCACATGCTCATAAGTATTCAGACCCTTTACTGTGGCACTCATATTTAACTCCTTGAGATGGTTCTACCCCTTCATTGGAGTCCAGCTGTGTTTAATTAAACTGATTGGACTTGATGAAAAAAGGCATACACCTGTCTATATAAGGCATCACAGCTGAAAATCATGAGGTCTAAGGAACTGCCCAAGGAGCTCAGGCACAGAATTGTGACAAGGCACAATAGAGCAGAATTTCTGCAGCGCTCAAGGTTCCTGGCCATCCAGCCAAACTAAGCAATTGTGGGAGAAGAGCCTTTGTGAGAGAGTTAAAGAACCCCAAGATCACTGTGGGTGAGCTCCAGAGATGCAGTAGGGCGATGGAAGAGAGTTCCACAAACTCAACTATAACAAGAAGGACTCCCAGACTATGAGAAATAAGATTCTCTGGTCTTAAGAGACGAAGAAGTTAGTGTTAATTCTAAGCAGTATGTGTGGAGAAAACCAGGCACTGTTCAGCACCTACTAAATACAATCCCAACAGTGACACATGTGATATATCAGTTTTTCTTATTTAAAAATTAGCAATTTGTTGTTTTCTGTCAAGATGGGGAGCGGAGTGTACATTCATGAGCAAAAAAAATAATAACTTTTTTGATCTTGCCATTTGGTTGCAAGATCAAATAACAAAGAGTGAAAAATGTAAATGGGTCTGAATACTTTCCGTACCCACTGTGTATAAATATGTTTTGTGGATATGTAAGTCTTACATTTCTTTGCTTCATTTATATTTAATTTATTTTTCAGTGCTTTTTTATGATTCTTGTTTTATTTTTCCATACTATATGTGTACCACTCTTCTCTTATATTATTCAGTAATGCTTCAAATATTTTTTTATAGTTAACTAAACACCTAAAATGACTAATGATTCCTTCAATATTCTGTTTTCTCTCAGTAACTATGTGTCATATGAAAATGTGACGAGTAAACACGGGGCTGGAGGCTTCATGCCATATGGCATGACTGGGATGCTGGCTGGCGCAGCTACTTGCTTCTATGCCTTCGTTGGCTTTGACTGCATTGCTACAACCGGTAAGAACTAGTGTGCATACGACCTTTAAATAGATGGCAGATTACTTGATAGCCCTATTGAATGAAGCTGGCTGGAATACCAGGACAGGCTAGAGAGTCATTCTTCACTAGTCTGGAGTCTAAGTGGCAGCTATGCAACACAAGAGTGTACAGATCTGAGTTTATTTCTGCTCCACGTTTTGTATGACTGGGAAGTCATTTTCCTCTAGACGTCTTTGATGTAATGGTTAGCTTTTATGTGCCAATCTCTCCCCATCAGTTTGTTTTATGTAACACATTAACATAAAATGGATAAATGCCCTGGAGCTGACTGGAAGTTTCTGCTTGGAAACCTATAGCACAATTTTCTTGTAATATGTATACTGAGCTGTGAAGATAACGTATGTATAGATCATGTGGAGCCAGGGATCACAACATCTTTCTCACTTGTACTTTGACCGGTTTGTTTACAGGAGAGGAAGTGCGAAATCCACAAAGAGCAATACCCATTGGAATTGTGACCTCCCTGCTGGTGTGCTTTCTGGCCTATTTTGGTGTGTCGGCAGCCCTGACCTTAATGATGCCTTACTACCTGTTAGATGAGAAAAGTCCTCTTCCTGTTGCCTTTCAGTATGTTGGCTGGGGCCCTGCAAAATATGTGGTGGCTGTTGGGTCTCTATGTGCCCTTTCAACCAGGTAAACACTTTAACATTACAGTGGCCTGTACTTGTAAAGAGCTTCACTGTATAGATAAAATATTCTGGTTTCTCCTGTGATCTATTAAAAAAAGTGGTTACACATATACAAATGCATTACACCCATACAACAAGACCAGACCCTCTTTTGCATTTGAGTTTTAGTTTTTTTTTTACTCCATGCATTTTTTTTTTTATTTGTTTGCTGAGCAAAATGAGAGCTCATTATCTGTATGAAAAATTGCACTTCCTGAGTATTTAATATTCTTACACATGGTACTGGGAAGCTGGAAAAAAATCCAAATGTGGTTAAATTAACAGAAAAACTAATTTGCCCCATTTTTACAGCTTGCATTGTGCGCTTTTGACATTTTTTTGATCAGATGATACCACATGAAAGGTTTTTGTTATATTTTAATACCTATATATTTAAAAATATAATATTTAAAAAAAAAAATGGTTTGCCTTAATTGGCTAAAGCAACAGATTACCGTATTGTGGGATTGGCTACCCATCCAATGTGTTTAAAACTCCTAACTTGTCTTGAATGGGAAGAATATACCCATATGGTTGTATATACTATAGCTACAAAACAAAGCTGTCAACCAAACCAACATTGATCCTACAGCTATTGCAATTCTGTGGCCACAATAAGGAAGGAGGTAAATAGTCCCAGTGAAAACTTCCATCCACCTTGATTTTTCACCCACCATTTGTGAAGGAAAAAAAAAATTACAAAATCCTTTCAGTATAAGAAGCGGATAAAAGTTTTAGTGTATGTTTGTTTTGTAATACAACTTAGAATGCAAGGGAACCAGTTGACCACACTGCTTAAGCTTTAGTAGGCTGAGTACAGTAGAGTATTTGTTTTTTGTTGTAAAAGATCCATTAGAGCTTGTATTATATTCATTTTATATCTTTGCTTTCTTGGGCCTAGCTCAATAAATTCACTGCAATGAATACTGGATCTTTTCCAGTATGTTCAGGTTGCTTACAAGCATGGGAATCTGGAGTATTCTTGACCCCATTATTTAGACTGTAGTTTGCCCATACATCAAGGGAAACCAAACTATATATGATTGTGTGGCACAATTATATGTTATAACACACACACCTAGTATGTCTCAATGAATCTGCTTCTGCCATGAAATTGTAAAATATTCTGCATTTATCTCAATGTATTACATGATGTTTTGACTAAATATGCTCTGCGTACATGATCATATAGCTCTTTTAATGTGCCTTGCATAACATTGTGTCAAGTTTTGACCTAAACTTCCCAACACTTGATATTTTGAGTACTCCTTGCATCACATACATATTACCCAATTTACAAAAATATCTGATCTTCACCACTATTAGTTGAGTAGATTGTGATATCTCTGTAAATTTTATTATTATTTGGGATTGTCCTAAAGATGAATACTTTAAATGTTGACCTGTGGAAAAATGGATAGAATTTATGCTTTATGTACTTTTCTAAAACTACTTAAAAAACAGCAGACTTAGAAAGCAAGTTCAGTGACAAATATGCCATCACTTTGGAAGTAAACTTTGGTGTTGTTCCATCTCATCTGTGTGATTTATGTTACATCCACAGATATGTCTTAAATACCTGATAGGTGCCGGACCTACATCTATTGTGAGATCATGGTCTATTCGCCTCCATCCCTTGCTCTCTCTAATTTGGCACAAAGTGCTCTCCAGTTAAAAGAGCCATGCCAAGGCTGCTTGCTCCCATTGACATGGTTGGAGAGTGTGAGAAATCAAGTGAGATGGGGGTCAATAGACCTCCATTCTCATGATAAACATTGGCCCCAGAAGTGGGTACCCACTTTCATGCATGGAAATACCCCTTCGTAATCATGTAATTTGTGAAATACTGGTTGCTAAAGACACTGTTTGACAACCCCATTGTGGTAAGCTTCTAGCAACCAGACTGTCAGACAAGATTTGCAGATTCGACTAATACGGTACTTAGATTGGCTATGACTTGGTTGAACAACCAGCTTGGCAGCAGTCACGTTATGCCAATTCTCATCTTAACCTGCAGTATTAATAAGACTTTTCTGACAAAAAACTGAATTGGAGAATGCTTTTAAAGAGGTATTATGGGATTTTTTATATTTATCACCTATCCTTAGGTTGGCCCAGTAACTGGCACCGCCACACTGAGATCTTAGGAGAGACTACAGCATTCAGATGAGCCATATGTCCTGTTTCCAGTAAATCAAGCACAGTGCCGTACATTGTATAGTGGATGTGCTTGGTAATGGAGCTTAAGCCCATTTATTTTATTAGGACTTATCTACTAACAGGCCATGTAACCGATGGGCGAGAGATTGCAGGCCTATGAAGCATAAGCTGTATTTATAGAAGAGGTACCAATACTTTAAATAACTATACAGAAGGACGGCCTGGTGTCAGACGCCGCCATCTCATGGTGATTGCCTATTCCAGAGAGAGGTGATAAAAACAAAGTCCCAGAATACCCCTTTATGGTGCAGAAGTTAGGTCTACCTGGTCAAAACAAAGGAGTGTCCCCTGCATGCCATTTCCAATATGCAGAGTGCTCACAGCTTCACTCCTGGACTTTAATGATAATAAGGGCAATATTCTGGGTGCAGGGCTAACACTCTAGGCTCCTAGCCCTATTAATTCTTTATAATTTCAAGGCTTTGTATACTGTGGTGGTGGCTTTTTGACTGTAATCACCAATTAATTTCTCTCTCACAATCTCGCATGACCGTGTTTTGCTGTGTTGCATGTGTTTGATTTTTATTCAGTCTGCTGGGATCCATTTTTCCAATGCCCCGTGTAATCTATGCTATGGCGGAGGATGGGTTGCTTTTCAAATCTCTAGCTCAGATCAGTCCCAAGACGAAGACCCCTGTAATTGCCACCCTCTCGTCAGGTGCAGTAGCAGGTGAGCTTGCATAGGAGTAAATGGCACAAACTGATGGCAATGTGTTATTGAATAATGTATTAATGGTGGCATCACATTTTTGGTTGTTGTGTTTGTTTATTCTGTTCCCTCGAAACTCTCAGCAAACTTTTATCCATTTCATATCCTTAATCCACCAGTCTTCTTTATTCTTTTATCATGAAGACATTGTAGCCATGTGCCCTTGAACACCACATTGATCATTTTGGTACATCATTGTGCAACCTGTGGTAGTCAAGGGTAAATGAGTTTCCATCGTAACCTAAAACCCTCTCGCTTTTGGCTTGCTGACTTTACACCCATGTAGTTCTGTAGTGCAAAAAGCAGCTTCTCAACATCCATCATTTTTCTATTCTAGCCTGCTGGGCTCTATGTTTCCTCTCCCCCGAATTCTGTTTGCCATGGCAAGAGACGGTTTACTATTTAGATTTCTTTCCAACGTGAGTGAACGGCAGTCGCCAGTTGCTGCCACACTGACAGCTGGTGTGATCTCTGGTAAGATGTGCAAAAGAAGATCTGTGGACATTGGCTCATGGTGGTTTGCATGCAAGTTTATCAATGGCATCTGCTTTGTGTCTCTGCATGTAAGTCAGGGTTGATCTACTGTCTTAATTCAAGAGGTAAACCTGTAATCTGAATTGAAAATGGATTCTCCATGTTATGAATATGTGTGAATTATATGGGATTGGAGGTGTAAATATGAAATCAGACCTGAGCAGAAGAGGTGAGCAATTGTGGGTGGAAGAAATAACCATAAAATAAAGCCTTTGACCTATTTGTTGGTTGTGATTTCTGTCTACAAATTGCTTGCCTCAATGTCCCTCCATTATAAAAGGCAAAATTTCACATCCATGACACTAAGATTACAAAATTATAACAATATATTACGTTTTGTCACTCATAGCGCATATCTTTAACTCAAGAAAAAGCAGCAACTTGTCCACCGCCTTATTTTGTAGACGATGAATTTCTTCATTTTACTCCACTCCTTATTTTGCCTTTCATAACTGAGGTCTAGTATGTAAGGGTCAGCCATATTTACATTATTCACAAACTTGTAGAATGTAACACATTTCCATCTCTCCTTGAGTCACTGAATAGACCGTCATCTTTTTTGCCAGCAACTTATTCCTATAAAAGTGATTTTTTCCTTGAAATTATCCAGCTTTCTTCATTCCAGACATTGAAATCAGGATTTACAGACTTAGAATGTTGGCAAAAACACATGGAATTACATACAATATCTTTAATACTTTATCCCTTTCCTATAGCTAGTCAGAGATTACCAACCAAAATAACAATGTAAAATAAAGTTTAGTTAGTTTACAAAAAAAAGAATGTGCAGTACATACCACAATATTCCAATTTTGGATATAAAGAGAGGCTTGTATTTATATGTAACATTCAACCCCAGTACAGGCGGTCCCCTACTTAAGAACACTCGACTTACATACGACCCCTAGTTACAAACGGACTGGATATTGTTAATTTATTGTACTTTAGTCCTAGGCTACAATAAACAGCTATAACAGTTATAACTGGTGTATGTAATGAAGCTTTATTGTTAATCCTGGTTCTTTTGACAACCCAATATTTTTAAAATCCAATTGTTACAGATCCAAAAAAAAGTTCTGGCTGGCATTACAATGATAAAATATACAGTTCCGACTTACATACAAATTCAACTTAAGAACAAACCTACAGACCCTATCTTGTATGTAACCCGGGGACTGCCTGTAATATGCGTATAGAATACCACCTATACAGCAGAAACATAACTTGAATCATCCCTTTTCAGTTATACTAAATGTATTAAAGGGTGAGGGTTCACCACTAGAATCTCCATAATTTTAACAATGGAGTCCCAAAAAATCACCAAAGAGAATCTGAGGAAAGAATTTGTCTATGAAAGAAACAAAAAGTATAAGGTATTACGCTACTACAATATACTAGTAATAGTTCAGACCAATTGCTGATGACAAGTTCCCGTTAAGGTCCTGATACTGTAGGTAAAATTAAATAAAAACTTGATAAAGACCTAAAGAGCATAATCCATAGCTATAAATAAAAATTTTCACAGCCATTTGCATTTGATGTTATCCAAAAAGGTTTGGAAACTTATCTAGTTGAGTTAAGTCTTTGCCAGGGTTTGGAGACATCGTGTGTTCTGCCATGTATGCTGTCCTTACGACGGCCACTGCACCTTCCCTCCCTTTAAGCTTTATTTATATGTACTGTATGCCTGGCAGTATTTGGAGGTCTATACGTATGCTGACATCTAGGGGAGTTGTAATGTAAGATGCTACAAGTTTGAACATATGTGATCATATATTGTGATATGCAAATCATGCTATGTTTGCCTTATTCTTATCCAAAATGCAAGAACCTAAATAATAGCCATAAAAGCTGCAGTTACCAAAACAGTGACTGCAACACAAAGGAAACAGATCTTATCTCTATGAATGCAGATCGACCCATAGTTTTTAAATGTCATTGTATAGGTATATACATAGCATGGTAATGATTTATGCATATACTGTACATGATCCGTTATATAAATAAGTAATTTTTGGCTTGGAGTCAGTAAAGTATAATTTGCATGTCTTATTTTTGTGCTTTGCCTATTATTATAGAGTACAAATATATAACAGGGGGGGGGGATATATCATACACCTTGCATAGTTGTATGTATAAACCTATGAACATTCAATGGTGAATGTTTGCAGGCTTTAGAGAGTGCACAGGCGTGTGGCAGGAACACACCCCCTTCACGCCCCCTCCACACCCACTTGGCAGAGAGGTGGCATAAAGAGGATAATGATTACAATGCCGGCATTATTGCAGGACTTATATGCCAAAAAAAACTGGCATACAAGACTTGATAACAAAATTTTGAAAGTTCCTAATTTTTCATTAAACTTTGCATAAATCACTAGTACAGTGTCTGCATATAAGGAATATCACTATTTATAGCCATTAAATTACTTATAATTAGTTGTTTTTGGAACTTGGAAATCCGTTTCTCTCATTCTGTGAAACTCACTAAAAAACTTTACTATCACCTTCTTGAAGCTTATCCCTTCCCCTTTCCATAGAATCAAATTGCGAGTGAAACTATAAATAGGTGAAATCAGAATGGGGGGAAAGAGGGGAAGAGTCAGAGATACTAAGACATATTACAAAGTATGTACTTGTACTACTGATTTCTGCAAAAAAAATTTAAAATGTATGCACTATTTAAATATTAAGATCCTATTGGTAAAATGAAGTCTTACATACTTAAAGGGGTTTTTCCATTTCTGCAAATAAAGTTATACAATTTACCAATATACTTTCTGTATCAATTCCTCACTGTTTTCTAGATCTCTGCTTTCTGTTAGAAAACTTTATTGTTTATTTCCAGTGGACAGAAATCTGACCATGGTCACATAGGTGCACGGCTCGTTATATCACACAGCTCTGATTACTCTCTGTGATACTAACAAGCCGTGCACCTGTGTGACTATGGTCAGATTTCTGTCTACTGGAAATAAACAATGAAGCTTTCAATAGAATAACAGACAACTAGAGATCTAGAAACCGTGAGGAATTGATACAGAAAGTATATTGGAAAAATTAAATTTTTCATCATACAAGTAATAACATTTCTTTGCCAAAATGAGAATACCCCTTTAAGAACTGAAATGACTGGCATTGCGCAAATAATATGAAATACATCCTCACCATTTTATATTATGATCAGGATTTTCTGCCAGGCCATTGCAAATAATTAGGATTGTGCCATTAAAAGTGTGTATATATTGCTACTTGTCCTACTATGACCATATGAATCTAAATCATGTAATTTTTTGCTTTCTTATAGCTATAATGGCGTTCCTGTTTGACTTAAAAGCTCTGGTTGACATGATGTCCATTGGTACACTCCTGGCCTATTCCCTCGTGGCAGCCTGTGTCCTCATCCTCCGGTATATTGCATGCTATATACATCAACATCTCTAGCTTTGTCTGCAAACCATTATGGGGTTGGGGCTCTGTTCATACTCTTCCAGGTTTCAGGTTTTCCTTGGGTTCCAAGGTCAAGAGGTCACCTAGCATTCCTGTTATAAGATTGACATGAATAGTATCAAATGTATGAATAGGTTTCAATAGGAGAAGAAAAAAAAACAAACAAAATTGTGCAGTAATCGTTATACAAGGAGTCCCTGACTTAAGGACACCTGACTTACAAACGACCCCTAGTTAGAGATGGACCTTTCTGTCCACTATGACCTCTAATGAAACTCTCTGGATGCTTTACTTTAGTCTCAGGCTGCAATGATCATCTATAAGGTGTCTGTAATGAATAGGATATAGATAATCCTTGTTCCCGTGACAGAACAACCTTTTGAAAATCCAATTGTCACAGGGACAAAACAAAATTTAGTTTGGAGCTACAATTATAAAATATACATGTTCTGACTTACATACAAATTCAACTTAAGAACAAACCTTAAGAACCCATCTTGTACCTAACCCAGGCAATTCAGTACTGTACATCATAATAAATATATACAGCGTAATATTTTTCGAGGATCCCATAAAAATAGAAACTATATACAAATATAATCAGAAGGAGGAAGGTGTTTATACCTAGAGTTACCTTATCATATTCACATTGTAAGGAGTAGGGAGAACTAGAAGCAGAAAGTAACTGTTCAGTGACACATTCAGCCCTGCCGCTATATCTGGAAAGTGACTTGTACTTAATGTTCCAATTCTCTATTAGTTAGAATTCCTGGGGGAACTTTGAACAGGATATAAGAGATTTCTGTCATGTGTAGCACAGTGTTATTAACTTAATGATTCCTGCTTCTAAACTTAAAAGGGGTCGGTCAGCATTCTTGTAAAATTACAGAGAGTGGTAGGAGCCCTGGAAACCTATTTCAAGGAAACTTACAAAGAGAAATCTACCATCAGGTATACTTCTACCCTAATCTGTAATTCAATAATTCTGGAACCTAATCTAACTTGTTAAAACTTTATTTTAGTAATATGTAAACTAACAGCAGAGGCTACTGGAGCGTGGAGTAGCCTTAGCCCCCAGTGCCCGGTCAGGCTATTACAATAAGTAATCAATGGCATCACTAGCTGTCCAATAGGTTATTGGGATCCCTGATTCTTACAGTCAAACAGGAAGTAACATAGGGACTGGGAGCCACGCCCATGGGAATGGGTTTATTAAGAATATTTTATTTTTTCATTTTCTCCCTCCGCCTGTAGGTTGAAGGAAATCTACCATCAGAAATCTACCTATTAAGGTAGATCTGATAGTAAATTCCTAGTAACCTTTTAAGCTGTAAACTATCGTTAACTAATCCTAATACTTTCTAAACTAAGCTACACTTTATCTAATTTACGACAGAGGCTACTGGGGTGTGGAGTAGGCTCTCTGGGCATTGGGAGCAAAGGCTACTCCACGCCCAAGTTGCCTCTGCTGAAAATTAGCATATTATGTAGATAAAGTGTATCTTCGTTCAGAAAGTTTTAGGATTAGGTAAATTATAGGATTAGGTAAAGAAACCTACGGTTTAGAACGTAACTAGCCAACTACCACCAGATTAATAGGTAGATTCCTGATGGTAGGTTTTCTTTAAACCTGAAAACCCCTTTTAGTTTTTCAACCTTGAAACTACTAAAACCATCCACTAAATTGTGTTTAAACACAGCCCAGGTCTTCCATGTAGTAGTCTCTCTAAATCTTGTTTGACTGCCCTGTATAGGTTGTCAGTACAGGGAGATGATACACATTAGTCATTCTACATATATCAAAAAGAAAAATCTAAAAATTGAATTACAGAGGGACTGACTCATTTTATTTGCATTGAAGATCACTGAAAGAAGCCCAGTATGACCACATGATGGGAGCTGATTATTCTTCTAAATTGGCCTTAGGTTCCTGAGCATATTAAACCCTCTGAGGTGTAAAGATATTATTGCTTTTTCTTTTAATTCAAATATGTTGCAACATAAATGAGACAAATATTTTGATAGTGTTGAACCAGAGAGCAAAGGGCCCCCCTTAGTCTCCTATACCTTATCTTAGACCGCCCACCATTATGCATCTCAGTATTTGTGAGAAATTTATTGACCAATTCTTTTACATGCAACGTAATACCCAGTAGGCACAGTAGAGCCCAGTAGCAGCTGCATTGGTTGCACTTATAAGCTGTTCCCTCTTCAGCTGACAGTTTCAGTATAATTCCTAGAAAGGGGCCAGGAGGTCTTTTCTTCATTAGTCTGATTCCATTATAATTCATTAGAGATGGCCAGAGTTATTGACCCGTGCATTGTTCTGTTGCATTGGGTGGTCTAAATCTGTAAACTATCAGCGAAAATCCTAGCAGAGAAGCCGAAATTGGCTTTTGCAGTACAGTCATGTGTTTGCTTGGGAATTCGCCTTAATTGACCTTACAGCTGTCCAGAGATACCCGTGATATGCTAGCACCATGATCCAAATTAATAAATTATAGCTGTAGGGGTCCACAGAGGAGCGAAATTATTCACATTATGT
This sequence comes from Engystomops pustulosus, assembly GCF_040894005.1. NCBI lineage: Eukaryota > Metazoa > Chordata > Amphibia > Anura > Leptodactylidae > Engystomops > Engystomops pustulosus. The sequence goes on from NC_092411.1 coordinate 240,220,215, forward strand.
TTTAACCATACTGTTTGGTTTTTATAGGAATCTTTTTTCACATTTAGGCAAATATGCAGCAGAGATATTTGTTGAATTTTTGATGAATTTGCATTATGAAAATCCTAACAACTGGCCCTTGCCAATTGATAGAAAAACATGCAGGAAGCTTATGATACAGTAACCAATCAAAATGTATTCATGGTAATCTGGTCATGCGGTCATTATTGGATCATGTGAAAATGAGGGGCATGTCATAGACATAAGGAATTGGAAATATGGATAAGACTTTTAATGTTTAAAGTTTGTTTCTTAACATGTAAAATGTTATTGTATCACCATCTACATAGGTACCAGCCCGGCCTTGGTTATGAGAAGCCAAAATGTGTTGCAGATAAAGAAATGCTGTCCGCATCAGAAAGAGAGTCCATGATGAACGAATCTCAAATTATTATGCTCCAAGAACAGGGATTTAGCTTTCATTCTCTTCTTCATCCTCCCAGCCTACCCACAGAACAGTCTGCCTCTGTGGTTAGCATGCTTGTGGGACTCCTGGGTAAGAATATTTAAATGGTGATCCAATATAATGCCATTTTGGAAAAATATAGGGTAGTCGTAACTGTGAGACTTTAAAATTCCTGCTCTTGAGCAATAATTCAAAATATGTACCAAAATTCTTTAACCCATCCCACACATGGATGTAATAGCATTGACTTCCCACAAAACCACAGTAGTATTATGACTAGTTTCTGGAACCGACTCACAAGCCGAGCCGAGGCCTGTATATTACAGCTGATACCATGCTGATCCTTCCCCTCGCAGCCTTGAGGTTCGATGTGTTCCCTGGAGCTGGCCGATGACTCCTACCGTCCGGTCGCTTTTCCAGGTCTAACTATATAAAATATATTTTTAAATTGTCATTTGGTATCACCGCATCTGTGACAATATGTATCATAAATCTGACCTATTATTGAATGCGGTTAACGCTGTAAAAGCAAAACAAATACAAAAAATGTTCTACAAGGTGATCAAAAAACATTTAGTGTCCCAAAATGAGACCATTGAAAAAGAAACAACTGTTCTCGCAAAAAATAAGCCCTCAACCATCTTTGTCAATTGAAATATAAAAATGTTATACCAATAAAAAATGTCAATGCTAAGAGAAGTAAGATTTTCTCTAATATTGTTTTTATTCAGTAAAATCGGGCAAAAAAAAAAAAAAAACTATAAATAAGGTATTGCTGAAACATGTAGTGACCCATAGAATAAAGATAACATCATATTTTTTCTGGTATGGTGAACTTGGAAGAAAATAAAAGCTAAAAATCCTAAACAAGAATTAATTGTATTATTTTCCTTCACTCATAAAAAGTTAATAAAATCTTATCGATGAGCTTCAGACACCTCAAATTGAAAAGTGGATTTTATCCCACAAAAAATAAGCCCTCATTTGTCTACATTACAAAAAATAAAAATATTTATATCCTGTACAAATGTGACAAAGCAGATCTGCTATGAATGGTTCTCCCCTACTTCAGTGCCATGTGCCCATACAGCAGTTTACCACCACATATGAGGTATTGGCACACCTGGGAGAAATTGGTTACCAAACTTTGCAGTGACATACGTCTTCTAACCTATGGCGAAGGTTAATGTATTGTCCAAAAAAATTACAATTTCTACATTGCATGTTCATTCTGTCATAACGTATGTGGTTTTACTATTTACTCAAAGTCACTTAAAAGCTGAGCTGTCCCTCAGAACATAAAATTGATTTTCATAAAATTGGGAAATATCATACCCATAAGTTTTGAGCCTCACAACATCTTAGAAGAATGCAAGGACACATAAAAATCAATGCCATCATAATGCAGACCTTTGGGAAATGTTTATTATTGAGTTATTTTGGTGGTGTCAAAGCAGAACATTGTGAACTTTGAAAATGGAAATCACAATATTAACGTTTTTTCATAGCTAAAAGATATCACTCAAATTTACTTAAAGTACAATTGGGGGAATATATGTGAATCAGGTTCCGTCAGTCTCTGGCTGGAAAACACTAGTCTTTTGCTGCTTCAGATATTTCACTGTGATGATAAATTTTGGTGCATGAAAAGGATATTGGTTGCTTCTTTAGAGTTAGTTTTAGTTGGTCTAAACTGTGTGGCACAATTTTTGACGCATGGCTTATTTTTTTTTTTGTGGCCACGCCCCTTTCCCGTGAGACAAGTTGGACAAGTCAGGAAAGTTAGAACATATATAATTCATATATTAGAACACCAGATCTCATGTGCTGCATTAGCATTCGCACTCTCTTTAGGTTAATTCCTGTTATCTGCAAAATATTCTATAGTATAGGATCAAAGGTTTTGAGTAGGTCTTACATGTTTATTTTTGTATCAATGACTCCAAAGTTCTGAAGTAGAATTGATGTCAAGCTACTTTGTTGTCAATGTAATATTTCTGAAGGGTGGACAATTAGACATTTATCACCTATTCTGTGAAAAAAAGTTGTAAACTTGTCCAGATCCTTTAAAGGGCACCTACCACCACGAATCTACCTATAAAGGTAGATCGGGTGGTAGGTGGATGTATGGGACGTGAGGATAGCCCTTTTTAGAGCTAATCCTCACGTCCCCGCTAGCCTAGCATAAACTTTATTGCCCTAATATGTTAATTTAATTAAGCGGCTACCAGGGCGTGGAGTAGCCGGACACGAGGCTACACGGCGCGGCTACTCCACGCCCCAGTAGCTGCTTCCCCCCGCCTACCCTGTGATCTTCGGCATGCGCAGTAACTCCGGCCTCGTTCCCGAGATCGCGCATCTTGGCCGGAGTTACTGCGCATGCGCAGAACTCCGGCTTCTTGGACGAGGGCGCGCAGCTGCCAGGAGCTGCGCGCCGAAGATCACAGGGTAGGCGGGGGAAAGCAGCTACTGGGGCGTGGAGTAGCCGCGCCGTGTAGCCTCGTGTCCGGCTACTCCACGCCCCGGTAGCCGCTTAATTAAATTAACATATTAGGGCAATAAAGTTTATGCTAGGCTAGCGGGGACGTGAGGATTAGCTCTAAAAAGGGCTATCCTCACGTCCCATACATCCACCTACCACCCGATCTACCTTTATAGGTAGATTCGTGGTGGTAGGTTCCCTTTAAGGGTTTTTTCTCGGGATGAAAATTTGAGATCACTGATCACATAGTTAAAAAAGACATTTATTCACAGTTTTGTCCTTCTCTGATTGGCAGATTAAAGTTGTTTTCCACCCTGTTATATTTATATCCTGGTTTCAGGTACCAACGCCTAGCACCCTCACCTTAATAATAATAATAATAATCTTTATTTATATAGCGCCATCAAATTCCGTAGCGCTTTACAAATCATAAGGGACAAATACAACTATATTCCATTACAAAGAACAAACAGTCATATGGAACAATAGGAGTGAGGGCCCTGCTCACAAGAGCTTACAGACTATGAGGATGAGGGGGTGACACAGGAGGTTGTATAATGGTCCAGCCATTCTTCATAACGGAACAATATAGAATAATTTATTAAATAATTTCATAAATAAAAATTTTGCTGCTTGAACCAGTAAATAAGAAGTAATACAAAGATCCTTTTTCATCAGTTTTTTTTTTTTTTTGCAGCATTTATAGTTTGTGCCCTGAGTGTCCTTACAACATATGCAATCGAAGCGATAGGAAATGTGGAGTCGTGGAGTATCGCGCTTCTATGTGTATTCATCATACTCATCGCATTGATTGTTTTAATCATCTGGAGACAACCCCAAAACCCACATAAAATCACTTTTATGGTAAGCATTGTGTAATATACTTGGAATCCTGTATGCTGTAACCGAATATTAAAAATCTTGAATTAATAGGACTTTGATGGTACCAAAATTGTTCTTTGGATTACTTCATACATTCAGCCATTGCCTGGATTCCTGCATTCCTAGTATTTTTCTGACACTGTGATGGCTGTTTAGCCAATGCCTATCCACAGAGGTGACTAGCCTCAGACAGTGATTGAGGGTTATCTCCAAGCATGTCCTTTATGTGTCACATACCAGAAAGTGTGGTTCAGTGGTGTCCCAGGACTGTACTATTTTGTTATGTTTTCATCCCCATTTTAAAGAGGACCTCTCACCACTACACACATGTAGTGATAATCATACCATATTGTAGGGGCTGCTATGGAGATTAAGGTGCACTTAGAATTTTTCTATTCCCCATGGTTTGTGGGGATACCAGTAAAGATATCTGACCATTATAATCCTCTCTACTGTCAGAGAGGAGGATCTGGAACAGAATTGGAGTATGTGCTAACTCATTCTCCAGTTCTTCTCCAGCTTCTCCTTTCGAGTCCCCATCAACCGTGGGGACTAGAAAGAAAATTCAAAGTGCCCTCAATCTTTACAGCAGCCCCTACATTATGTATGTTCATCACCACATGTGCGAGGTGCTGAAAGATCATCTTCACGCCTTATTAAATCATTTAAAAGCTGGAAAACTAATTGAATTCATTCTATATAAAGGAGCAATAGATTACTGATGTACAAATTATTTTAGAGGTTAGAAGACTCTTAATATGCAATCTAAATCTAAAATTTTATTCAACGTTTCCACCACTTGATCGCCACAAAGTAAATTGTCGCTCAGGTAGGAGCTTCAATTTTCATTGGATAGTGAAGTCAAAGTGAAAGTCATGTGAACTTCCACTTAAATCACATACAGTTGATTATACTGAATATTGTGACCTGCAATACAAACATTACTAGCTGGTGAGCTTTTGAATACCCTTCTCATTTGTGTGACTTATTCCAAATTTGGGCAATAACATATGGCTACGTCTGCACTGCTGACATATGGTACACATACCGTAGTAATATTCCCCGGGACAATTAAAACACTATGTACACAGTACAGGTGACTAGTAAGAACCGTGAGGTATGACTTAGACACGTTTAGTAAAAATGAATACAGTAGACACATATGTTTTTCCAATTATTGTACCAGCTTTAGAGATGGGAAGAATTATGTCAAACAGAGATCAGGTGGATCATTTTTTTCCAAGTTATATAGTTTTGATTCCATTCTAAAATATACATTTGGAATGCTTATTAGCTCCTGCAAAATACAGTATATCAATTATTCCTGGTCAGTCCTAACATTTAATTGCATTCCTTATTAGATAAGATAACAATTGTATAATTTATGCTTGTAGTAAAATACAGTAATGTTGTTTCTTTATTTCTCCTACAGGTTCCACTTCTACCATTTTTACCTGTTTTTAGTGTATTAGTTAATGTATACTTAATGGTACAGCTGAGCGGTGACACATGGATAAGATTTAGCATTTGGATGGCTCTTGGTGAGTAAAATTAAGTTGTAAAATCATTGGAATATTTATTTTCACCTGAATATATTTTACCAATATATTTCCACGAATATTTCCCCATGCCAAAACCAAGAATATTATCAACAGCAACCAAAAACTGTAAAGTTCTTAGCTTGTTAATTGTAATATACCATAAAAATCCATCATGATAAACCAGGGACACTTACTCATAGATCCAGACACCGAGACTGTGGTAATCCTCTTAAATTTGTTATCCATGGCCTCCTTCCTTTTAAAATCAACTTTTTACAATTATGCTAATGCTTCTTATGCTAAAATTCCTGCTGTATTCTCAGGGCTGAGGAAGCAGGGGGGAGGGCAAACAGTATAGCAGTCTGTAAAGCAAAATCACAGATTGGCTAGGGTAGGCCCTCAGGCTCATTAGCATGATTTTAGTTTCAACAAGATTTTATTGAATTAAAAGCATAACAGTTTAAAAGTTGATTTTGGATGGAAGGAGACCATGGATAACAAATATAAGAAAATTATCCCTGATACCCAATTACCCCTGGATCTATGAGTAAGTGTCACTAGTTTATCATTGTGGATTTTTATGGTAGATTTCCTTCAAGTACCAAGAGCAGTATGACAAGAATCTGCATGACTAAGCAAAAGCTGAATTTATATATGAGTTGTCTATAAAATGATGATAGAAGCAGATTCAAAGCTGTCGTTTATGGTGAGATAAAGAACCTGAAAAATGTCAAACATTGTTACCCTTTTGTTCGTCAGTGCACATATTGAATAATTTTACCTATATATACACCAAAGGGGGTATCATTTACTTAGGGAAACAAGTAGAGTCAATATAATGTATAGTGACACAAGGGAGGGAGAGTTGATATTACCTATACTAGTGTGGTGACTGTGGTGGAGCCCAAGAGGAACTATTGCACCAGAAGATGAATACCAATAACGGTATACAGGACCACAATGTAATACTCAAACCATAATGTGCAATACGATAAAATCTTTCAATCTTTATTTGTACACGACATGGCAATCAAAAAAAACATTAAAATTATCACATAAAATATACAGAAACAAACAAAAGCGGTGGTGGTCGATTCATAATACATATATCCACAATGGGCTTAGAAATAAATACAGGGAGGGAAATATGCAAAAAGTCCAGACAGTGGGGCAGATTTACTTACCCGGTCCGTTCGCGATCCAGCGGCGCGTTCTCTGCACTGGATTCGGGTCCGGCCGGGATTCATCAAAGCAGTTCCTCCGCCGTCCACCAGGTGGCGCTGCTGCGCTGAAGTCCGCTGGAATGCCTCGAAATACACCGGCCTATCCAGGATGAAGGTGAGTGAAATTTTCGCAACACAATTTTTTTTTTGAATGCGGCGGTTTTTCCGAATCCGTCGGGTTTTCGTTCGGCCACGCCCCCCCGATTTCTGTCGCGCGCATGCCGGCGCCGATGCGTCACAATCCGATCGCGTGCGCCAAAAACCGGGGGCAATTCAGGTACAATCGGTGCAAATCGGAAATATTCGGGTAACACGTCGGGAAAACGCGAATCGGGCCCTTAGTAAATGACCCCCAGTATCTTTGCCCATAAGGGCGTTATATACATAAAGTGCCTACCAACAATAAATGAATTCCCAGACCACCACCTCAGCACCCCCATATTGCACCAGAACCCTTGAGCCATCAGCTACACCCCAGGTGACAGATACCAATGTCAGCCATGCATCATGGTCCTCTAGTTATCACCCAGGTAAATGCAGTGTTCATTGTGCAGTCATCTCATTTACTTTCTTGTTTCAAAGGTTTCCTGATTTACTTTGCCTATGGTGTAAGAAATAGTGTGGAAGGCAAACCCAAAAAACATAAAGAAGATGAGGAAGATGATGACGGTGACTCCGACAACAGTGGAATTGAGGAGAAAATGTCAGGAAAAGAAAACGAAGAGGAAAACGCAAAAGAAAGCGATCATTTTATTTTGCATGAAAGGACAAGTGAATGCTAGTGATGCCCGTCACTGTGAAAAGATGTAAGATACGTCATGCATTCAAGCCGCACATTGTACCTGCATTAGGTTATGTTAATCTATATTTGATATAACATGTACTGTGCACAATCTTATGGAGTGCCAGATCAGAGTAAGATGAAGCTCTGCTGTATGGATCCTTGTGTTCTCCCAAAAACATCTTTCTAGATTTTCCATGCCTCCTAAAAAGTGAGAGGTGTTTGACGTCTTGCTGCTAAGTTGCTTTATCTTGTATCTACATGTCTTAAGATGTATATGCTTCTAAGCGATTGCACCCAGAGTGGATAATCCAACCAAAACCTCAACATTTTTTTTGTGATTGGGCAATAGGCCACATTCCTAAATTAGTTTATAGTATTACTGACACACAAATGTAGAGTTTCCTTTATTTTTTGGATCACCAGTGGCAGTCATGAGATCAGTAGCCATTTATTCTTAATAAAATGGGTTCTTAAGGTAACATGGGTAAATGTACATCACCTTACATGAATAGATAAAAGGTCATGCAGTGCTATCTGGATATAGCATAGATCTACTTTAGGCAAAACTAGTAATGATGCATCATATGAGAAGCCTTTTAAGATTGCTTGAAGTGAGAATCAAGCCCCAGAATGCATTGCTTATAAATATATATCGATTTTGTTTGTCTTTTGTATAGGATTGGTAATGAGGTATTTGTAAAAGAAGAAAAAATGATGTCCTGAATTAACCAACAAGATCATTTTTGGTATATTCTTGTAATTTTAAGTTGTTCGTTATCAACTGAACTGGGTATAACTGATCGGTGGGGGTCCAACTGCCAAGACTAGAAGAAGGGAGGTTCCATTCATTGGACTGAATAGAGTGACTGATCAAGTATATATGTTTTCAGCACATGCATTCGCTAGAAGCATTCTGCTCTCCACAGATGTCTAAAAGTAGGGAAGTATTGGCCATTCATTCAGACAATCTATATATAGAGAATCGCCCAGTCCCTATGATTGTCCCAATTGTTGCTCCCTCACAGGTTTTCCTCAATCCAGTCAATACAGATAACTTAAGGTTACTGGAATTTCTCCACTGAGTTAAAAAGTTAGTATCTAATTGGTGGTTGGTGGTATTTTGTTAAGGTTTCACTGTACATATCCCTTTACCATGTCCTCATGGCTTAGCCTACCTTCATTCCTTTCCATCTGGCCACCCACATGACAATGATTTTGGATGCCAAGATTACAATAAAAGCTCAGGGTTATTTAGTGCTGCCATAAGCATTGTCACCATAGATGAGTCCACAAGCTTTATTTCTACGCAGGGGAGTGATAAATCCACATTGTGTGAATATTAGTATTCCCTTAACTAACGGATCTTATTGTTTTAATTTGGGACATCTCAAATTTTTACTTTGGATCGGTTTCTATAATCCTTAATTTGATTGTTATATAAGCTCATTCTTAACTGAATTTCATTGTTATTATTTTATGTATATACACATTTTGGGGGATATTTATCCGGGCTTCTGCTGCACAGGCCCCCGCCAGATACATTAAGAGGCTGGTGCCATCATAAATAACCCCCATTGTGGTCTATGATAAATAACCCTCCATTGTGGGCTATGATAAATAACTATGTGAGACTATCATAGGTTTTTACCAAAATCCATAAAACTGAAACCAATACTTGCACATAGTACAGGCAGCCATTTTAAACCAGGCCTGAAAGTCCGATTTCTTTCATTCTTGCAGTCATGTAACCCTTGTTTGTGACTGTGGGTTTTTTAAAACAGTCCTGTGTAACATGTAGCGTCAGTTTATTAGTTAGGAAATACAACTTCCTGTGTCCACTTTTGTATTTCTTACTACATCATCTGTAAAGGTGGTCACAGGAAGTCAGTGGTTGCTAAGCAACCTAAAGTACAATTCCCTGCTGAATAAACCAAAAGTGAATGTTTTAAGCTGATTCAGCAGAAGTTTTTAGTATTAATTTATCTGTTCAGTTGCTGCAAAGGGCAAGGATTTTACCTCATGGCCCTCTCTTAGTAATTTTTTGAACCATGTACAGTTACTAGCGTATAGTTGAGACCCCACGCCCTAACATTCAGTGGTCAAGATAGCAATAGAAAACTGATATTTTTATATGTTCGTATTGCCTATTAGGTAGTTTTAATTAAGAATGTTGTTTTTATCTTGTACAGTAGATAGTAGTAGTAGAATTTACGAAGAATTTACAAACTACCAGCAAAATAGTGAAATTTCAGCACAATCCAATAAAACACTGTGTTGTAAATACCATTCTACAGTTATGAAAAGTATGCTGATAAATATCTAGAGGTTTATATACTGATAAATATGTCTATATATATACTCATAGTCTAACACTGTTACACTATTAGCCCTAAACACTTATTATCACACTTCAAAAATTTTCATAACTCAGTATATTTTGTATTTTATACAGTTACAGTTGCTACATCTGTAAGAGCTTTTCTACTATAATAAAACCAGGGTTTATCTTTTTTGTATAAATTTGTATATTTGTTCTATTTCTTATATTGAAAGTATTACTTTTATTATTTTTTCTCTTGTTGATATATGGAGTATTGAGTACAGTCTTGGTATTGATTCAAAAATAAATATATTAAATAAATCAGTTTTATTACCTACCGTTTTACTCAACTCACGAGACGTAAATAATGGTGCAAAAGTCTAAATTCTCAAAACATTTCTGTTTTAAAAATCACCCTTAAATCTAAAAGTGTTTTCCCGATTAAATAAACCTAGTTTTTAAGAAGGTTTTTTTTAAAGCACACATTTAATTTTATTATACTGTAGAATCTATAAACTTTGCTAAAATCAAGATATCATCAGTAAAATGTAAAAATTTCGTATAGCTGTTTTATTATTGTTATTGATTTGTAGAGTGGCATTCATTCCATGGTACTGTACAATCAGTAAGGGGTTCACATACATTACATTAAGGCTACATGCACACTTATGTATGCCCGCGTGACTATGGCCGGGCGGGGATATGTCAGCCGCGATGGAGTGGAGGAGGAGTGACCTCACGATGGCATGTCCTATCTTTTCCCCCGTGCATGGAGCGGTACAGTGCCGCAAGTGCACAGCCGTACATACGTCCCTCTACGGTCGTGTGAATGTGGCCATAGACAAGAACAAATGCAAGTACAAAAAACAAATACTACAGAGATCAGGAAACAAGTGGGCAGAGGACCCTGCCCATGAGGGCTCACAATCTGCATGGGAGGGATGTCCAAATGTTAACACAGCTGCTTACACTTCCAGCAATACTGAAAGTGCTTTCAAACCTGCCAAATGCATGGTAACACGTTAACATCCATTTTTCACAGCTAATTTTTGCAACCTTTGTGTGCAGCTTCCTTACAGTTCTGCTTCATTGAGGGAGGGTCATTAGTAAGGGACCACTTCTATCACATCTATATGTTCTAATAGGGTAAACTGAGAGAGGAAACCCCTTTTAAAGCCAAATTATCATCATGAATTGTATAATTATATACACATACAAAGGATCTGCCAGGATCTTCTTCGGTCTATGATATACTGAGAGGCTAAGAGTGTGAATGGATTAATTATACACCAGGCAGAAACTGGCATAGCCTAAAGTTAATGCGCCAGTGAGTCCACTCTGAGCCCCTTCTAACCACTTCGCATTGGGAGGAGGGGTCCGCATTCCTGGTCATACGCCAGTATATAAATGTTGCATATGTCTAATATACACTTCTCAAAAAAATAAAGGGAACACTTAAACAACACAATACAACTCCAAGTAAATAAAACTTCTGTAAATTCAAACTGTCCACTTAGGAAGCAACACTGATTGACAACCAATTTCACAGGCAATTAGCAAGACACACTCAATAAAGGAGTGGTTTTACATGTGGGGACCTCAGATGAGGTAGTGCAGCTCATCCAGGATGTTTACTGTGTCTGTCTAGTAGTGTCCAGAAGCTGGAGGTGCTACCAGGAGACAGGCTAGTACACCAGGAGACGGGGAGGGGCCGTAGGAAGGCAACAACCCACCTACAAGACTACTACCTCAGCTTTTGTGCAAGGAGGAACAGGAGAAGCACTGCCAGATCCCTGCAAATTGACCACCAGCAGCCACACATGTGCATATGTCTGCACAAATGGTTAGAAACAGTCTCCATGAAGATGGTTTGAGAGCCCGATGTCCATGCAGGACGCTTGGCATTTACCAGAGAATACCAGGATTGGCAAATTCGCCTCCGGTGCCCTGTACTCTTCACAGGTGAAAGCAGGTTCACACTGAGCACATGTGACAGACGTAAGTCTGAAGACACAGTGGAGAGCGATCTGCAGCCTGCAACATCCTTCAGGATGACCGATTTGTCAGTGGGTCAGTAATGGTGTGTGGTGCCATTTCTTTGTAGGACTGCACAGCCCTCCATGTGCTCACCAGAGGTAGCCTGACTGCCATTAGGTACTGAGATGAGATCCTCAGACCCCTTGCAAGACCATATGCTGGTGCGGTTGGCCCTGGGTTCCTCCTAATGCAGGACAATGCTAGACCTCATGTGGGTGAATTGGTCAACAGTTTCGGCAAGATAAAGGCATTGATACTATGGACTGGCCTGCTCATTCCTCAGACCTGAATCCGACAGAGCACTTCTGGGACATCATGCCTCGCTCCATCCACCAATGTCAGACTTTACCACAGACTGTCCAGGAGTTGGCGGATGCTTTAGTCCAGGTCTGGGAGGAGATCCCTCAGGAGACCATCCGCAACCTCATCCGGACGTGCCGAGGCATTGTAGGGAGGTCTTGTTTTAAAGGGAACCTGTCACCAGGAGACCCATTTTTAGCACTCCCCCAGTCCCCACAGAGCATAGTACATACACTGCCAAAGTGTTTTTGTATTAAAAATTGGTTTTACAGAAAAAAGATATGTTATATTGTACCTTTCATTAGCATCTGCTGTGTGACTAGGCAGTTGCCTATTGGGAGGGGCTGGAAAGGAGCAGTTCCCCCCCACCCTTGGGAAACAGCTTCTCCATGTGACCTTTTCAAATATATGAAAACACCCATCACTGGGCTTAGCGACGCCCCCTGCTCCTCTGCAGCCAATCCCGAGTGTTGGGAGTTATTCATATATTTGAAAAGGTCACATGTTTCCCAAGGGTGGGGGGGGGGAACTGCTTCTTTCCAGCCCCTCCCAATTGGCAACTGCCTAGTCGCACAGCAGATGCTAATGAAAGGTACAATATAACAGATCTTTTTTTCTGTAAAACCTATTTTTTTATACAAAAACACTTTGGCAGTGTATGTACTATGCTCTGTGGGGACTGGGAGAGTGCTAAAAATGGGTCTCCTGGTGACAGGTTCCCTTTAAGGACATCAGATCAAAGTTGGGTCAGCCTGTAGTGTATATTTTCATTTTAAAACTGGTTGAAATCAATTTCTATCAATTACCACCCTAATAATTTTCATACATTTTTAGTCATAAAAAAATATCCACAAGAATAGTTTTGAAAAGTTAACAAATAAAAATCGCCCATTAATAATATAAAACCATGTACAAATCATATTTGTCGAGTGCCCATATGTTATCATTTACTGACTTAGGACAATTACAGGTATGTCTATGATAAGAAAACCTCTTTTATGATGAATAGAGAAAATTCTGTTCAGGACAACAGGTAATGGAAACCAGTTCGAAAAAAAAGCCTCATTGGGTTAACATGTGACCACTGCCACCAATCACAGTCTCCGTGGTCACATGTTGTTTTGCTATGTCTGTATCCTGACACTAATACAGCATTTTACCTGCAGGATGTAAATATATTATATAATCAGCTGCAGTTTATTCAAGGACATGCAATAACAACACACACAATATAATGATATATGCAGAGTGGTATTTATTGTTGATGCTGCCCTAGACACTTTTAGTGATTACGCCCCCTATTGGTGCCATCAAGCTAATGCTTCTACCCATACACTTTAAAAGGTTTTCTGCCAAATGCTTGCTAGTATCTGTACAGAAGTAGGCTCACTATATTTATAGAGTTACAAAACCAAGATTAGTATATACAGTAGATGCTGTAGCAACCGTAGGTCATGTGAATTCCACCATCAGGACTTTGTACTTCCTGTGATGTCGGGTGTCCTGCAGGTGAAGGAGACTTGTGCACTCCCCTCTGTTAACACCAGTCCCATGACTGGGACTGCCAAGTACATCCGCATGTGGGTGCATGTTGTTGGGACACCCCTACAACCATGGTGCAGGGCCTCCATCATCCACCTTAAGTATACAGGACACAGAGCATCATAAGACACGTGACATCATCCACGGTTCCACGGGAAGTCCATGGTTCTGCTGGCTGAATGAATTCAACCTTTGCCCTTTAAATCATTTTTTAAAAACAAAACTATTCAGCTTCAAGTTAAAGTCCTCAAGGTATTATTTAAAATTGAGAATACATCATAAATAGCATGTATCGTGTGACCCATTTCGAGCCCACATGCCTCTTAGTTGTAGCACATACAATAGCACATCCAAAGTTTGAGTCCCCCCCCCCCCCCCGTTGCAATTTTGACTGGTTTCTGTTGCTTGTAGAATTACCTAAGTGTATATTTCACAGCAGTATCATATGCAGATAGCCTTATGTTCACACAGCAATTTTCTTAGTATTTTGGGTCAGTGTTTGTAAGGCAAAAGTGAGCATAGTTTAAAAATTTGGAAATAAGTATTTCACCACTGCAGGACCATCAGATACCATCCAAACAGCGTTACAGATGTTACAATTTTGTTTTCATTTTCCAAAAAAATACTTATATGTCTTAAAATTGACAACCCCTTTGAATATGGTTATGTAAGGATAACAATTATGCCTATGAAACCTTTAAGGGGTTGGCCACTCTTACACATAAGTTGCCCATGGCATTTTAGCGAATTTTCGTACGTAGCGGATCAAGGGCCTTAACTTTTTTTTTTTTTCCGTGCTACCTTTTTTTCCGGGACACATGGAGCCAAAAGTTTAAAGATTTTTTTTTTTGAGTTTTGTTTGAGGTTAAAATTTGAAAAAGATGCTTTTTTGTAATTTATAGTACATATTTTTTTTATTTTCAAATTAATTCAAAATGAAAATTTTGTTTCAGTCGTTTTGATATATATAATATGTATAGTCTCAGGCAAATGGGGCGACTATGGCACTATTTTTTGTAGTGTAGCAGGGGATTTTTTTTATATGGGGAAGTGTGAATGTATTTTTATGAATATTTATTCATATATTTTGTGTGTGTGTGTGTGTGTGTGTTTTTTCTTATATGTCCCCCATGAGGTCACAAAAGAACCCTGGCCTTTTTCACAATTTTTACTGTCTTTTACTTTTTTTTTTTTTCCTTACTTAAGGATACCCGACCTACAGACGACCCACAGTTAAAGACGGACCCCTCTCACCACTGTGACCTCTGGTGAAGCTCTCTGAATGCTTTACTATAGTCCCAGTCAGCAATAATCAGCTGTAAAGTGTCTGTAATGACGGTTTATTGATAATCCTTGGTCTCATTACAGCAAAATATTTTGAAACTCCAATTGTCACTAGGGCAAAAAAAAAAATTGTCTAGAACTACAATTATAAAATATACAGTTTCGACTTACATACAAATTCAACTTAAGAACAAACCTTTGGACCCTATCTTGTACGCAACCTGGAGACCACCTGTATTCCACTGTAAGTGGGGCATCTATAAGAGCCTCAGGGTGCAGACACACGTCCCGTTTAACGCATGTGGCTCTGCTCCTCTGTGCATCACGCTACTTCAACGCAATGCTATGAGGAGCGGAGAAGCAGCCATGAACCGAATCTCCCTTCTCCTTAGGATCTCCGGGTGTATCTGAAGAAGTCGCTGCAGACTCCGGTCCAGGTGGAGTTAATAATAATCCCTGATTGTTCATCAAGTGATTCAGCATTCCTGGTACCTACCTAGTGTTGTCTGTCTGTGATTCTTTGTTCACATATCTGAGCTCAGATGAATAGGATCAGGAGAATATGACTTATCCTGTTCTCCCTTTGCCCCCATCTTCTTGTTTCTATCAGTGAGACAGACTATGAGAGAAAGAGGTACAGTGGGTGACACTACAGAAAATTGGTGAATTGTTTTCCTTTGCTCTGCCAGTGGTCCTGAGGTTATGGAGCAAACTTTTTTTTAAATAAAGAAGGCCAATCTAGGCATTGTGTCCCCAGTGTCTAGTGGCAAATACGGCCCTGGTTGAGAGAAAATAATAGCAGGTCTAAAATGTAGAGTTAGAGAATATACATGTAAATCTGCAGATTATATTCTCTTTTTACTTTCACAGCCATAAAAATCTATCATAGCCCTCCTCAGCAAATTATTACTTTTCACGGAAGTATAAATTAAAATTAACATGGCGAAAACTGAAATGGGTGTAAAAGGGGCAATATGATAGAAGTTGAAGTGGATTATACAACGAGAATGCACAGCTGCCGCGATTCACTAAGATTGTGTGCCCGATATCCTGCATGTGTCGCTTCCCCGCTCAGGTCCACCAGAGTTCACCTTCTTCTTCCTGGTGTATGTGAGTTGCATGTCTTGCAACACAATTTAAATGTTAAATCCTGCGCTCAGTCTGAATCAGTCGGATTGTCCGACGGCCCTCTCCCCCAATTTGTGTCGCATGAAAGCCGACGCGCCAAAATCTGACTGCGTGCGCCAAAATCCCCTGCTAAATGTGCAGCAAATCGGTGCGCAAATAGTGCGGTCCGCGGTCCCTTAGTAAATGAGCCCCCATGTGTTGTATTTTTTGTCTTTAAGTATCTGTGCAGTTTCAGGAATTTGGAAGGAAACGTAATATTTACATGGGCTGCCAGAATGAATTTTACTGGTGGGCCTATGCACCCTATTCTCTACCCCTGAGAAGCGCCTTGCGTTTTCAATATGGATTGACATTTGTCCCTTTACAATCCGACATATTGTATATCGTACAAAAGCTCCAAATAATATCTCGTGGAAAAAGAGCCATCGTTTAATTCTTCATGACAAACAAATCTAGCATTGAAAGCTCTTTTTTTTAATCAAAGATATGAATAATGCAATTATTAACAATAGTAAATTACCATCAGAATCCATCATGATAATCCAGGGACACTTACAGATAGATCCAGGCACCGTGACTGTGGTTATCTTCTTATATTTGTTATCTATGGCCTCTGTAGTTTTAAAATCAACATTTTAAATGATGCTAATGTACCAGACGCCCTCTGTGCTACAGCTTCACAGGCTGTTACAATGTCTCCTATCCCTCTGCTCCCTCAGCACTTCCCTCTGTCTCTGCCTGCTGTAATCTCATGGCAGCAGAATGTCTCAGCACAGAGTGGGAGAGAGAAAGAGCGTTGCAACAGCCTGTGAAACTACAAGCATCAGGAGGTGCTCTCATAACACTCTCAGGAGCCCTTCTGGCTCATTAGGATAATTTTAAAAGTTTATTTTAGAAGGATGGAGGCCATATAAGAAGATTACCACAGTCACAGTACCTGGATCTAGTAGATAAGGTTAGAAAAAGACATAGGTCCATCAATATAATAGTAATAATAATCAGATCTTGGCAAATCGGTCCCTGTCCCCAATGGGGCTCACAATCTAATCAACCTATCAGTATGTTTTGGAGTGTGGGAGGAAACCAGAGGACCCGGAGGAAACCCACACAAACACAGAGAGAACATACTGTACAAACTCTTTGCAGATGTTGACCTGGATGCGACTAGAACCCAGGACCCCAGCAAGTCCAACCTATACAATTAAACAAATATTTTCCTCCCATAGCTGCTATTTTTGTTCTCAAGAAAGGTATCCAGGCCACTTTTGAGTAAGCCTGTGAGTAAGTGTCCTGGTTTATCCCCTGATTTGGATGGTAGATTTCCTTTAACTTAATGAGCTCCTGTGTGGCTTTTTTGTGTGCTCTTCTTTCCTCTATATATCAGAAATCCTTTACACAGCATAAATATTAGAAGAAGGCAAAATATTATCTCCTTATATACCTAGAGAATATTTCCTTTTATGATTCAGCTCTATTCAGAGACTGTATATAAAGAGTTAAGGAAAGAAATATGCAGATTTTCCAGGATGGGAAGTATACCTTTACTCAATCTAAGGGTCCATGCACACTAACCATAGCTGTACGGGCACACGTCGGGCGTGCTGAAGAGGAGGAGAAGAGAGCACTGCTCGCCCCTTCTCTCTCCATAGGGAATAGTGGTGCACAGCCGTTCTTAGGACCAATACAGCAGGTTCTATCTTTTTTTTTTGCGGCCACGGCACGGCACAAGTTGGGGGATGTAAATTTGCAGCTGTATATACGTCTTCCATATATTAGTGTGCATGCATCCTTACCTTAAGGGCAACCCGCTTTACATAATGAATGATTTACATAAAGCCTAATGACTTCCAGCTGTGGACAGTGGTGTTTTGCTGTTTTTTTATCAGATCCCATCTTGGAAAATGTATTTGCATATTTCCTTTACAAGCATAACATAAGTAGTTTAGTTTCCTCATAAATTGTTAGGAAGGTTTCTTTATCTTTCACCTGTCAGTGGCTACAAGAAAAAGAAAAAGGGATGTACACAAACTGCTTAATAGAGAAAGAAAAGCAGGGGAAGAAGAAGGACATATTTCTTTAATAAAGTACATAGTTTACTATTTTCATCTGCGCTTTTGATTCATGCAATTTTGGTTAAAGTTTAATTGCACTTTAATTGTCATACATTGACATAAATCTTCCGATTGAAACTCAAACAGTCTTATGGTCAATAAGCTTTTAAGAAACCAGATGGGTATTACAAATGGCCATGTTATGGTGACATTGTATCACCGCCCATGTGACTTTCTACAATTTCGGGGATGTGAAGAAACTGGATTCACATATTGTAGATGGAGAATGTTCCCCTATGGAAATAGGTAATTTATGTAAATTTTAAACAAACACTATATTAACAAAAATGTTAGCATGCAAACTGCCTGGGTCATCTGCCATCTACAACGGGACTAAATTGTAAGGAACAAGAACCACCACAGCTAAGTAAAGAGCACTGTATAGTGGTAGAAGGATGAAAACCAATGGGGTCACTTGGACAATGCCTTTTAGAGTTACTCAAAGACTAGTGAAGACTCACCATTATGTGAGCACAAATCTTTTCTAAATATTCTGACTCTTTTATTTGGTTTATTGACGACAACGGCCATAAATTATTGGTTTCATAGATACTTTTTTATAAGTTAACATAAGAGGGAGAGTATATGAGGGGATAAAGACACATCTGGCTTAGGCGCATGCATATAATCCTAGTTAACTCCTCTCAAAATTGTTTCCATGTTTGGTTAACATTCTTCAAAGTCACTGAAAATATTTAGTATTTTTTCAGATTTCATGTCAGCCTGGACCTAGGCGGAGAGACCTCAACCACAAGTCTATAGAGAAATCCCATATTTAATACCGAGCTCTTTTAAACTTAAACCAAAAAGTGGACCCCCAATATCAATATCATCTATATTAATGGAAATCAAAATCAAGCACAATAAACCAGGGGGCCAATCGTCAAGTTTTCTATGGGGCCTAGACTATCCTAGCTCCGCCCCTGCTCCCCCTGCTCCCTCAGCACTTCTCTCTCTTTTCCTACTGTAATCTCATATGGTGGGAGGGAGAAGTTCTCCTGCACAGTATAACAGTCTACGAAACTACTGCTCTCGTAACATCCTTCAGAGCCCTTGTGGCTCATTGGTATCATTTTAAAAGTTTATTTTTGAAGGACGGAGACCATGGATAACAGATATACGAACATTACCACAGTTACACTGCCTGGATCTATGAATAAGTGCTGTGAAGCTTGATTTCCTTTAAGCTAGGCCTTCCTCTGCTCTACTATAGTAAGTAAGTTTCAATGCCATGTCAATCCTGGTACCACTATGGACTCCTCTGTTGCGCCATTTTTAGGAGATTTGTTTACTGATGCCCCATTGTTGGAAACAGCCTCAGCAAGTGTCTGGCTGACTACATACAAAGTATATGAAGTATATTCCCTGGCTGAGGTGTGTTCTCTCATGTAGATACATTCTGTCTGGTAACCAGCAGAGAGCAGGCAAGTTTCACAAACTTTCGATTTTTTTTCTTTTCCAGTATTTCTTGAAACTTGATCCTTCAGAAGGTTCTCTCTGTGCTTTGGAAAATACAAATCAGCAGTCCACATTCCTAGCAGCCTTTTTTACATCATCCTTTTACTGACAGCAAGCTGGGACTTTGCTCTTGATACTTACCGTCTTGGGGGTAAGACTCCTTTGGGAGACCCTTAGTTACTTTGGAAAATGAAGGTCTGGGTCATTTTTACTGTGATTCTTGTCCACGAAGCCCTACAAAATGGTGAGTTATTTTACTGACTTATTAGTCTCACATCCTAGAGCACCTTGTAGCCAAGCTGTGCAGTCTTCAGGAGCTCCATGGGATCAGAGAAACTGCAATGTAGATATTACTGCCAGAAAGCAAAGATATATATGTATGACATTACTGGAATTACATCTTTTCTGGGATGACTTGTCTGTGTATACAGTATGTGACATACTCATCTCATAAAGACATATCTGAGATATTACCAGTGATGCAGGGTTATATAAGATATGTTCTTCATATAGGGGTACATTTTAATAATAATAATAATATGTTTTTTATGATAACCGGTGAGGAAAAATACTGGACCCTCTCATACAGGAGACAATTCATTTCAGTACACCTGTCACTTGTGACTATTATTTACAAGCTTGTATTAAGGGATGTTGATAGTTAAAAGTGGCATCTACAGAGCATCCATTCACAATCCACCTACACCAATGTAACACTTCATTAAAACATGGACTATATATTACAATAAACTAATGATATGTATAAACAGAATAATTCATTATTTTTACGGAATGATCCTTGTAAATCTTAGGCCAGTTGATAAAATTTCCTTTGAATATAAGTGCCAGAGTTTATGAAGTTTTTAAGAACTTATTAAAGTTATCAATTTGGACAATCAGTAGTTCTCAGCACAAGGGTCCTCACTCAGCTTGGCGGGTTACTGAATGGTTAACATGAACTGGTGATATAGATTTTTATAGCTTGTTCTACTTTTTGGTGAATTTAGACATTTACTAAGAACAGTGCAGTCTGTACTATGTGCAGTTAGCCGGTATATTGTGCAGAGGGCACCCGATTCAGGATTTTTGGCACATGTTCTTCATGATTCTGGCGCCCCCTGCACTGCTCTGATAGAGTGCACCAACTTTTTTTGGTGCACCTTTAACACAGGCGACACACTTCTGTCGGAATTTGCATGTTAAATGTGGCGCAAAGAAGAAGAAGCAAAACATAGAGGTGCTAAGTCCACTGATTTATTTTTTCCGAAGAATTGTTGAAGCTAGCTTAGTTTATAAAATATTCAATTCTAAATGATTATATGTAGAGATGAGCGAGCACTAAAATGCTCGGGTACTCGTTATTCGAGATGAACTTTTCCCGATGCTTGAGTGCTCGTCTCGAATAACGAGCCCCATTGAAGTCAATGGGAGACTCGAGCATTTTTCAAGGGGACCAAGGCTCTGCACAGGGAAGCTTGGCCAAACACCTGGGAACCTCAGAAAAGGATGGAAACACCACGGAAATGGACAGGAAACAGCAGGGGCAGCATGCATGGATGCCTCTGAGGCTGCTTAATCGCACCATTATGCCGAAATTATGGGCAACAGCATGGCCATGACAGAGTGACAGAATGAAGCTAGATAGCATCTAAAACATTCAATAATTGACCCTGACACTATAGGGGACGGCATGCAGAGGCAGCGGCAGCAGCGGCAGGCTAGAGAGTGTCTTGGCAACATACCCCAAATGGACTCTTAAAACCAATGGGTGGCAGTGAGGAACCAAAAGAGGTGAGCAAGAAGCGCTCAAATAATATCGGTACATGATAAAAGTTTGCCAGTATATTTTGTGGATTACACAGCAGGGTGGCGACAAAGTTAACATGGAAGCCATGAAAACAACCCAAAATTCTGCCTGACACAGCTCGTTTGATAAGGGGACCATGTATGGAGGCAGTGAACTAGTAGTAGATTAAAAGTGCTGCAGTTAAAACTATGCTAGTTGGATCTTGGCATGGAGCTGGCGCTCCGCTGCCAGGCGAGCTTTCGCCAATCCAAGCCCCTGTCTCTAGGCTACCCCCCAAACAGCACTTCTAAGAACCTTTTGTATAAGATCAAGTGTAGTAGCGTTCTTATAAGTTTAGGATATGGCGGGTGAGGGGAATGTAAACAGATGCGCAAGAAGCGCTGAAATAATATTGGTAAATGATAAAAGTTTGCCAGTATATTTTGTGGATTACACAGCAGGGTGGCGACAAAGTTAACAAGTTTGATGTGGAAGCCATGAAAACAACCCAAAATTCTGCCTGACACAGCTTGTTTGATAAGGGGACCATGTATGCCTACAGTTCATGCCAGTTGCTGCACTGGCTGCCAGTCTCCTTTCGAATACAGTTTAAAATAATAACCCTCATCCATAAAGCTCTGTATAATGCTGCACCCCCCTACCTCTCCTCTCTTATCTCAGTCTTTCGCCCAACCCGTGCTCTTAGATCCGCCAGTGATCTTAGATTAACCTCTACCCTAGTGCGGACCTCCCACTCGCGTCTCCAAGACTTCTCTAGAGCTGCACCAATTCTATGGAATGCTCTGCCCCGGACTATCAGACTAATACCTAACCTCCAAAGTTTCAAACGTGCTCTTAAAACCCATTTCTTTAGGCAAGCCTATAACACTCATTAACTGCATGAAGTTTTAACTCTTCTACTAACCCGTCCTGTGTCGTCCTCCCATCTGTTATCCAGCAACCAACAGGCACCAGACTTCTCTGCAGTCCCATTCACCCTGGACCTGGTATATAAGATGACGGCTGAGTGGTTCAAGCGACAGCAATTCCATTTATTATATTTTGTTCTATTCCCTAAGAAGAATGGCTTGACCATTAAATATTCTTTTACCTCGTGTTACCCCATCATCTTCATAAACCGTAAGCTCTGGTGAGCAGGGACCTCACTCCTGTTGTTCCATACAAATGTTGTGCTCTGTTACATTACATTTGTATTTGTTTCCTATGATTTGTAAAGCGCTACGGAATATGATGGCGCTATATAAATAAAGATTATTATTATAATTATTATTATGGAGGCAGTGAACTAGCAGTAGATTAAAGGTGCTGCAGTTAAAACTATGTTAGTTGGATCTTGGGATGGAGCTGGCGCTCCGCTTCCAGGCGAGCTTTCACCAATCCAAGCCCCTGTCTCTAGGCTACTCCCCAAACAGCACTTCTAAGAACCTTTTGTATAAGATCAAGTGTAGTAGCGTTCTTATAAGTTTGGGATATGGCGGGTGAGGGGAAAGTAAACAGATGCGCAAGAAGCGCTGAAATAATATCGGTAAATGATAAAAGTTTGCCAGTATATTTTGTGGATTACACAGCAGGGTGGCGACAAAGTTAACAAGTTTGATGTGGAATGCCCTGTAATAGCTCTTGGGCGGTGTGCCTTTTATCGCCTAGGCTCAGCAGTTTGAGCACCGCCTGCTGTCGCTTAGCGACGGCACTGCTGCTGTGCCTAGAGCTACCGACTGATGGCGCCATGGCCACGGATGGTAATTCGGAGGAGGAGGAGGTGGAGGAGGGGTGGGAGGAGGAGGAGGTATACTAGGCCTTTGAGACCTGGACCGAGGTAGGCCCCGCAATCCTCTGCGTCGGCAGTATATGACCAGCCCCAGGGTCAGACTCGGTCCCAGCCTGCACCAAGTTAAGTGTAGTAGCGTTCTTATAAGTTTGGGATATGGCGGGTGAGGGGAATGTAAACAGATGCGCAAGAAGCGCATGATGCGCATGGAGCTGGCGCTCCGCTGCCAGGCGAGCTTTCGCCAATCCAAGCCCCTGTCTCTAGGCTACTCCCCAAACAGCACTTCTAAGAACCTTTTGTATAAGATCAAGTATAGTAGCGTTCTTATAAGTTTAGGATATGGCGGGTGAGGGGAATGTAAACAGATGCGCAAGAAGCGCTGAAATAATATTGGTAAATGATAAAAGTTTGCCAGTATATTTTGTGGATAACACAGCAGGGTGGCGACAAAGTTAACAACTTTGATGTGGAATCCATGAAAACAACCCAAATTTCTGCCTGACACACCTCGTTTGATAAGGGGACGATGTATGGAGGCAGCTATATGGACGACTTTTGGAGGTAGCAATGGAGACAACGTGTGGAGGCTGCTATGGAGACAATTTAATTTGGATAGTGCCTGTATGTGGCAGTCCAAAAAAGTTTTCAAACCAAAGGAGCAGGTAGGTGGCCCTCCAGAAAAATGAAATAGATTGAGTGCCTGTATGTGGCAGTCCAAAAAAGTTTTCAAACCAGAGGAGCAGGTAGGTGGCCCTCCAGAAAAATGAAATAGATTGAGTGCCTGTATGTGGCAGTCCAAAAAAGTTTTCAAACCAGAGGAGCAGGTAGGTGGCCCTCCAGAAAAATGAAATAGATTGAGTGCCTGTATGTGGCACTCCCAAAAATTGTTTAAAACAGAGGACCGGGTAGGTGGCCCTCCAGAAAAATTAAATGCATAAAGTACTATAGCTAGAGCCAGTGGGCCCTGTCAAAAAATAGCCAGTTTCCTCTGCTTTAGTGTACAAAGAGGAGGAGAAGGAGGAAAATGAGGAGGAGTGCATAAATTATTCAGGTTGAGCTTTCTTCACCTGGTGGAGATTGGAAATTATGAGAAATCCAGGCTTTATTCATCTTAATAAGCGTCAGCCTGTCAGCGCTGTCAGTCGACAGGCGTGTACGCTTATCGGTGATGATGCCACCAGCTGCACTGAAAACCCGCTCGGACAAGACGCTAGCGGCAGGGCAGGCAAGAACCTCCAAGGCGTACAGCGCCAGTTCGTGCCACATGTCCAGCTTTGAAACCCAGTAGTTGTAGGGAGCTGTGTGATCATTTAGGATGATGGTATGGTCAGCTACGTACTCCCTCACCATCTTTCTGTAAAGATCAGCCCTACTCTGCCGAGACTGGGGACAGGTGACAGTGTCTTGCTGGGGTGACATAAAGCTGGCAAAAGCCTTGTAAAGCGTACCCTTGCCAGTGCTGGACAAGCTGCCTGCTCGCCTACTCTCCCTCGCTACTTGTCCCGCAGAACTACGCACTCTGCCGCTAGCGCTGTCAGAAGGGAAATAGTGTTTTACCAGGGCCTGCTGGTATTCATGCATTCTCACACTCCTTTCCTCTCCAGGGATGAGAGTGGAAAGATTTTGCTTGTACCGTGGGTCCAGGAGAGTGAATACCCAGTAATCGGTGCTGGAATAAATTCTTTGAACGCGAGGGTCACGGGATAGGCAGCCTAGCATGAAATCTGCCATATGCGCCAGAGTACCAACGCGTAAGAATTCACTCCCCTCACTGGCCTGACTGTCCATTTCCTCCTCCTCCAACTCCTCCAACTCCTCTTCTTCTGCCCATACACGCTGAACAGTGAAGGACTCAACAATGGTCCCCTCTTGTGTCTCGCCAACATTCTCCTCCTCTTCCTCCTCATCCTCCTCCACCTCCTCCGATATGCGCTGAGAAACAGACCTAAGGGTGCTTTGGCTATCAACAAGGGAATCTTCTTCCCCCGTCTCTTGTGACGAGCGCAAAGCTTCCGACTTCATGCTGATCAGAGAGTTTTTCAACAGGCCAAGCAGCGGGATGGTGAGGCTGATGATGGCGGCATCGCCACTGACCATCTGTGTTGACTCCTCAAAGTTACTCAGCACCTGACAGATATCAGACATCCACGTCCACTCCTCATTGTAGACTTGAGGAAGCTGACTGACCTGACTACCAGTTCTGGTGGAAGTTGACATCTGGCAGTCTACAATCGCTCTGCGCTGCTGGTAAACTCTGGATAACATGGTTAACCCCTTAAGGACGCAGGGTTTTTCGGCTCATTTCTCGCTCTCCAACTTCAAAAATCCATAACTTTTTCATTTTTCCGTGTACAGACCTGTGTGAGGGCTTATTTTGTGCGTAACAAATTTTACTTTCCCGTAATGTTATTTATTTTAACATGCCGTGTACTGCGAAGCTGAAAAAAAATTCCAAATGTGGAAAAATTGGAAAAAAACGTCACGTGCGTCACGTTCTTGTGGGCTCAGTTTTTACGACTTTCACTCTTCGCTCCAAATAACACGCCTAATTTATTCTTTGGGTCGGTGCGATCGCGGTGATACCAAATTTATATAGGTTTTATTGTGTTTTAATACATTTTCAAAAATTAAACGAATGTGTACAAAAAAGAAAAAAAATTTTTTGCCATCTTCTGATGCTAATAACTTTTTCATACTTTGGCGCACGGAGATGTGTGAGGGGTCATTTTTTGCGAAATGAAGCGTCGTTTTCATTGCTACCATTTTGAGGTCTGTGCGACATTTTGATCATTTTTTATTTCATTTTTTATGTTATGTAAAAAGGTGTAAAAGTCGCATTTCGGACATTTGGGCGCCATTTCCCGCCTCGGAGGTCACCGCCGCCCGTAACCGTTTTTATATTTTGATAGATCGGGCATTTTGGGACGCGGCGATACCTAATATGTTTGTGATTTTTAATGTTTATTATGTTTTATATCCGTTCTAGGGAAAGGGGGGTGATTTGAACTTTTAATATTTTATTAATTTTTTTTATTTTTTAAACTTTTCTTTTTCTTTTTTTTTTCACTATCTTTTAGACCATCTAGGGTACATTAACCCTAGATAGTCAGATCGCTCCTACTGCATATTGCATACTCCATATACTGCAATACTACATTAAGGGCTTGGGCGTGCGGGTGGGTTGCACTATATTTCCGTTTCCGCTCCAGCGTCTGGGGTATGGAGAGCTGAACGCTGGTGGATGCTGTGGAGGATCGTGGAGGCGATGATGGGGTTTTTGTGCCAGGGTCCTGGGCAGGGGGCTGACTATCAGCTGAAACAGGGGAAGGAGCAGTGGTGTGCACGGCCGGAGGTGAACGGGCTTGGTGCCACTGAGTGGGGTGTTTAGCATTCATATGCCTGCGCATACTGGTGGTAGTTAAGCTAGTAGTGGTGGAACCCCTGCTGATCCTGGTTTGGCAAAGGTTGCACACCACAGTCCGTCGGTCATCCGGTGTTTCCTTAAAGAACCTCCAGACTTCTGAAAATCTAGCCCTCTCCGCGGGAGCCCTCGCCACGGGAGCTTCACTACATGACACATTTGGCGCTGATGCACCTGCTCTGGCCCTGCCTCTCCGTCTGGCCCCACCACTGCCTCTTCCAACCTGTTCTGGTCGAGGACTCTCCTCCGTCTCAGAATCACTGTGTTCACCCGGCCTCTCAACCCAGCTTGGGTCTGTCACCTCATCATCCTCCGATCCCTCAGTCTGCTCCCCCCTCGGACTTCCTGCCCTGACAACAACTTCACCACTGTCTGACAACCGTGTCTCCTCATCGTCGGACACCTCTTTACACACTTCTTCCACTACGTCAAGAAGGTCATCATCACCCACAGACTGCGACTGGTGGAAAACCTGGGCATCGGAAAATTGCTCAGCAGCAACCGGACGAATGGTTTGTGACTGTGGGAAGGGTCCAGAAAACAGTTCCTCAGAGTATGCCGGTTCAAATGCCAAATTTTCCTGGGAGGGGGCAGACTGGGGGGGAGGAGGCTGAGGTGCAGGAGCTGGAGGAGTGCCGATTTCGGTGACATGGGTGGACTGCGTGGAAGACTGACTGGTGGAAAAATTGCTCGAAGCATTGTCGGCAATCCACGACATCACCTGGTCGCACTGTTCTGGCCTCAACAGTGCTCTACCACGAGTCCCAGTAACTTCAGACATGAACCTAGGGAGTGTAGCTCTGCGGCGTTCCCCTGCTCCCTCATCAGCAGGTGGTGTCTCACCCCGCACAGGACCACGGCCTCTGACCCCTGCAGTAGTTGGACGCCCACGTCCCCGCCCTCGTCCTCTACCCCTAGCCCTCGGGTTAAACATTTTGAAAATGAAAGTTATAACTTTAATTTTTTTTTAACTTTTTTTTGTGTTTTTTGTGTTTTTTTTTTTTTTGCGTTTTTTAGTTTTTAAAACCAAACGATGCTATCCTATTGCTATGGCTATTTTCTAGCCAAGTATGAAAGCACACTGCTATGCCAGATGAGATGACGCTGAGTTATGAAAAAATAAACGTAAAATAAAAAGTAAATGGCAGACTGTGCCTAATTGAAATCCAACCCCTAATAAATTTTCCCACTTCGGTCTTTGCGATGGATATGTGCGTCACTAAGCGCTAAACACAGCGGTCGCAAGTCTCACTCCAAATTCCTCACAATTGGCTAGTAGATGCACTGCAGCAAGGACAGCCACCAGCAGATCAACCAGAAATAAAATATATATAACGCTATTGTAGGCGTAAGTAAGCCGTTTGGATTCTCCTTTGGCTATTTTCTAGCCAAGTATGAAAGCACACTGCTATGCCAGATGAGATGACGCTGAGTTATGAAAAAATAAACGTAAAATAAAAAGAAACTGCCAGACTGTGCCTAATTGAAATCCAACCCCTAATAAATTTTCCCACTTCGGTCTTTGCGATGGATATGTGCGTCACTAAGCGCCAAACACAGCGGTCGCAAGTCTCACTCCAAATTCCTCACAATTGGCTAGTAGATGCACTGCAGCAAGGACAGCCACTAGCAGATCAACCAGAAATAAAATATATATAACGCTATTGTAGGCGTAAGTAAGCCGTTTGGATTCTCCTATGGCTATTTTCTAGCCAAGTATTAAAGCACACTACTATGCCAGATGAGATGACGCTGAGTTATGAAAAAATAAACGTAAAATAAAAAGTAAATGGCAGACTGCGCCTAATTGAAATCAAACCCCTAATAAATTTTCCCACTTTGGTGTTTGAGGTGGATATGTGTGTCACTAAGAGCTAAACACAACGGTAGCAAGTCCCCCTGCAAATTCCTCACAATATGGTACTAGCTGCACTACTAGTGCCAGCAAGCCCAGCCACAAGCAAACAAAAAAAAAAAGTATAACGTTATTGTAGCCCTAAGAAGGGCTGTTGGGTTCTTGTTGAATCACTCCTGCCTAACAGTAAGCTAATAGAACAGCCTAACGCTTTCCCTGACCAGCAGCAGCTCTCTCCCTAGCGGCATCCAGACACAGAATGATCCGAGCAGCGCGGGCAGCGGCTAGTCTATGCCAGGGTCACCTGATCTGGCCAGCCAACCACTGCTATCAACGTGTAAGGGTACCACGTCATGCTGGGTGGAGTGCAGAGTCTCCTGGCTTGTGATTGGCTCTGTTTCTGGCCGCCAAAAAGCAAAACGGCGGGAGATTCCATTTTCTCGAGCGGGCGAAGTATTCGTCTGAGCAACGAGCAGTTTCGAGTACGCTAATGCTCGAACGAGCATCAAGCTCGTACGAGTATGTTCGCTCATCTCTAATTATATGATAATACACGATGATGTGATTATAATAATTATTTGTTATTTTAATTTATTTTTATTGTATTGTTTATTTATTTATTGTATTGAATTATTATAAGATTGTCCATTTGTCAGCTTCTTGAATCTTTACTTCTTTTTGGTCTTTAGGATCTTTTATTATTGAAGTCTTGTTTAGTGTGCCGTAATGTTTGATAAATATGAATAAATCAAACTATTTTTATATTATTAGTAGTGTAGACACGATCCCATATTTCAGTAGAAGTTTAGGTCCAGATTTTGGCTAAGGTGGCCAGTGGCATTTAAACTGCTACATTCCCACACAGTGGCTGTAGCATACCAGCAGTGCAGGACAATTT
This sequence comes from Engystomops pustulosus, assembly GCF_040894005.1. Lineage (NCBI taxonomy): Eukaryota > Metazoa > Chordata > Amphibia > Anura > Leptodactylidae > Engystomops > Engystomops pustulosus. The sequence goes on from NC_092411.1 coordinate 240,249,501, forward strand.
AGGGAAGGACTGTCGCTCCCCAATGCCCACACTGATAGTGATTGTTACTGGTGGGATTTTTTGGGTTCTGGTTCAGTACCTGGACCCAAACAGATTTTTAACATTTGTTTTCAGCTGAGTTTTATTAGTGCTTGTGTGCTATTTTGTATATGTGACATACAGGGTCCATACTTATATTAAATTTGGCGCACTTGTCTTTTTTAATGTGGTGACCATTTCATGCTTTCGTATTTTTTATTTTTAATTTTGACACCTTCATAAACTTTTTGTCGCTGTTAAGTGACACAGCATGAGCTAAATATTACACGGTTTTTATTGTCTGCATCTGCAAACTGTATCTCCCCAGCAGAAGTTGGCTTCTTTAGGCTAACGGCATGCGAACATGTAAAATATCAATGTGCAAACAACAGTCCCAAGGTCCATTTTTCGCATTCTGTGCGTCATTGTTGAGTGAGCTCCAATTATGCGCCAATAACAGGAGAGAAGACTGCCGGACATTCGGCTCACAGAAAGGGTTGTGAAAACAATGTACATCCAAAAAACAAACAATGGCAATGTGCATGGCATGATCCACCATGACTCTGTTTAGATATTTATGAAGCCTGGACAATGCTTTGACTTCAGCCCGTGTTTACAGCTACACAACACTTGTTCTATGGATTTACTTCTTCTAGTTCTTTTTTTAATGCTAAAATGTCCACATGGAACTAGAATTCTGCAGGATTTTGTGCATAGAATATCCATGTGCAAATTCTTCAGCAGTTGAAACAATGTGAATATACCTCATAAAGGAATATGTCATAATGGCAGTGAAGTCGCAAGTTTTTCATTCATTCATATGACCACTCCTTATGAAGAGACCTCAATTGCTTGGATCTTTTCTTAAAGTAAACCTTAGGGGCTAGAAAGAAAATTTAGCCCCTGAATCGGTGAAGTCGCTCCTACATTATGGCATGTTACTCACCACATGTTTGAGGTGGTGAAAGGTACTCTTTGAAAGGTATCAACACTTGAGGATTCTTAATTTTTAACTATCATTAAAAATTACCCCGTATATACTCGAGTATAAGCTGACCCAAGTATAAGCCACTAATTTTACCACAAAAACCTGGTAAAACCTATATTTTATTTACTCGAATATAAGCCGAATATAAGCACTTTTTTTGTGCTGAAAAACTAGGCTTATACTCAAGTATATATGGTATAATACATTGAGAAATACAAATAAATATTAAAGAACAAGATAAACTTTCTATCATATCGAAAACATAAAGAAGACCAGTGAAATCCACATCTAGGAGAACAGAGTACATTTGGGGGATATACCTGTCAGACTCCGCTCATATTTATTGTTTTGTAAATAGGGGGATTCCATAGCATCCATTGTTTTTTGACTTAGATAACAATAACTTCAATGGCCCAAGTCACTTGTGTAAAGTCTTATCTACTATTGGATGTTTCTTGTATGCTTGAACCTAATATTGTTTTCCAAGTATTCTTATTACTACCGATGAGCAGACCTAAACTCCACTATTCGGGTCAGTGACGAATATAGTGTGTTCAGGTCCCCAGACTTCAGCCAGTAGTTTGGGTTCAAGTTTAGTGTTCATCTGCATCGAGGAATGCTGGTTGATGCCAGCTGAGCAGCCAGGGTATAGCCTCTACTAACCACAGCCATGCCCACTATGTGATTGGCCAAACTGGACATGTGATCCTGCTGTATAAGATACAGGTTAACATGTTCCAACACCGTTAAAGGGTGTAAGGGATCAACTCAAATGGCAACTTCAGTAACAGTCCAGGTAACTGTTTTATTTAAATTTTAATCCCCTAGTCATGTTTACACAATAAAGATATTTTTACCCTTATTTTGCAATTTTAGTTAGTTTTATTGCTGTTTTCCAGGATGCTCAGTGCATGATTCCAGAGTGTGGACAGGCACTAGCTGAGCAGACACTCTATGAACCCTCTAGTGCTATGAGATGCTGTGTGCTGACAATGTGGTTAGATTATCAGGGTACAGGGTTTATCTACACTTCTGAACATTCTACTGGTATTTGGCGCATAGAAAAACATGATGAGACAGATCAGAGTTGTGATATGTATATAAGACACAACGACACACTCAGCTCTGCTGCCTTACCTAATTAATAAAACATAGTCAGCACTGCTATTTCACCCCCACTCCTAGGGTCCCGAACGTATCTTGTTTGTAGTGCTGCTGTCTCCTCACCTCTATGCTGAGAAAAGTGGACTACCATGCTGCTGCTGGACAGGAGGTGCCTGTGTCTGTAGTTCTATCTGCTACTGCAATACAAGAGAAGCTGAGTAATCTGCCCGACCATAGTCATAGAAGTTTATGGTGAGATCCAGGGACAATAAAACACTCTATCCCATAATATTCCCAATTTACAGACATTTTCAGGTCTTAAAGTTCAGTTCCCCGAAAATTGGCTTTTATCTTTATGTAAATTAACTTATCAATGCACCAGGGGTGTGGCCATGTCTGCTGGAGCACAGGTTATCTTATTTTTTCACCTTATTTCTTGTAAAGGATATCAGTCCTTATGGAAGACCCTATCATTTTGCCACCAAGAACCTACTTTTCATTGAGATAAAAACTGGGTTTAAAATGAAATGAAATGAATCAATGAAAAACAGGACAAAAAAGAGGAGCTGAGACTGGAGCTGGAGGCGTATTTTATGCTTTCTCTCTTACTGTCCAATCAGTGGCAGACAGTGTGTGATCTCTCTATGCTCATCTATGCTCGTCTCATTACACAGAGGAAAACAAAAATGAAACATAAATGCCACATAAATGCCAAATGCCACATGCACACAAATGCAACATTAATGCAATGTGCATGTAAATGGAAGCACAAATGCCAGATAAATGAGAAACAAACACCACGTAACCATAAACACAAATGTGATGCAATCATGATGAAACTGCAAATGCCAGCTAGACATAAACACAATGCAAGCGCAACATAAGTGTAAACACAATGGAAACACAACATAAAGGCAAGTGTAAACACCACACAAGTTTTGCAGGCGCCACATAAACGCAAATGTGAAGTCAGTGCAAATACCATGTAAATGTCATGTTGGTGTAAATGTTATGTAAATACTTTTTATGACATTTTATTTTTACTTCGCTTTTGCAGTAACATTGCATTTGCATTTACATCACATCTGCTTTCATTAAGTTCATCAAGTTTACATCATGTTCTCATCATGTACATTGTGTTTGCGGTAACATTGCCTTTGCTTTCATAACATGTTTTCATTCACATTGCATGTACGTTACATTTATATCGCAATTTCAAAACATTATGTTTATGTAAACGCAGCGTAATGTTAGTGGAATGTGTGTAAACATAGTGGAGGTTTATCAGAAGTGTCATAGGTAAAACTGTGCTAGTTTCCTATGGCAACCAATCAAACCTCAACTGTGCAAAAATAAAATCTGAACTCTGATTTCCATTGGCAACTACAACAGATCTGCTTCCAAACACTTGTGATAAATCTCTCCTCTGCTTCCAAACACTTGTGATAAATCTCTCCTCTGCTTCCAAACACTTGTGATAAATCTCTCCTATTTAGCCTTTAAATGAATATAGAGAAATCACAGCTCACTACTGTTATAGTAGCTACTCTGACATTGAATGCGTGTGATTGGACAGTATAAAAGATTAGCATAACACACGCCTCCAGCTCCAGCCCCAGCATCTCCCCTCTGACAGAACACAGATTATAATGGTCAGATACTGGGACTGATATCCCTGTGGGGTCTACAATGAAAATTCAAGATGGCCCCGGATCTGTGTAGCAGCCCCTACAGAAGGGTCTGTTCTCCATTGTTCTACACTGGGGTCAGAGCTGAAAGCAGACAGCTCCATCCATATTGTATCTGGTGTAGAGTTGTATTTTTCTCGGGGTATAGTTTTTTTGTAATTTTACTTTTTCCATCGTTAGATTTTCAGATGCGTTAATATTACATATTACATATTACAAGCTTACTTTCAGACTTGGAGGATTTGGTCTTGGATGGATTATGACACCAAACAAATGTTAAGAATTATGTCTTCCCTTTGAGTGTTTTCTGTTGGAATAAATCTGAATAATACATACATGACACATGGTTTTCATTAACAAAAAAAGATGTATATTGCTTGTGTTTTCATACAGATGTGCACTTTTGTTCGTATCAGCTAAGCTTCCAACCAGCACAGGTCCAGTAAGCTGTGCCACTGCTGCTATGCCTCTACAAACAGAAACTACTTAAATGACAAAAGACGAGTTGAAGATTGTCGAAACTTTTTGCCTCAGACTTTAGATTCAGAATGGAGATTTAAAAAATGAATGAAAGGAAAAGAAAAATATGGCACCAAACTTTACCAGAAAAAAGCTACATAAATCTTAAAATATCATCCCTGATCATCCCCGCGGAGCGAGCTTACATTTGTGTGCATGACCCCTATATCATAATCCACTACTGATGTCCAAGCTGTAACCTGGGCGAGTGCATGGCTGGTAGAAGTAGGGGCGAGCACTCCTTAACCCTTCCCTCTCCATAGGCAGCTGAGTGTCTGCCTAGCTAAGTGACGGTGCGGTGAGACACTGTGTGCTCACCACATCATGACTGGGCGCCATAAACCTCTAACGGGGCTGTGATAGGGCAGCAAATTGTGCACCTTTATCACTGACTTCCATACAGTCATGTTCATAGGGCCTAAGGATCATCTTGGAGAACTAAAGATCTTCTGTGGACATAGGCCTGCTCAGATTGTTCCATCTCTTCATGCAATCACTGAAAGACCTATTGTGACCAGGGCTGTGTGAGGTTATTTCATCACTTCCAGGACTTGTAGTTCTATTCATAATAATTCAAATTTGCTTCATGTATGGGTTGCTATTATGTTGCAAAATTGAGACCAAATCAACAACTCTATTTGATGAAATGTAGCTCTAAACTTACAAGGGACCTCCATAATGCTTTTCTGTCCCCTCATGACAACCTTTTTTCAGTCCTTCAATAAACACTAGTCAGGATACAACTAGGGGTAGTGGACACACTGTACCACTGCAGACGATGACGTAAGCCAACACCTGGGATCAGAGTCTAAGAGGTACCCGGTTGTCCCCAGAGCTCGCTGCAAAGTGGTTTGGACTTGCACCAGGTCGCTCCACAGGCACAACTTTGTCTGCAGTGGTGGCCAAGGTGAGGTGTAGAATCGTGAACAGGAAATCACAATATACACCAAGGAAATAGGAACAAGCTTTTTCTAAGACATGAGGCACAAAGATCCGTCATGGGACAAGGTAAAGGGCTGGCAATTTATCACGGCAGGTGGCTGGCGAGTGCCAATTATCGGTGCGCTGGCCCTTTAAATCTTACAGAGCCGCCGCACGCACACCAGGAGGTGGGGACATGTACGTTGGAGCAAGGGGACAGCCACTAGAACTAGGGAGGGTAAGCAAGGCTGCATACTAGCTACGGGGGCACAGGGAGGCACATGGGTGCTTCTGCGACCCGGGATATAGGTCGCAGAAGCACCCATGACAACACTTAACACAGCCAAATTGCAAAGCACCACCTGCCATTTTTCTGCACCCCTTTTTTCCAATGCATAGTATAATCGCTTGGCCTTATTTCTGCATTGAAGTTTAGACTTTTTGATATTCTTCTTTAATATTTTGATATTCTTCTATGAACACCACTTCCAGCCAGACTTCTCTGACAATAGTTTGATGGGTGTATTTGGCAGATTTTGAAGAGATACATGATGCGCCTTTCATCCATTGCACTAGGTTTCCTTGGCCGATCACTGTACTCCAAGTTGCAGTTTTCTTTTAGCATAACTTACCTTATTTGTCCCTTATTGTTGTTCTCAGTCTTGCCATGATGTATGACTTTGGACATGAAACTGACAGCTTTGTCGCCAAGTATGACTACACCAAGAGAATTCTGGCTGTGTAGGAGCCTGGATTTCTACAGTGCCGCACCAGAAGTCCGGCATCACATGCTGTACTTCTGATTACAAAGTTCTATTGTTGTTGTTGGTGCTCTGGTCTCTATGGAGGCTGTGGTGCTGCACCTGCGTGATGAGGTTCCCCTACTTAAGAACACCCGACTTACAGATGACCCCTTGTTGCAAACAGACCTCTGGATGTTGGTCACTCACTGTACTTTAGCCTTAGGCTACAATAAACAGCTATAACAGTTATCAAAGGGTGTCTGCAATTAAAGGAAACCTACCACTTAAAGGAAGCCTACCACCACAAATCTACCTATAAAGGTAGATCGGGTGGTAGGTGAATCAATGGGACGTGAGGATAGCCCTTTTAAGGGCTAATCCTCACGTCCCCGCACTGTTTTGTAAACTTTTATTACCCTAATATGTTAATTTACTTATGCGGCTACTGGGCCGTGGAGTAGCCGCATCTGAGGTTACACGAGGCGGCTACTCCACGCCCCGGTAGCCACATTTCCCCTCCTACTCACCATGTTCGGCGCGCAGCTGCTCGTTGCTGCGCGCCCTCGTCCGCCGATCCAGCCGTCTGCGCATGCGCAGAACAGCAGGCCCGCGCCTGCGCGGTCACTGCTCCGAAGCCGGGGCTGCACAGACGCGGGCCTGCTGTTCTGCGCATGCGCAGACGGCAGGATCGGCGGACGAGGGCGCGCAGCTACGAGCAGCTGCGCGCCGAACATGGTGAGTAGGAGGGGAAAAGTGGCTACCGGGGCGTGGAGTAGCCGCCTCGTGTAACCTCAGATGCGGCTACTCCACGCCCCAGTAGCCGCATAAGTAAATTAACATATTAGGGTAATAAAAGTTTACAAAACAGTGCGGGGACGTGAGGATTAGCCCTTAAAAGGGCTATCCTCACGTCCCATTGATTCACCTACCACCCAATCTACCTTTATAGGTAGATTTGTGGTGGTAGGTGCCCTTTAAAAGTGGTAGGTTTATACACATTTACATGACACCAGCTCAGGGTGAGGTGGTGCCAGAGCATATTTTTGTTAGGGGAACAAAGCTCCTATCGCAGAATTATAAGTTATATTAACTTATAACTCGGCGCACCGCACTTGGGCACTGTTACCCCGTGCTAAGTTGTGCAGGCGCGCGTGTGCCAGAGAGCTCGGTGGCGTCACCGGCTCTCCAGCACTCTAGAATCCGGCGCACGTACGGGCGCGCACATGGTGCGCCGTGCCCAAGTGCGGTGCGCCGAGATATAAGTTAATATAACTTATAATTCTGTGACAGGGGCTTTGTTCCCCTAACAAAAATATGATCTGGCACCAGCTCACCCTGAGCTGGTGCCATGTATATGTGTATAAACCTACCACTTTTAAGTGGTAGGTTTCCTTTAAGCTTTATTGTTAATCCTGGTTCTGATGACACTCCAACATTTTTAAAAATCCAAGTGTCACACAGACCAAAAGAAAATTTGGCTTGGGTTACAATTATAAGATATACAGTTCCGACTTACATAGAAATTCAACTTTAGTACAAACCTACGGAACCTATCTTGTACGTAACCCACGGACTGTCTGTATTGCTATCTGTTATAAGGATTGCTATGAGGAATAAAGGTGCTGTACAGTAGGAATGTAATAATGAAATATCAATATCTTTATGTATGAGGATGTATTCGATATAATTACAGGCTGTAAATTGTGCTAATGTATGCATGAGGGCCAGTGGCGACTGAAGTTGCGGGAATGTGATGGGATGTTGATATCTGTTTACACATAACAGGAGTAATAACAGAGGGTACACAAATAATGGATGTGTACCGGGGTAATGTAATGTAAGGGTAATGTTTGTAATGGAGCACACATAAGGTGCATTACAGAATAATAATCACTTTAACTACATAGAATAGTACATCACGATGCGGTTAAGGATGTATGGAGAGGGCTCACAGCCTTTTCCTTACATAGCAGGTGCAGTAAAATATACAGTGATGGTAATAAGGGATATGATGTGGATGAGGCTACTGACTGACAAAAGTAATGAACACAGACTTACTGTACGAGAATTAGGACATTTTGCTCAAAAACACGGACAAGCACAAGGTGTTTTTATTCCAATGTGTGAAGCACAGTCTACTTCCAGTGTTAGTTTTAGACGGCAGCCAATGGCCAGAACATCCAGGCTAGAACTGACTGGTGATGTTATTACAGGATCTTGTACCTCATTGTACATAAAAACATTCTACATAACATGACAGCAAGGGTGTGCTGCATGCGCCAGGACAGTATCCATATGATATTTATAGTGGTTCATTGCATAATTAACATGTCTCTGTGACATCGTTTAAAAATCTTGTAGAGCTTAGGCGATGTGTAATATTAACAACGTGCAAAATTACAAGGTTTTTATTCTATAATTTGGGGTTGGTGAGTGCAACTTTAAAAATGTTATGACAAACTTTTATCCACTCCCCATACAGTTGTTATGCACAACTGACTCCCTTCTATGAAGGTTTGGCCTCAGCATCAAATGGGTCCTGTAAAGTCGATTCACATTGTAGATAAAGCTTGAACTTTACCCAAATGCAGAAATGTGCAAAAATACATTCTTTTAATCCCCTAAAATGGCACCAATTAAAACTGCAACACATTCTCCAAAAAAATACTTCACGACACAATATGAAAATTGTTATTACTCTCAGAATGTGGCAACAAAAAATATCTCAATATTTCCACTAAAAGTGAATAAATTGTTAAAAAGTATTAACACTAGAGATGAGCGAACATGCTCGTCCGAGCTTGATGCTCGGTCGAGCATTAGGGTACTCGAAACTGCTCGTTGCTCGGACGAATATTTCGCCCGCTTGAGAAAATGGCAGCTCCCGCCGTTTTGCTTTTTGGCGGCCAGAAACAGAGCCAATCACAAGCCAGGAGACTCTGCACTCCACCCAGCATGACGTGGTACCCTTACACGTCGATAGCAGTGGTTGGCTGGCCAGATCAGGTGACCCTGGGATAGACTAGCCGCTGCCCGCGCTGCTCGGATCATTCTGTGTCTGGATGCCGCTAGGGAGAGAGCTGCTGCTGGTCAGGGAAAGCGTTAGGGTGTTCTATTAGCTTACTGTTAGGCAGGAGTGATTCTCAAAGAACCCAACAGCCCTTCTTAGGGCTACAATAACGTTCTACTTTTTTTATTTTAATTTGCATCTAGTACCATTTTGTGAGGAATTAGCAGGGGGACTTGCTACCGTTGTGTTTAGCTCTTAGTGGCACACATATCCATAGCAAAGACCGAAGTGGGAAAATTTAGTAGGGGTTGGATTTCAATTAGGCACTAACTCAGTGTCATCTCATCTGGCATAGTAGTGTGCTTTGATACTTGGCTAGAAAATAGCCATAGGAGAATACAAAGAGCTTACTTACGCATACAGTAGCGTTCTATATATTTGATTTCTGGTTGATCTGCTGGTGGCTGTACTTTCTGCAGTGCATGTACTAGCCAATTCTGAGCAATTTGTAGTGAGACTTGCGACCGCTGTGTTCTGCGCTTAGTGACGCACATATCCATAGCAAAGACCGAAGTGGGAAAATTTAGTAGGGGTTGGATTTCAATTAGGCACTAACTCAGTGTCATCTCATCTGGCATAGTAGTGTGCTTTGATACTTGGCTAGAAAATAGCCATAGGAGAATACAAAGAGCTTACTTACGCATACAGTAGCGTTCTATATATTTGATTTCTGGTTGATCTGCTGGTGGCTGTACTTTCTGCAGTGCATGTACTAGCCAATTCTGAGCAATTTGTAGTGAGACTTGCGACCGCTGTGTTCTGCGCTTAGTGACGCACATATCCATAGCAAAGACCGAAGTGGGAAAATTTAGTAGGGGTTGGATTTCAATTAGGCACTAACTCAGTGTCATCTCATCTGGCATAGTAGTGTGCTTTGATACTTGGCTAGAAAATAGCCATAGGAGAATACAAAGAGCTTACTTACGCATACAGTAGCGTTCTATATATTTGATTTCTGGTTGATCTGCTGGTGGCTGTACTTTCTGCAGTGCATGTACTAGCCAATTCTGAGCAATTTGTAGTGAGACTTGCGACCGCTGTGTTCTGCGCTTAGTGACGCACATATCCATAGCAAAGACCGAAGTGGGAAAATTTAGTAGGGGTTGGATTTCAATTAGGCACTAACTCAGTGTCATCTCATCTGGCATAGTAGTGTGCTTTGATACTTGGCTAGAAAATAGCCATAGCAATAGGATAGCATTGTTTGGTTTTAAAAACTCAAAAAAAAACAAAAAACACAAAAAAAAAAAAAAAACACAAAAAAAAAAAAAAAAAAGTAAAAAAAAAAATAAAGTTATAACTCTCATTTTAAAAATGTTTAACCCGAGGGCTAGGGGTAGAGGACGAGGGCGGGGACGTGGGCGTCCAACTACTGCAGGGGTCAGAGGCCGTGGTCCTGGGCGGGGTGAGACACCACCTGCTGATGAGGGAGCAGGGGAACGCCGCAGAGCTACACTCCCTAGGTTCATGTCTGAAGTTACTGGGACTCGTGGTAGAGCACTGTTGAGGCCAGAACAGTGCGAACAGGTGATGTCGTGGATTGCTGACAATGCTTCGAGCAATTTGTCCACCACCAGTCAGTCTTCCACGCAGTCCACCCATGTCACCGAAATCGCCACTCCTCCAGCTCCTGCACCTCAGCCTCCTCCCCCCCAGTCTGCCCCCTCCCAGGAAAATTTGGCATTTGAACCGGCATACTCTGAGGAACTGTTTTCTGGACCCTTCCCACAGTCACAAACCACTTGTCCGGTTGCTGCTGAGCAATTTTCCGATGCCCAGGTTTTCCAACAGTCACAGTCTGTGGGTGATGATGACCTTCTTGACGTAGTGGAAGTGTGTAAAGAGGTGTCCGACGATGAGGAGACACGGTTGTCAGACAGTGGGGAAGTTGTTGTCAGGGCAGGAAGTCCGAGGGGGGAGCAGACTGAGGGATCGGAGGATGATGAGGTGACAGACCCAAGCTGGGTTGAGAGGCCGGGTGAACACAGTGCTTCTGAGACGGAGGAGAGTCCTCGACCAGAACAGGTTGGAAGAGGCAGTGGTGGGGCCAGACGGAGAGGCAGGGCCAGAGCTGGTGCATCAGCGCCAAATGTGTCAACTAGTGAAGCTCCCGTGGCGAGGGCTCCTGCGGCGAGGGCTAGATCTTCAGAAGTCTGGAGGTTCTTTAAGGAAACACCGGATGACCGACGGACTGTGGTGTGCAACATTTGCCAAACCAGGCTCAGCAGGGGTTCCACCACTACTAGCTTAACTACCACCAGTATGCGCAGGCATATGAATGCTAAACACCCCACTCAGTGGCAACAAGCCCGTTCACCTCCGGCCGTGCACACCACTGCTCCTTCCCCTGTGTCAGCTGCTAGTCAGCCCCCTGCCCAGGACCCTGCCACAAAAACCCCATCGTCGCCTCCACGATCCTCCACAGCATCCACCAGCGTTCAGCTCTCCATACCCCAGACGCTGGAGCGGAAACGCAAATATAGTGCAACCCACCCGCACGCCCAAGCCCTTAATGTGCACATCTCCAGATTGCTTAGCCTGGAGATGCTGCCCTATAGGCTAGTAGAGACCGAGGCCTTTCGCAACCTCATGGCGGCGGCCGCCCCTCGGTATTCGGTCCCCAGCCGCCACTACTTTTCCCGATGTGCCGTCCCAGCCCTGCACCAGCACGTGTCAGACAACATCATCCGTGCCCTGACCAACGCCGTTTCTGACAAGGTCCACCTGACCACGGACACGTGGACGAGTGCTGCCGGGCAGGGCCACTATATATCGCTGACGGCACATTGGGTTAACTTGGTGGAGGCTGGGACCGAGTCTGACACTGGGGCTGCTCATATACTGCCGACGCCGAGGATTGCGGGGCCTACCTCGGTCCAGGTGTTTCAGGCCTACTATGCCTCCTCCTCCTCCCACCCCTCCTCCACCTCCTCCTCCGAACTACCATCCGTGGGCACGGCGCCATCAGTCGGTAGCTCTAGGCACAGCAGCAGTGCCGTCGCTAAGCGACAGCAGGCGGTGCTCAAACTGCTGAGCCTAGGCGACAAAAGGCACACCGCCCAAGAGCTATTACAGGGCATCACGGCGCAGACTGATCTGTGGCTGGCACCGCTGAACCTCAAGCCGGGAATGGTTGTGTGTGACAACGGCCGTAACCTGGTGGCGGCTCTGCAACTCGGCAGACTGACACATGTGCCATGCCTGGCCCATGTGTTAAATCTGATAGTTCAGCGTTTCCTCAAGACATACCCCAATCTGTCTGATTTGCTCACGAAGGTGCGCCGCATCTGTGCGCATTTCAGGAAGTCCAGCCCAGATGCTGCCACTCTCAGGGCAGCGCAGCGCCGCCTCCAACTGCCCGCTCACCGACTGTTGTGCGACGTGCCCACGAGGTGGAATTCAACACTGACCATGTTATCCAGAGTTTACCAGCAGCGCAGAGCGATTGTAGACTGCCAGATGTCAACTTCCACCAGAACTGGTAGTCAGGTCAGTCAGCTTCCTCAAGTCTACAATGAGGAGTGGATGTGGATGTCTGATATCTGTCAGGTGCTGAGTAACTTTGAGGAGTCAACACAGATGGTCAGTGGCGATGCCGCCATCATCAGCCTCACCATCCCGCTGCTTGGCCTGTTGAAAAACTCTCTGGTCAGCATGAAGTCGGAAGCTTTGCGCTCGTCACAAGAGACAGGGGAAGAATATTCCCTTGTTGATAGCCAAAGCACCCTCAGGTCTGTTTCTCAGCGCATATCGGAGGAGGTGGAGGTGGAGGAGGATGAGGAGGAAGAGGAGGAGAATGTTGGTGAGACACAAGAGGGGACCATTGTTGAGTCCTTTACTGTTCAGCGTGTATGGGCAGAAGAAGAGGAGTTGGAGGAGTTGGAGGAGGAGGAAATGGACAGTCAGGCCAGTGAGGGGAGTGAATTCTTACGCGTTGGTACTCTGGCGCATATGGCAGATTTCATGCTAGGCTGCCTATCCCGTGACCCTCGCGTTCAAAGAATTTATTCCAGCACCGATTACTGGGTGTTCACTCTCCTGGACCCACGGTACAAGCAAAATCTTTCCACTCTCATCCCTGCAGAGGAAAGGAGTGTGAGAATGCATGAATACCAGCAGGCCCTGGTGCACAAGCTGAAACAGTATTTCCCTTCTGACAGCGCTAGCGGCAGAGTGCGTAGTTCTGCGGGACAAGTAGCGAGGGAGAGTAGGCGAGCAGGCAGCTTGTCCAGCACTGGCAAGGGTACGCTTTACAAGGCTTTTGCCAGCTTTATGTCACCCCAGCAAGACACTGTCACCTGTCCCCAGTCTCGGCAGAGTAGGGCTGATCTTTACAGAAAGATGGTGAGGGAGTACGTAGCTGACCATACCATCGTCCTAAATGATCACACAGCTCCCTACAACTACTGGGTTTCAAAGCTGGACATGTGGCACGAACTGGCGCTGTACGCCTTGGAGGTTCTTGCCTGCCCTGCCGCTAGCGTCTTGTCCGAGCGGGTTTTCAGTGCAGCTGGTGGCATCATCACCGATAAGCGTACACGCCTGTCGACTGACAGCGCTGACAGGCTGACGCTTATTAAAATGAATAAAGGCTGGATTTCTCAGAATTTCCAATCTCCACCAGGTGAAGGAAGCTCAACCTGAATAATTGATCCACTCCTCCTCCTCCTCATTTTCCTCCTTCTCCTCCTCTTTGTACAGTAAAGCAGAGGAAAATGGCTATTTTTTGACAGGGCCCACTGGCTCTTGCTATAGTACTTCATGCATTTAATTTTTCTGGAGGGCCACCTACCCGGTCCTCTGTTTGAAACAATTTTTGTGAGTGCCACATACAGGCACTCAATCTATTCCATTTTACTGCAGGGCCACCTACCTGCTCCTCTGGTTTAAAACATTTTTGGGACTGCCACATACAGGCACTCAATCTATTCCATTTTACTGGAGGGCCACCTACCTGCTCCTCTGGTTTGAAAAATTTTTGGGACTGCCACATACAGGCACTCAATCTATTCCATTTTACTGCAGGGCCACCTACCTGCTCCTCTGGTTTGAAACATTTTTGGGACTGCCACATACAGGCACTCAATCTATTCCATTTTACTGCAGGGCCACCTACCTGCTCCTCTGGTTTGAAACATTTTTGGGACTGCCACATACAGGCACTCAATCTATTCCATTTTACTGGAGGGCCACCTACCTGCTCCTCTGGTTTGAAAAATTTTTGGGACTGCCACATACAGGCACTCAATCTATTCCATTTTACTGCAGGGCCACCTACCTGCTCCTCTGGTTTGAAACATTTTTGGGACTGCCACATACAGGCACTCAATCTATTCCATTTTACTGGAGGGCCACCTACCTGCTCCTCTGGTTTGAAAAATGTTTGGGACTGCCACATACAGGCACTATCCAAATTAAATTGTCTCCATAGCAGCCTCCACACGTTGTCTCCATTGCTACCTCCAAAAGTCGTCCATATAGCTGCCTCCATACATCGTCCCTTTATCAAACGAGGTGTGTCAGGCAGAAATTTGGGTTGTTTTCATGGATTCCACATCAAAGTTGTTAACTTTGTCGCCACCCTGCTGTGTTATCCACAAAATATACTGGCAAACTTTTACCATTTAGGGATATTATTTCAGCGCTTCTTGCGCATCTGTTTACATTCCCCTCACCCGGCATATCCTAAACTTATAAGAACGCTACTACACTTGATCTTATACAAAAGGTTCTTAGAAGTGCTGTTTGGGGAGTAGCCTAGAGACAGGGGCTTGAATTGGCGAAAGCTCGCCTGGCAGCGGAGCGCCAGCTCCATGCGCATCATGCGCTTCTTGCGCATCTGTTTACATTCCCCTCACCCGGCATATCCTAAACTTATAAGAACGCTACTACACTTGATCTTATACAAAAGGTTCTTAGAAGTGCTGTTTGGGGAGTAGCCTAGAGACAGGGGCTTGAATTGGCGAAAGCTCGCCTGGCAGCGGAGCGCCAGCTCCATGCGCATCATGCGCTTCTTGCGCATCTGTTTACATTCCCCTCACCCGCCATATCCTAAACTTATAAGAACGCTACTACACTTGATCTTATACAAAAGGTTCTTAGAAGTGCTGTTTGGGGAGTAGCCTAGAGACAGGGGCTTGAATTGGCGAAAGCTCGCCTGGCAGCGGAGCGCCAGCTCCATGCGCATCATGCGCTTCTTGCGCATCTGTTTACATTCCCCTCACCCGCCATATCCCAAACTTATAAGAACGCTACTACACTTAACTTGGTGCAGGCTGGGACCGAGTCTGACCCTGGGGCTGGTCATATACTGCCGACGCAGAGAATTGCGGGGCCTACCTCGGTCCAGGTCTCAAAGGCCTACTATACCTCCTCCCACCCCTCCTCCACCTCCTCCTCCTCCTCCGAATTACCATCCGTGGGCATGGCGCCATCAGTCGGTAGCTCTAGGCACAGCAGCAGTGCCGTCGCTAAGCGACAGCAGGCGGTGCTGAAACTGCTGAGCCTAGGCGATAAAAGGCACACCGCCCAAGAGCTATTACAGGGCATTCCACATCAAAGTTGTTAACTTTGTCGCCACCCTGCTGTGTAATCCACAAAATATACTTGCAAACTTTTACCATTTAGGGATATTATTTCAGCGCTTCTTGCGCATCTGTTTACATTCCCCTCACCCGCCATATCCTAAACTTATAAGAACGCTACTACACTTGATCTTATACAAAAGGTTCTTAGAAGTGCTGTTTGGGGAGTAGCCTAGAGACAGGGGCTTGGATTGGCAAAAGCTCGCCTGGCTGCAGAGCGCCAGCTCCATCCCAAGATCCAACTAACATAGTTGCAGCACCTTTAATCTACTACTAGTTCACTGCCTCCATAATAATAATAATAATAATCTTTATTTATATAGCGCCATCATATTCCGTAGCGCTTTACAAATCATAGGAAACAAATACAAATGTATTGTAACAGAGCACAACATTTGTATGGAACAACAGGAGTGAGGTCCCTGCTCGCCAGAGCTTACGGTTTATGAAGATGATGGGGTAACACGAGGTAAAAGAATATTTAACGGTCAAGCCATTCTTCTTAGGGAATAGAACAAAATATAATAAATGGAATTGCTGTCGCTTGAACCACTCAGCCGTCATCTTATATACCAGGTCCAGGGTGAATGGGACTGCAGAGAAGTCTGGTGCCTGTTGGTTGCTGGATAACAGATGGGAGGACGACACAGGACGGGTTAGTAGAAGAGTTAAAACTTCATGCAGTTAATGAGTGTTATAGGCTTGCCTAAAGAAATGGGTTTTAAGAGCACGTTTGAAACTTTGGAGGTTAGGTATTAGTCTGATAGTCCAGGGCAGAGCATTCCATAGAATTGGTGCAGCTCTAGAGAAGTCTTGGAGACGCGAGTGGGAGGTCCGCACTAGGGTAGAGGTTAATCTAAGATCACTGGCGGATCTAAGAGCACGGGTTGGGCGATAGACTGAGATAAGAGAGGAGAGGTAGGGGGGTGCAGCATTATACAGAGCTTTATGGATGAGGGTTATTATTATTTTAAACTGTATTCGAAAGGAGACTGGCAGCCAGTGCAGCGACTGGCATGAACTGTAAGCATACATGGTCCCCTTATCAAACGAGCTGTGTCAGGCAGAATTTTGGGTTGTTTTCATGGCTTCCATGTTAACTTTGTCGCCACCCTGCTGTGTAATCCACAAAATATACTGGCAAACTTTTATCATGTACCGATATTATTTGAGCGCTTCTTGCTCACCTCCTTTGGTTCCTCTCTGACACCCATTGGTTTGAAGCCTGAGTCCAATTAGGGTATGTCGCCATGCCACTCTCTAGCCTGCTGCCGCTGCCTCTGCCTCTGCATGCCGTCCCCTATAGTGTCAGGGTCAATTATTGGATGTTTTACATGCTATCTAGCTTCATTCTGTCACTCTGTCATGGCCATGCTGTTGCCCATAATTTCGGCATAATGGTGCGATTAAGCAGCCTCAGAGGCATCCATGCATGCTGCCCCTGCTGTTTCCTGTCCATTTCCGTGGTGTTTCCATCCTTTTCTGAGGTTCCCAGGTGTTTGGCCAAGCTTCCCTGTGCAGAGCCTTGGTCCCCTTGAAAAATGCTCGAGTCTCCCATTGACTTCAATGGGGTTCGTTATTCGAGACGAGCACTCGAGCATCGGGAAAAGTTCGTCTCGAATAACGAGTACCCGAGCATTTTAGTGTTCGCTCATCTCTAATTAACACAAAGATGTAATGTGCCATTTATACAGCAGAGTAAACCTTCCCAATTTACACTTAAAACGGAATTGGCATTCTGGCTTATGTAATGCTGACTTTAAAAAATGCCTGTGTCTTGAATGGCCAAAATTGGTTGCAACTAAACATCTCAGGCTGAGACAGAATTTCACCTTTATATGGAACAGTGGAAGATTCCTTGTACCGATAGAAAGTAGGTGACAGAGCCCAATTGGTGGTCCTCGTCTGGCATCATAGGGACAGGGTGCTACTATTAATACATTACATTTTGGTGTTGCCCGGCAGCAGAATTGTTAGTAGTCAGGAGACCAATCAGTGACCTCAGATATCGCAGGAACAGTAATGTCACCATTGAATTTCCTGCTCCTGTGATCCCTTGATTGATTATACACTCACGGGCCACTTTATTAGGTACACCTGTCCAACTGCTCGTTAACACTTAATTTCTAATCAGCCAATCACATGGCGGCAACTCAGTGCATTTAGGTATGTAGACATGGTCAAGACAATCTCCTGCAGTTCAAACCGAGCATCAGTATGGGCAAGAAAGGTGATTTGAGTGCCTTTGAACGTGGCATGGTTGTTGGTGCCAGAAGGGCTGGTATGAGTATTTCAGAAACGGCTGATCTACTGGGATTTTCACGCACAACCATCTCTAGGGTTTATAGAGAATGGTCCAAAAAGAAAAAACATCCAGTGAGTGGCAGTTCTGTGGGCGGAAATGCCTTGTTGATGCCAGAGGTCAGAGGAGAATGGGCAGACTGGTTCGAGCTGATAGAAAGCCAACTCAAATCGCCACCCGTTGCAACCAAGGTAGGCAGAAGAGCATCTCTGAACGCACAGTACATCGAACTTTGAGGCAGATGGGCTACAGCAGCAGAAGACCACACCGGGTGCCACTCCTTTCAGATAAGAACAGAAAACTGAGGCTACAATTTGCACAAGCTCATCGAAATTGGACAGTAGAAGATTGGAAAAACGTTGCCTGGTCTGATGAGTCTCGATTTCTGCTGCGACATTCGGATGGTAGGGTCAGAATTTGGCGTAAACAACATGAAAGCATGGATCCATCCTGCCTTGTATCAATGGTTCAGGCTGGTGGTTGTGGTGTCATGGTGTGGGGAATATTTTCTTGGCACTCTTTGGGCCCCTTGGTACCAATTGAGCATCGTTGCAATGCCACAGCCTACCTGAGTATTGTTGCTGACCATGTCCATCCCTTTATGACCACAATGTACCCTGTAACATCTGATGGCTACTTTCAGCAGGATAATGCGCCATGTCATAAAGCTGGAATCATCGCAGACTGGTTTCTTGAACATGACAATGGGTTCACTGTACTCAAATGGCCTCCACAGTCACCAGATCTCAATCCAATAGAGCATCTTTGGGATGTGGTGGAACGGGAGATTCGCATCATGGATGTGCAGCCGACAAATCTGCAGCAACTGTGTGATGCCATCATGTCAATATGGACCAAAATCTCTGAGGAATGCTTCCAGCACCTTGTTGAATCTATGCCACGAAGAATTGAGGCAGTTCTGAAGGCAAAAGGGGGTCCAACCCGTTACTAGCATGGTGTACCTAATAAAGTGGCCGGTGAATGTACTTCTGCACATCAAGGCATAGCCCACAGGAACAAGAATTCAGAGCAGGGTAACTACGTTATTTAATTTCAGATTCCATGTGATTGATTTGTTCCAGGATATAATACAGGCAGTCCCCGGGTTACATACAAGATAGGGACTGTAGGTTTGTTCTTAAGTTGAATTTGTATGTAAGTCGAAACTGTATATTTTATCATTGTAGTTCCCGACAATTTTTTTTTTTGCCCCAGTGACAATTGGAGTTTCAAATTTTTTTGCTGTAATAGGACCAAGAATTATCAATAAAGCTTCATTGCAGACAATTTTAAGCTGATTATTGCAATCTGGGACTATTTTAAAGCATCCAGAGAGCTTCACCAGAGGTCACAGTGGGCAGAGGGGTCTGTCTGTAACTATGGGTTGTCTGTAAGTCGGGTGTCCTTAAGTAGGGGACCGCCTGTATGTATACTGAAAATATTTATTGAGAAGATGCCCCTCTAGAAGACGACTTTTAATGTGATTTTGGGTGCTCACCTCAAAGGGTTTGTACTGCATTTTAGAATGTGTAACTTTTCTTTACATAATGGCTTATAAAGAATGTAACACACCCAAAAAGAAAGGAATTCAGGTACTATATCTTGCAATTTTTATATTGGCCACTATGGCTCATAATAGACTGTCACTTACTAATTCTACAGCACTCACCTCAGTACATTTCACATAAAAGAGAAGGGATAACACTAAAAGATAACACCTCAATAGGATATCTCATCACTACTGTCAGAACACTCTGAATGGATTCTTGCTGTAGTGTTTTTGAGCTTGTGACCACACTTTGGGCTTTGCTCTGATTAACGCTGTGATTGACATATTGGGGCACATTTACTTACCTGGTCCAGTCGCGATCCCGCGGCGCGATGTCCGACGAGGATTCGGGTCTGCTGGGATTCACTAAGGTCATGCGCCCGATATCCAGCAGGTGTCACTGCTTTACCGAGGTCCGCCGGAGTTCACCTTCTTCTTCCCGGTGCATGTGAGTGCTTGATCTTGCAACATAAATCGTTTTTTAAACTCCGTGGTTTTTCCGAATCCTTCGGGTTGTCCGATGGCCACGCCCCCCCCCTGATTTCTGTCACGTGAAATGCGGTGCCGATGCGCCACAATCTGATCGTTTACACCAAAAACCTGCGCAATTTAGCGCAAAAATGGAAATATTTGGGTAACCCGACAAAAGTGCGGCGTTCGGACCCTTAGTAAATGAGCCCCATTGTCTCTGAGCTGGGGTGTCACAGGTGCCAGTTGGAGTGATGGACGGCCAAACTGCTGCAGGGATTACGTGCAGGCACTCCATTTAAACTCTACTATATGTTCATTCATTGCCTGATATTGGATTTTCTCTTCTGATTCCCCAGCTCCTGTTGTATTCTGTTTGATACTTCTGGTTTCCCTGACATTCTCCTTTACTGAAAATTCGCTTTCTGTTTTGCTACCTCACCACCATCTTGGGTTTAACATGGTCTGTTTTACATTACTTTTAAATTGTCTGTCTTGTGTCCATATGGAGCTATCCAGGTTGTGGTAAGAGTTGGATTCAAACTCTTTCTTCTCTGTCATGACAACTTCTTTATTCATACCTCCCAACCATCCCAGATCCAGCGGGAAAGTCACGATTTTCGGGCTCTATCCCACCCTGTGAGAGGTATATGCCAGAACATCAACTCTGCTGGCATCATCCGCACACCGACAGAGCTGATTACAGTGATAGTTCAGAGAGCCAGCAGCCCCCTGCACTATCACTGGGACTCTGCTTCTGCTGTATGTAGCAGAGCCAAAAGGCGCAATGTGATGATGTCATCCCTGCTACACACAGAGTGCCAGAGGAGAGAGCTATGCTGGGGAATGTGGAAAGGTGACTATATGTGTGTATAATTTTACTGTAGGGGGATAATAACATGGAGAGCTGCTGGGGGGCACTTTAACAGGGGTAGCTGATGGGCAGCACTGTAACAGGGGATCTGCTGGCTAGGCAAACTAACAGGGGGAGCTGCTGGGGGTCACAATTACAGGGGGAGCTGCAAGGGGCACAATAACAGGGTGATCTGCTGGGGGGCACAATGTCATGGAGATTTGCTGAGAGCGCACAATAACAGGGGGAGATGCTGAGGAGTGGGATCAGTAAGGGAGGTCACAATAACAAGGGGAGCTGCTGGGGACACAATAAAGGAAGCTTTAGCATGAGGGAGAACTGGGGGCACAATGTGAGGGGGAGATGGAGGGCACAAAATGGAGAAACGCTCCATAGATTTCATTGAGTTGAATCTAGACCAGTGGTTTTCAACCCTTTCACAGGTTGCCTGAGATCATTAGAAATATATGTTTTTCAATGGTCTTAGGAACCAAGACACTGCAGGAGAGAGTGCCTGCTCCCACCTCCCATGTGTGGCACGGGAGAATGGGAGCTTTCAGCTCTCTGCTGCTTTACTTCTAATGGTCTGTGTGATTGTAAATGAAGCATTATGTGATGATGTGTTCACCTGCTCCATGTAAATAGCTGCAAGAGGCCAATGGCCAGATTTCACCAATCATCATGTGCATTGCAGTTCTGGCATTGGAGTGAAGAAGGCGGCAAGAGACAAAGTAATTATGTTTTAATTTTTATACCCTGCTACTGAGGGTATAAATGTGACTGTTGGCTACTGGGAGAATTCCTGTGACTGCTGGCTACTGGGAGCATCCCCGTAACTGCTAGCTACTGTTGGGAATCACGTTGACTAATGGCCACTGAGGGTATCAATGTGACTGCTGGGAGCATTCATGTTACTACCGCCTGCTATGGGGCATAACTGTGACGGCTCTGGCATCAAAGTGAAGAAGGTGGCAAGAAACAGAGTATGTTTTCATTTTTCTTTATATGCTACTGAGGGTATAAATGTGACTGCTGGCTACTGGGAGAATTCCTGTGACTGCTGGCTACTGGGAGCATCCCCGTAACTGCTGGCTACTGTTGGGAATCATGTTGACTAATGGCCACTGAGGGTATCAATGTGACTGCCGGGAGCATTCATGTTACTACTGCCTGCTATGGGGCATCACTGTGACGGCTCTGGCATCAAAGTGAAGAAGGTGGCAAGAAACAGAGTATGTTTTCATTTTTCTTTATATGCTACTGAGGGTATAAATGTGACTGCTGGCTACTTGGAGAATTCCTGTAACTGCTGGCTACTGGGAGCATCCCCGTGACTACTGGCTTCTCTGGGGCATCCCAGTGACTGCTGGCTACTGTTGGGAATCTCATTGACTACTGGCGGTTGCAATGTGACTGCTGGGAGCATTCCTGTAAATACTGCCTTACTGTGACTGCTGGCTACTGTGGGTTATCCTTAGGCCCGGCGCCAGCTCCCGGCCAAGGGCCCCGGGAGACTGGAGGGGCCCACTCGGGCCCCCGGATCAATTGTACCAGTGTCGCTATAAGACACTGGTACAATTGATCACCATCCGTATCGATCACTTTTCTGCCTCTATGCTGCGCTGGTCGGGAGCGCAGCAAAGAGGCTAATCTAAAACTCACCTGTCCCGGTTCCCACGATGCGGCGCTCCGCAGGGTATGCGACGGCTCTGAAGCCGGCGCACATGATGACGTCATCAGATCATGTGTGCCGGGTTCAGAGCCGGCGCGTACGGGAGGTCCAGGCCGAAGACAGAAGGCAGCTGCAGGCGCTGCTCCGGGGGAACCAGGAAAGGTGAATTCTTTTTTATTTTCCGCAGGTGGAAGGGGGGGCAGTGTGACCACTGGAGGGCGGCCCACGGAGGGGCCCACTAAGGCTCTGTCGCCCAGGGGCCCACTAAAACCTGGAGCCAGCCCTGGTTATTCTTGTGAATACTGGCTAATGGGGGTATCAATGTGACTGCTGTCTACTGGAAGCATTTCTGTGACTGCTGGCTACTGTAGGGCATCACTGTGACTGCTGGCTACTGGAGGCAGATGTTGTGTTTACTGGGGGTCTTGCTGTGACTACTTTGTACTGTGGGTATCACTGTGACTAGTGGCTACTCAGGGCAGGCGCTGTAATTACTGAGGAGAACACTGTGACTAGTGGCTACTGGAGGGATCACTGTGACTATTATTAAGATTTAGAACAGTAGCAAAATTACAGCTATGAAGTGGCAACGAAAATGATTTTATGGTTGGGGGTCACCACAACATGAGGAACTGTATTATAGGGTTGCAGCATTAAGAAGGTTGAGAACCACTGCTCTAGACTATTGCAGCCTATAGGTGCTGTAAAGCATAACACTAAATGCTGCTACTAGAGGAGAAGCAAGATGGCAGTCCCTGTTATCATGGACAATATAATAGAATTAAAAATGTATCAGGAAATAAAAACATTAAATGATTAAGGGAAAAAAAATGGATATACATTGTAGTTAAGTCGTTTTGCTGAGAAATAAAATAACTTCTTTTAGATTAAAATGCTTAGAGTAAAAACAGATCCCACCAACCCTTTTCTTTTGGTCCACTATCCTTCCTTGCAACCTTGGATTATAACTTGCCTATAGATACATATGTTGTTCAAAGCATTTGTTCACCTTTGAAGATCATTTTACAGTTTTCATATGCTGATACATTGAGGGCCATGTGACAAAGAGGCCCAATACCAGTAGATTTATTAAGACTGAAGCTCACATTATAAATAAAAACTTCTACATACATCCAGTGTGTGCAATGCACTCAGCAACAGATGTTCTGCTCAATGTTCAGCTATGGTGAAGAATAAGAAATTATGGAGTCTACTTCACAGTAAATGTGTTTTATATTTTTCCAGTCTCCGGCATGTGAAATGCCAGACATTACATGGTGACGCTTATAACTCATGGTCTGGAATAGTGAATTCATTACTTACTGCACCCACATGTTAGATTATATTTCACTGATGTTTTCTTACTACTTGTGTGTATTGAAAACAAAGATGTTCTGGCACCTTCACTTCTTAATATTATAGCATATATACGATGGCAGTTCAATAAGTAGCTGTGTTAGAAATGAAGACACAATTTTTTCCAATTTTTTTATTTCTCAACATAGTCCCCTTTTAGAAAGATACAAATCTCCCAACGTGTCTGCCATTTTTTTAACCCCTCCAAAAAATAGGATTTGTCAAACTCTCCAAAATACTCCTCTGTCTCGGCAATGACTTATTCGTTTGAGCTAAATTTTTTTCCTGCGAGCCATTTCTTCATGTTAGGGAACAAGAAAAACTTGCAGGGAGCCAGATTGGGTGAAAACGGGGAGTGCAGCAGCAATAATAACATAATTCATGCAGTTTGGTGGCTACAAGTCTGAATGAATGTGCTGGTGGGTTATCGTGGTAAAACAGCATCTTCTTTTTCGCCAAATGTGGCCGTGTCTCCCTCAATGTTTTATCCAATAACTAACTGTAGTATTGTCCAGTGATCTTTTTTCCTTTTTCTAAAAAATCCATGTGGATGACACTGTTAGCATCCCAAAATGTAATGGTGAATCCAGGTTCATCAATGGTGAGAAATTGACGCAAAAACGCCTTCGGATCTCGCTTAAATTGCTCCAAACAATGCTTGGAAGTTAACGGCCTCATCCGCTTGTTGCCCACCGTGAGCAATTGCGACATCCATCGGGCCCCATTGGGACAACTTGTCATGTAAAATATTAATTGCTGTTCCGGTCCACACACCTACGGCCTCTGCTACTTTGCGCACTTTCGTTTGTTCATCAGCGAGTATCATGTCATTTTTGAATGATTTCCTCGGTAACCAAGTCTGCCGGACGTCCTGGTCGCTCCTCATCAAAAACGGATGTTCGCCCATGTTTAAAGGGCACCTACCACCCCGATTCTACCTATAAAGGTAGAGGGGGTGGTAGGTGGATGGATGGGACGTGAGGATAGCCCTTTTTTGGGCTAATCCTCACGTCCCGGGTGTCTTTTAGAAAACTTTATTTCAGGTATATTTTTATGCGGCTACTGGGGCATGGAGTAGCCGGACATGAGGCTACTAGTCGCGGCTACTCCACGCCCCAGTAGCCTCTTTACTCTGCCTACCAGGTAATCTTCGGCGCGCAGCTCCTGGTAGCTGCGCGCCCCCGTCCGGGTCCCCTGCGTTCTGTGCAGTAGCCGGGGGACTCGGACGAGGGCGCACAGCTGTTATATATTTTTAGATTTTATATTTAAAGAAAATCTACCACATGGATGCAGTTCTTCTAAACCAAGCATATTTACATGCTGGTGTGTGCACATTTTGACACACTGGGGCAGATTTACTTACCCGGTCCATTCGCGATCCAGTGGCGCATTCTCTGCGGTGGATTCGGGTCTTCCGGCAATTCACTAAGGCAGTTCCTCCGACGTCCACCAGGTGTCGCTGCTGCGTTGAAGTCTGCCGAGGTCCGCCAGAGTTCACGATCCTATTCCTGGTGAAGGTAAGCGCGTGTCAGCGACACTTTTTGCGGCTGTTTCTCCGAATCCGTCGGGTTTTAGTTCAGCCATGCCCCCCGATTTCCGTCGTGTGCATGCCGGCGACGATGCGCCACAATCCGATCACGTGCGCCAAAAACCCAGTTCAATTCAGGGAAAATCGCCGCAATTCGGAAATATTCGGGTAACACGTTGGGAAAACGTGAATCGGGCTCTTAGCAAATGACCCCCACTGGTCTGCACGTTCTTTCTAGTGTAAACTGCTTACACAGGTATTCAAGAAGTGTCTGCACCACAAATGTGTCGCATAGGACCCTTTGTGGTGCAGCTGCACTAGCCACCATGCAACATAAATAAGGAGGTCGTTCCGGTGCTCAGTCGGACCATGCGCCAGATTTATCATGCAAAGTCTGTCGCATGCCTTATATTAAAGTTGCACCACAAAAAAAGTGGTGAACTCTGTCGGGACAGTGCAGAAAAGCGACAGATTCATGATTTCTGGCTCACGTTTTTAAAAAATCTGTTGCACCCAGCAATATACATGGACAGAGCAATTTTATGGCAGTTTCCAACATTCTTAGTAAATGTGCCCCATTGTGGTCAAATATGGACTGATCACCTATCAGCAGCACACAGATTGCCTTTATCAGCTGCATCACCCAGAGGTATGACCAAATAGAATTTCTCTCACTACATAAATAGTCAAGTGTACTGTGAACTCATATCAATGACCCCTTATGGGAGAGAGGGGAATAAACTATTGGCTAAAGACAATGGCACTAGCCATGGTTACGAAGTACAAGATATAGATAAAGATAAATAAAAATGATTCATATGAGAATCCATAGCCCCAGGCCAAATTTTGAAGGGATCGGTTGTCTTGTAGCACGCAGGATAAAAATGGGTGTGAAGGGAGAATATGTCAATCACAGCAGTTTACTATTAATGAAACAGAGAATAGTTTGAAAGGTGCAAATCAACCTCGGTTGCCAGGAGAATAAATTCACCAGACTTCAGACTTTACATAGATTACTTTACATTTTTGGGGAAATCAGTAAACACCAGGGAAAAATATAACAGTTATGTAATATTATATCTAGACTTTTCTCAACTATTCCATATCTGTAACAGAAAAGTTGTGTTTTGAGTAAATAAATATTAATTCATGAAACATCCCCTTTAATGGGTTTCACGTTTTTTCCCCTAGTTTTTGGACAACCCGGCAAAGCAAAACGTCCAAAAGAACCTGCAGAAAATAAAATTAAACCTGCAATAAAGAAGCTAAAACCAAAAGTTACAAAGCTGAAGGAATCCACAGAGCCCATCACAAAGGTGCAATCTATTATGACTCAGGTTATGGACAAGGGACGTTTTCAGAAGCCCCCGACTATGCTCACAATGTCAGCAGGACAAAGCATGGAGCTTAGGTGTAAAGGGGAGAAGATAACATGGAACTACCCAGAATACCTGGACACATTCAAGGACACCAGGCTCAGGTAAATGCTCATGGTGGAATGAAAACATTCTTTATGGCATCTTAATTGTTCTGCTAATATGCTACAATTTATGGAATTTAATCAAGTTTTAATTAAAGGAAAAAATACTGGGGGGTGCACGGTTCTCAAATACAGATGAAATATTGCATGTACACATGACAGTTCCTATGACATAATGACTTCACTAAAGACATACTGTAAAAGCTCATGACACCTGCAGTGCAAAAATGCCTCTCTGCCTTTTCTAAGCATTTGCATTACAAAATAATTGTGTGTTATAACTTACTCTTGCATCCTGGAGTAGTCACAGAGGCTGGGTTTAGGTCTGAACAGCAGGCTGTCTCCATCTTTGTGCTCCTGTACAGCTTGTCCCTCCCCCACTGATGTCATCTCACCAGGCTGTGACCTCTGAGGAGGAGCAGGAGGTGAAGCTGTACAGGAGCACAAAGGTGGGGGCTGAGGAGTGAGTAACACAGAAAATGCACATGTTGTTTTTTGAAATGCATCCAAACTGAAGTCCAACCCATGTGACTACCCCAGGATTTTGTCAGGATGCAAGAATAAGTTATAACACAACACAATTATTTTGTAATGCAAATGCTTAGAAAGGCAGATTTGCACTGCAGGTGTGATGGGCTTCTGCAACCTGTCTTTAGTGAAAATGAGGTCCCTGGTGACAGGTTCCCTTTAAAGATATGTTCACCATGTACTTACTGCTTTAATTTTGTTACATTAGATTTCCTGAATTATGCTTTGTAGACGCCCCAATGTATAATAGCCCTGCCGCTGCTCTGTCGCAGTGGTATACATCAAGAGGCTTATGTCTCATGATGTATTCGGCAGGGTACTTCACAGAGTTTATCTCTACGCCAAGCCCAAGCCCTACTGCAGCGACTACGAGGACACTCCTTGTCGGCCGCCCCCACCGCTTGGTCGACCATGCCCCCTGGCATGAAGTTGATGGATTGTGGAAAATAACCTACTTTCAGGGGCTCATCCAGAGCCTTTACTGCATAGTCTTTTGAGGAGTAGCCCACATGTTCTAGTCCTCTTCATCACAAACATTCACAGGTCAGCCCTCTTCAGCAACTTCTGGAGGGAAGCCTTACTATAATCAACACCCACATTCACATTACCCCCAAGCAGAGATGGAAAATCCAGATGTGGATAAACACTTTTCCATTATCAATTTTAAAATGCCACCCGAAAAGTGATTATTTTTGTTGCAAAATTGGCCATTTAGCAAATGCTGTGTCAACATGAATGTGTATTTGTTAAATATTACTTAACAAAGTTTTCACAGACACTTTTTAAGACAAATCTAGCACTTCAGTGGTTTTATTTCCGAATCAGGCTGGCGCTGGTATTTTAACACATTTCCTAAAGTATTTTTCATATGCTGAGTAGGCAGGTTCACCACATGTCATTTTAAGATCTTCACATTTCTGGAATTCCTCATTTTCACTCTTTCCCTCTGGTTCATTTTTCTTCATCCTCACAGTAATTTAATTTGCAGGCTGTTTTCTTATCGCCCATCCTTGCTATGGTATGGTATGTTAATTCAGAAAAATTATGATTATATGTTATTCTAGTATTACTGACAGCTGATACAATGTTTATCTCTACATTCCTGCGGACATTTTCTAAAGATTGTTGTAAGACCTTATTTCCTGGTACATTTAAAGGGAACCTGTCAGGGCGATTTGGGACACACCCACCGGTCCTTATTGGGGATTTGGTGTCCCAAATCAACTTGTAGGCAATTTTATGTTGGCGCATTAAAAAAATAAACATTTATACTCGCCTCGTCCCTCGTTGCACTCTGCACCTGAGCATTTCAGTAAGGGAAGCCAGCGTAGTACGCCACAGCTTCACTGATATTGCTTGCGCAACAAAGCCAGTCCGATGTGCCTAGTGATGAAAATATAGGAAAATACATGTACCGGGAGGCGGGGGCATTATATACATCAATGCTAGTACCAGTCACGCAGTTTCTCCATCTTGAATAGACTAATTGTGTCAGAGCTATAGTGGCATTAAGTCTCTGGGAGGTATAGCCTCAAAGGATTTCTTCAGAAGTGGTGGCACCGACAGTTTTAAAGGATTTCCCTCCACTTTTTAGACAAGAAACAAAGGAAATCTTAATATGACATTTATGTCTCAGCCCAAGGCCAAGTACATTTTTGGAATTGGGATAGCCAGGGTATCACATACCTGTGTCTAACTTCGTTCTAGCACTCTTGGACACAGAGATATAAATATCTCTGAATGGGAGCATAGAAAATGGGTCATATCCAGGGATTCATCCAGATCCAATGAGACCAGAACCCTGACCCTATGACCTCTCATTGAGAAGCTAGATCTCCTCCAAGGT
Source organism: Engystomops pustulosus (assembly GCF_040894005.1). NCBI lineage: Eukaryota > Metazoa > Chordata > Amphibia > Anura > Leptodactylidae > Engystomops > Engystomops pustulosus. The sequence goes on from NC_092411.1 coordinate 240,278,718, forward strand.
TCTGGATCTGATACCAGGTAGGAGGGGTCCTAGATCCCTCCTATGTGCGTGGAGGGGTGTGTCCGCACCTATAATCAGGGCACTACTTGTGTCCATTGTCTTTGCCTGGGGGAAACCTTCAACATCAAGCACAGGAAGGATCTTAAAGTGTGGACTATCCATTCCCACTAAGCCCACACAAGGTTACAGAATTGTTGATACTTGTAGTCCTAATAAATAAATGATGAATACAGGCGGTCCCCTACTTAAGAACACTCGACTTACATACGACCCCTAGTTACATACGGACCCCTGGATATTGGTCATTTATTGTACTTTAGTCCTAGGCTACAATGATCAGCTATAACAGTTATCAAAAGTGTCTGTAATGAAGCTTTAGTGTTAATATTGTTTTATTATGACAACCCAACATTTTTAAAATCCAATTGTCACAGAGACCAAAAAAGTTCTGGCTGGGATTACAATGATAAAATATACAGTTCCGACTTACATACAAATTCAACTTAAGAACAAACCTACAGACCCTATCTTGTATGTAACCCGGGGACTGCCTGTAATTGTGATTGTAAGCTTTTTATTATTGAGTTTCCTAAAATTTATATATTATATATTTTATATGTTTTTTAACCCCCACATCTACTTTTATTTACACAAACCATCCATTCTAGGACACTCAATCATAAAAAGTTACAATCACAATTATTGATCATTTATCATAATATATTTATTATTTAATATTCATTACTATTTAATCTATCAATTAATAGTTGCAGCTCATTAATAAATTTATAATGCAGCTCACAAACAGACTAATAATACAGTCCCCAGGCCATCCCATTAGGTAAACCTGGCCACTATAAACATTACAATTCCACTATGCAGTGAATCTTCAAGTATGGAACGCATGTACTTAAGAAGTTTGATGCTGTTTGGGGTAATTGGATCTCTACTCCTGGTTTGCCATCAGGAGCATTGCTTAGAGATGACCTGATCCATATATAGACCTCTGGAGAGAAAAACGAACCTTATACGCACAAGGGTCCTATTAGCGCTTCCGGTGCCCTTATGGGTACATGCCGATCTGCAGGTCGGCCCGGTGTGGGCCCTATGAGTTGGGGCCGGGAACGTATAAAATTCCTGGTATAAGGAACTCTGATAAAATATACACCGCTGCACTGCTTCACTTACTTGGGAGGGAGGGGAAGGGGAGGGATGGGAGGGTTATTGTTATCAGTATTGTATGTAAATTGTGATCTGTATTGTTCATGTTACGTTCGTAATTTTCTGTTATGAAAATGGAAAATGAAGTTGGTGGTTAATAAAAATTACCTGATTTAAAAAAAAAGTATGGAACGCATCTTGCACTCCGCACATTGTAGACTTCCACTTCCGGTTACCGAGCACAACTTCCGGTCCCGGCCCGATAGTCATGTGCGGCGTGCCAAAACCAGACGCGTGCATAGGTCAATCTCAGCTAGGATGCAACACTAGCGCTACAATCCCTGCCCGATCCCAGCACAACAAGACTAGGTAAATCTATACAGCCATCAGGCACGGTGTATTCACAGAGGACCCAGAATCAATAGTGGATAATGATACTAGTCATTGCTCCTCCTCGGGAAGACAGACACTTCTCCAAAACCAGCCCCTTAATTACTCATTAGACTTTTAATTTACTTTACTTTATTTTACTTTATATCTGTAGACAACTACCTCATGAACTGACTATGAAGTTACTATGCATTTACATACTCTTTCATGTAATATATATATACTGTGTATATATATATATATATATATAATTATGTGTGTGTTTATTTATTTATGAATATATATGTTTATTTATTCATGAATTGACTATGAACTGATCATATGTATTTATTTGCTTCATGTGCATTTATTAGTATATCAGTGTATATATCTATAGACTTTCAGGTAACCTTTGTATATTTTTAAACCCTTGTTACATATACTCTTCATTTATGTACCCCATTCTCCTATGTATTGACACAATAATTCCAACTCCTAGCACCTAGTGCACATACGCCTCCCAGAGGGTGACAATAAATATCGTATTATTATTTTATTTCATTTTTTAAGCTTATGTGTTTATCTGTGCATCGATCCATTTAATTGTCATTTAAACTTACTATTAAATTAAATTGTGTATTGTACTAGACCTTATGAAGCACCTTGCCTAATGCGAAACGCATTGTCCTAAAAAATTTTCTCAAAATAAAAGAAACCTTTACCCTCAAGAACCAGCACCATCCAGATGTTTCTTTTTCATACATAGGGAGTTACAATAAATAACCTACCCTCCAGTATATTTAATACCACCATAATGATAATATTATCAATATCCATACGTATAGTCTATCAGTTTGATTTCTGTCTTGAGTCCACGCTGCACTGCATCACGGAAATGGAACAAGCAAGAGACTAACAAGGGACATCAATGGAAAGACGATGCAAGTAGGGGACTAAAAAAATAGAAGAGAGGTTAGCTGTTGCCCCAACACTATGCTGGGTCCACAAGGCACCATTGAGGAGTCGGCATGTGGTGCAACTCAATGGAAAATAAGTCCAGATAGTCAGGGTCTGCTACCTTCACTGAACAGTTACGTCTGCTGAAGAAATTCAGGTAGAAAGCAAAACATAAGGCTGACTGCTCTGATATCTTCTGACAGATGACCCTGACTGTCCCTCTTTCTGAGAAGGCTTGTACCCTGGAAAAAAAGCTAGGAGCCCAAGGTCAATGGCAGAGTATCCCTGTCTTAGCTTCTTCTTCTGGTTGTTCAGGTAGACTTAGTCTTAGTCTTCTTCTCAAAGCTCTGTTCCCTAACTGCAATACACTTGGGACGGGGACTGTTCTCTTTATATACCTTCGATTTCGGCAAAAACAAGGGCAAAGCATTCTCCCATAGACTTTCATTAAGTCCCCATAATATTCTATGGAAAGGTACTAGTGGTAAACAACCTTCCAGACACCTGTCATTCTAAGCTTCACACTGTTTGCTTTTCTGGTAAGCAAGTCCATTTTTCTCCTGCTAAACAATTTCTTCTATAGCTAGTCAGAAATGTGTAAAATAGTGTATAACAAAATACTATAGATTAATGCAAGTTATCCCTTGATGTAAAGTAAGAAGTGCTGACTAACATATAGGGAAAATATTCAAATGTCCACAAATGTCCAAAGTACAATGCTCCTCTGATCCAGGACACTACAGATAAAGAGAATGAAATTTGCACCTTTTTAAATATAAAAAAATAACTCCAAATCCTCCTTATTCCATTAAAATGATAAAATGCTAAAAATGTCATGCCATATGGTAACCGGCACAAGAATTTAAATTTAAAAAAAGCTGAAATTAGTGTTTGGGGGGGGGGGGGTGTAAAGTTCATCTACTCCAGAAATAGTTAATAAATTGGAGCAACAAATTATAATTGACTCAAATAAATACCACCAAAAGGTACAACTTGTTTTGCAAAACACATGCCCTCAACCAGCATCATACTGCACATGGATAAATCATAAAAATGATGACTTTTATGCTGCCAAAAACTTTGTAAAACCTCAGGCCAAAGTTATAAATGTGGAAAGGGTTTATTTGATTAAAATAATGTTCTTTTCTGTATAATCTCCCCACTTTTCCTGCTTTTCAGTTGTTTAAGCAGAAAGCCTATGATGTTGGTTAGTGCTGCAGGCCATCTGTATTACTTGAAGATTTTGTGCTTTAGAAGCTTTGAGTGAGCAGTAAAGACTTGCACTAGAGAAGAATGTGCTGTCTTCATGGATAATCAGTTTGGAAGGCGACTCCAAGTCATCTGTAACATAGAACATATTCTTGAATAAACACAAGTTTAGCAGCTTGCCCCTTTTCTGTTACATTTTATTAAATTTAATGTATATAAATGATTGTTGTACAAGTATCTTTAGTAGTAAAGGTATTAGCCTTGTTTTTAAGGGAACTCATCGCCAACTATCTCCATCTACAACTGCATGTCATGCTTAAGAATGTATGTCTGAGGCAGCATTTGTCATACACTGGCATCGGGCTGCCCGGGGTCCAGTGAAGGGGCTACCGTGGTATGAGGGGGGAGGGAGCACCGGATTGTGTGTGTGTGGGAAAACGGCAGTTGTTATCCAGTCACTGATCCTCATCTATCATGTTGGCAGATAAAGTGAGGTTCCAATAGACATCAGGTAGTCAGTAACATCAAGATGAGTAAATATGCCCAAAAATCATCCATTGGGGCACATTTACTTACTGAGTTCACCTAAAGTGTATTGTCCGACGATAATGGACTCTGCTGCGATTCACTAAGATCATGCGCCCGATATTCGGCATGTGTGGCTTCCCCGCTCAGGTCCGATACAGTTCACCTTCTTCTTCCTGGTGCATGTAATTGCATTGTCTTGCGACACAATTCAAGTTAAATCCTGCGCTCAGTTTGAATCAGTCGCATCGTCTGACGGCACACCCCCTCCCCCTCATTTTTGCCGCTTGAAGCTAGCACATCTGTGCCACAATCTGATCAGGTGCGACACAATCCCAGCGCAGACACCTGGTATATACCTGTCAAAGCTGTGCAAATCCCGAAAACGGCAAAAACTCTGGTAAAAGTGTGATCCGCGACCCTTAGTAAACAAGCCCCATTGTGTTTCTTTAGGGGCAGTTGTATTAAAGGGAACCTACCACCACGAATCTACCTATAAAGGTAGATCGGGTGATAGGTGGATCAATAGGACGTGAGGATAGCCCTGCGCGGTCACTGCTCTGAAGCCGGAGCTGCACAGGCACGGGCCTGCTGTTCTGCGCATGCGCAGACAGCAGATTCGTCGGACGAGGGCGCGCAGCTTCTCGTAGCTGCGCGCTGAATATTTTCGGTAGGAGGAGAAAAGAGGCTTCCGGGGCGTGGAGTAGCTGCCCCGTGTAACCTCAGATGCGGCTACTCCACGCCCCAGTAGCCACATAAGGAAATTTGAATATTGGAGCAATAAAACTTTTCAAAACATTGCAGGGACGTGAGGATTAGCCCTTAAAAGGGCTATACTCATGTCCTATTGATCCACCTACCATCCGATCTACCTTTATAGGTAGATTCGTCGTGGTAGGTTCCCTTTAAGTTATATCTATTCAGTGATCCCCAAAATAGTGTTCCATTGTCCCATGAATGCAGCTACTCCCTATGGTGTCTTATGGTGCTCAACATAAGGGACCTGGAAACCACATGGAACTGTACAACTTTAGACACTGGGAAGCTATCCAATGTCTGTACAGCAAGATTTATTACTGCAATATGTATAGGGAAATATGAGAATTATAGAATTAATAAAGTAACAGTTGTGTCGGCGAATAAATCTGATGTTTCCACTTTTAGTACATCTAGTGCTTGTTACTAGACATTCCTTCTATTCACAGATGAGAGGCTGGAGAAACACAAGACAACATTCATAAGTGATGAGAAAATGCTGGCGTCCGCTCAGATAAGCTGTGTGCTTACTACAAAGGAGACAGTGGCCATAAATGTGTCCACATGAATGGGTGAAGTTTAAATGGAGACATAAACAATGTATTCCCATAACAGGTTGTCTCACAGAGTGCACAGAGCAGACTGCAAGGTGCTACATGATCTTTAGCTGACCTCTGCATTGCAGTGTACAGTGAGAATAGGAGCTGAATGTCACATCTAGTGAGGTCATTCTGCACAGCCTAACACAAGCCGTTAAGAGGGTCAGGGAAAAGCCCAAACATAAAGTACTAATGTAGTACCCTGTAACAGGAGCATTGAACTTTAGACATTTGTGGACATTTGAATATTTCCCTTATGCAAACTCAGCATTTCTTACTTTCTGTTACATCAAGGGTTAACTTGCATTAATCTATATTATATAGACATATACACTCACCGGCCTCTTTATTAGGTACACCATGCTAGTAACGGGTTGGACCTCCTTTTGCCTTCAGAACTGCCTTAATTCTTCGTGGCATAGATTCAACAAGGTGCTGGAAGCATTCCTCAGAGATTTTGGTCCATATTGACATGATGGCATCACACAGTTGCCGCAGATTTGTCGGCTGCACATGCATGATGCGAATCTCCCGTTCCACCACATCCCAGAGATGCTCTATTGGATTGAGATCTGGTGACTGTGGAGGCCATTTGAGTACAGTGAACTCATTGTCATGTTCAAGAAACCAGTCTGAGATGATTCCAGCTTTATGACATGGCGCCTTATCCTGCTGAAAGTAGCCATCAGATGTTACAGGGTACATTGTGGTCATAAAGGGATGGACATGGTCAGCAACAATACTCAGGTAGGCTGTGGTGTTGCAACGATGCTCAATTGGTACCAAGGGGCCCAAAGAGTGCCATGAAAATATTCCCCACACCAGGACACCACCACCACCAGCCCGAACCGTTGATACAAGGCAGGATGGATCCATGGTTTCATGTTGTTGACGCCAAATTCTGACCCTACCATCCGAATGTCGCAGCAGAAATCGAGACTCATCAGACCAGGCAACGTTTTTCCAATCTTCTACTGTCCAATTTCGATGAGCTTGTGCAAATTGTAGCCTCAGTTTCCTGTTCTTAGCTGAAAGGAGTGGCACCCGATGTGGTCTTCTGCTGCTGTAGCCCATCTGCCTCAAAGTTCGACGTACTGTGCGTTCAGAGATGCTCTTCTGCCTACCTTGGTTGTAACGGGTGGCGATTTGAGTCACTGTTGCCTTTCTTTCAGCTCGAACCAGTCTGCCCATTCTCCTCTGACCTCTGGCATCAACAAGGCATTTCCGCCCACAGAACTGCCGCTCAATGGATGTTTTTTCTTTTTCGGACCATTCTCTGTAAACCCTAGAGATGGTTGTGCGTGAAAATCCCAGTAGTTCAGCAGTTTCTGAAATACTCAGACCAGCCCTTCTGGCACCAACAGCCATGTCACGTTCAAAGGCATCAAATCACCTTTCTTCCCCATACTGATGCTCGGTTTGAACTGCAGGAGATTGTCTTGACCATGTCTACATGCCTAAATGCACTGAGTTGCCGCCATGTGATTGGCCGATTAGAAATTAAGTGTTAACGAGCAGTTGTACAGGTGTACCTAATAAAGTGACCGGTGAGTGTATATACACATTCTGTTTATCAGTATTGAATCTGTATAGACTGTTAGAAAGGATTAATGAACATCGAGAGACTCTAGCTGCAGAGAAGTCAGTAATATTCCATCTTTAGTATAGATTGTTCTGCATAAAGAACTCAATTGTTTACCAGACAAGCAGACAGCCTGCCTGGAAAGTTGTTTACACGTTAGAATCCTGCTGCCATAGAATATTGGGGCAGATTTTGTTACCCAGTCCTGTCGCGATCCCACGGTGCGTTGGCTGACGAGGATTCGGGTATGCTGTGATTCACTAAGATCGTGCGTCCGAGTTCCTGCATGTGTCGCTTCTGCGCCAAGGTCCGCCGGAGTTCTCCTGCTTCTTCCTGGTGCATGTGAGTGCTTGATCTTGCGACACAATTTCGTTTTTAAATTCTGCGGTTTGTCTGAATCCGTCCGGTTGTCCAAATGCCTTGCCCCCCCTGATTTCTGTTGCATGCAAGCCGGCGCCGATGCGCCACAATCTGATCGCGTGCGCCAAAAACTCGGGGCAATTCGTCGGAAAACGGAAATAAACGCGAAACCCTACGATAGTGTGGTGTTCGGACCCTTAGTAAATGTGCCCCAATATGTAGTTCAATGGTCTATGTAACCACTCATTCCCTAGCAGAAATCAGAAGAACAGTCCAAGTCCTTAGTGTTTTGTAGTTGGGGAACAGAGCTTGGAACTGCCAGTCTACCTGAGCGACCAGAAGAAGGAGCTGAGACAGAGATACTCTGCCATAGACCCTGTGACCAGGATACAAGCCTTCTGAGAAAGTGGAACAACTAGCCCAGGTCTTTCCTCAGTGTAGAAGACTTCTTCTACCAGGAAGAAGATCAGAGCAGTCAGCCCTTTGCTTTGCTTGTATTGCTTTGCACCTGAATTTCTTCAGTAAAGAAGGAAATTGTTCACTGCAGACCCTGACTCTCTGGAGCCATTTCCCATTGGAGTGCATCACACCTTACCATCCCTTCAGGAGAACAGCAACACATGGTGACACCTCCATGGTTTATGGCTGACCCAGCATAGTGCTAGGGCACAAATATGTTATAATATATATAATGTAGCCCCATAATGTTACTGGTCACAATTGCAAAATAAATTTAGTAGGGGATCTTATCCCCACTACAGTGTGGAGGGCCACAAAAATATTTTGAGGAATTTCAGAGTAGACGGGCGTGAGGTAAGGCCACAAGAAGTGGAACATTATACAGTGTGGGACAACAAGGAGGTATTATATTCTTTGGGGGACACAAAAAGGGGCATTATGTTTTGTTGATAGAAAATGTGTCATTATTGTGGCATAGCAACATTGCAAATGTGCTTCCTAGCGCAGAAACTCAATTAAAACTGAAGTATGAAACACTAGTTTTGGTAAATTCCCCCTTTGTAGGTGGATTTTGCTTCACATAATGCATTTTCATGAATAAATGGCATTAGCAATAATTAGCTAGATAAATTCACCAGTTGATTATCCACTGACAATAGATTTCATTGCACAGGTACAAAACCTATACAAATGACATGTCTCAGCCTCTTGGTAACAAACTGGACGTTACATTGTGTAATTATTTGCAAAATGGGCATATTTTAGTCTCTTGGAACAGAAAGGTCTGGTCAGCCTGCCAAATATGCACTCTCTACATATCCACTACCTTTTGTGAAGATTGCAGCCATTAATACACAGAACATTATGCAAACCTTGTAGGAAATTCATGTTGCCCTGACCACAAGCAGTATGAAATACGGAGAGGCAAGTGTGTAGCTCTTGGGTTACACATACAATGCTACAGGTCTCCAGCTTAGGGTCTGGGGCCAGATTTGAAAAAGAAAAAACAGTAATTGAGAATTTACTTTTAGTCAGCTTATTTTAGAATGATTTGATTTTAGGTATATTAACTTTTAGCAAAAAAAAAACAATATTACAAATTGTACACTGCTTATATATCATGTGTCATTATTTTAAGTATAAATGGTCATGTTGATAAATGTAGACAAATGCAGTTCTTGCAGATACAGGGACAGTTCACATCAGGGCTATTGGTTTATGTTGTGTTTTTACCAATGGTGTAACTTGAGTCCTCTGGGATTGGGGCAAAATCTGTTATACCAAAAAGGCATTGAACCCTAACCCCCCCAATCCCCCAGACACACACACACTTTATGGAAGCAGGAGGTTATTCATTTTTTATTGTTACTAAATAAAATAATTCAAAATGTAAAGTTTTTGTGTATTCTAAACTAAATTATATACCTTTTGGTGGTGCGGTATGCCCCTTATTGTGCTGTAAGAACTGTGCCTTCCAGTAACCCCCCTTTTGTATAGGAATGACTTGTCCACTATTAGAGCTCAGAATATCATGCTAAATGACAATACACTAGTACAAAAGTTAACTCCATAAACTTACTGACAAAAACTCACCATAGGCCAATATTACAAACCCTTCTACTGTACATGGCCCAGACAGGAGTGGCACCACACATCCCAACCACCATTACTACAGCAAAAAGTAAAAAAATGCCTTAAGTTAACATAATTTTATTCCACTCCTGCCTCAATTTATAAGTGATCCCTTTCTAAGTAAATGTCCCTTTCATTTGCCCTTATTCTTAGTATTCAAGGGTTACGAAAGGAACTTTTCTTTTGGGGGTCCTTTAGCCTCGGAAATCCTGTTTTCCTGCTTTTTCGAAGTATAGCATCTAGTTCTGGCCCAAAGACATTCTCCAGAGAACGGTATGCTACACAGCTTGGCTTTTGACTGAAAGTCTCTGCTCCATTGCCTTAGCCACAAGGCAGGTCTGGCTACGTTTGTTAAAGAACCTTCCTTTGCTGCGAAACTACTTAACTAGGCTGAGACATCAGGTAAAAAGGCAGTATCAGACTTTTATAGAGAAAAGTTATTTAGAATGTCTTTTGGAGTGTCATCTGATGTATGAGCTTCCAGTTCTCCCATCCAGAAGAGTAGGGTTCTTGATACTGAGGTGGCGGTTATATTTGATTTTCAGTTAATCATAGACGTCTCACAGGCTTTTTTCTATAAGGACTCCGGTTTTCGGTCCATTGGACAGTCTTCAAAAGGGAAATCGGTCTTTTTAACCACCTTAGTTACCTGGATGTCTACTTTAGAGGAAGAATCCCACAGCTTAGATTCTTCCGCATTGAAGAAGAGCCCCTACCTAAAATTTTTCATGATCGCAATTCTCTTCTCAGGATCTTTCCATTGAGCCTCCGAATAGTTCCTCCGCCACTGATTTAGTAGGAACTTCTTCTATGTTAAGTGCTTGCCCAGTGGCAGTGCAAGGTAAAAAAAAGGAGTCGTCTTACTCATGATCACACGCGGATGGTGGGCTTTCTTCTAGTTCTGGAAGAAGACACTGAGCCCAAGAACACGATAATGTCATTGTGCTTCTGCTCCCACATTCCACATCCCACACGCCCTGCTGTTTTTAGATGAAGGGAGGGGTTAGGTACCCAAAAAAGAGGCTGGTACGGCGCTATTCGGATGGGAGTCTTCGAAAATGGGTAAAACACTTTTATTCCAGAGTAAACGCGTTTTGGGCATTAAGCCCTTCTTCAAGTACAATTGGAACAGAAACTAAATATTTACAGAACAGTATTCATTAAAATTATTAAAAATATAAAAACATTCAGAAGGTATTTGATACATAAATATAAATAGATAAGACAAAACTATATAAATATAGGAGTATGCAATATCTACAAGTAGTACTCAGCATTACCTAATTCATGAAATTTCATAATTTCATTTCATTATTACTCGACATTTCTTAACTTAAACTAACTAAACATGGAAACTATTTCATTCCCCAGGGTAACATGTATAGCAGGTGTACAGTAGGTATAAAAGGTTACTTTATGTCATGCTTACTCTAAAAAGACAAATAATAACATGGACTGCAGTGCTATTTTTGCCGCTATAAATAAAGGAATAATTCTGTACTACCCCTTTAATTACACCTTACGCTAAGTGGAAGAAAACTGTAGTAGTCATTGATATATTTTTGTAAAAATACATTTTACTCATGTGTTTTTAGAATCAGTAATAAATATATTATCCAGGTCAAATAAAATACCTAAAAACCACAAAGCTGGAATAATAGCACAGATGGCTTTTCACTAAAGCCGAGAGTTTCTCTATAAAGCACAGAAGATCCACAGTATTAAGACTATTTTTAGCTACTTCTGGCCCCACACCAGGACGTGTGTGACTTGTCTGCTGTGATTTCCAAGTACATCCTCTGATAAACTCCATTCACTGCACTTTATATGTAACCATCCACCTGGCGGCATGTAAGTCCTTATCCCCTTCGGGAACAGATTTTTTCACATTTTTTCCATTTCTGTTTTTCATTCCTCTTCTCCCACAAGCCATATCTATTAGATTGGTAATTTCATTGAGACATACGAGGCTAGAAAACGGTAACAACCTCTCAGTGTTTTGTATGTAAATAATGCAAAATACCGGCCACTCGTTACCAATTGCATCCGTTTCTGTTTAAATTCATATGCGATTGAGCCGAGTCTGTTCTGTCTGAATTGCATTTGAAAATGTATGAATTCAGCCTCTATGTCTTCCCATCTCCAAACCTAGAACAAATGTACTATCGTTACTATCTGACATTGACTTGTAGGGTAGCTACCTCCAGTAGGTAGCTACTCTAAACACAGTGGGGCACATTTATTAAGGGACATGCGCCAGTTTTCTGTCGGATTTTGGACATACTTTCTAGTGCAAATGGCTTGCACAGATATTTAAGAACTGCCTGCACCACAATTGTGTTGCACACAACCCTTTTGTGGCGCAGTTGCACTAGGCATCATGCTACACAAATTAGGGGGCGTTCTGTTCAGTTGGACCATGTTACAGATTTAACATGCTAAGTCGGACAGAATTGTGTCGCACGCCCCATGTTAAAGGTGCACCAAAAAAAGTGGTCACTCTGTCAGAGCTGTGCAGGGGGCGCCAGATTTACATGCATTGTTTTGCCATTTCTTCTTGCCATTTTATAGAGGATATTTTGCTGGAGCTTTTGAAGTCTTAGAACTAAAACTACAACTGTTGTTCATGTAGGCTTTACAGTATTTTACTTTAGACTTTAATGTAACATCTGGCTGCAGTGTGTGAAACCTAAAGGGGAAACAACTGTGAGAAAATAGTCACCAGGAATTGTTTAATGTGCTGCATCATTCAGTCTCCCAAATTTACTCTCTACAAGGTTTAATGTTGTATCCTGTACAATCCTGTACGATCCTGTATGGGCACAGATATATGGATATTCTCACTATACATGACTAGACATTTCTAATGCATTCTTCTTAAAGAAAACCTACCATTTGATTTGATGTATTATGAAGCAAACATACCTTGAGAATGCTGTAGCTACACTGATGCAGGATCTTGGTAAAGCTGTATCAACATGGCTGTCTCGATCAATGCTGAGCTTTTAATTACAAATGGAGGTTAGTCAAGCATGACTAAGCATGACTAATGAACCTTAGCTGGATCACTCATACACAGCAACAGCGGGATGGTGCGGCAATTGATTATTCTGTCTGGCAGGGAGAAAAGTGATTGCATCATCATCTCCTGCAGAGAAAAACTCTCCTGCTACAAGAAGCGCGGAAGCAAGTGCTGAACCAGCCATAGATGGGGCAGAGCTTCATTATCATAATGTTATATTATGTTTTATCAGCAAAATCACTCAGTGCGGGGATTAACCAAGATGTAAAAATAGAAATAGTTGGGGCTACTCAGCAAACACTTCCCACCTGGTGATTTCTAAAAGCTGTGCTGTTGGGTAGTTTAGAGTATCACTAAACAAGAAAAAATAGAAAATTCCAAAAAGTATCCAAAGCACCAGCATTCAGCACATCCTATTGGATTTTTTCTTGGAAGTTTTGGAATTTTTTATATTTTTCCTCATATCGTACATAGCTCCAATAGGATGTGCTGAATGCTGGTACTTTTTGGAATTAACCAAGATGTGATCCTGCATCAGTGTAGCTACAGCATTCTCAAGGTATGTTTGGTCCATTAAATCAAATGGTAGGTTTCCTTTAAGAGTTTTTAGAGTACCCGTATTTTTCGGCCTATAAGGCGCACCGGACTATAAGGCGCACCTCTAATAAATGCCTGCTAAGACATCTAGGTTCATATATAAGGCGCACTGGAGTATAAGGCGCAGGATCAAATGCAGTACCTAAAAATGACCAGCAGGTGGCAGACCTGTGCACAGTTCAAGCCAGCTACACTTCCCGGGAAACCTGTCTTCAGCGTGTCAGAGAGCTCCGATCTCAGAGGTATGGGCTGCTGGGGGTTAATGCAGGGTGATGCAGCAGGGGTTAAGTGGTCTCCCTCTGCCCCTTCTCCTTCCCTCCTCAGCCAGGGTGTTATTCCTGTGGGGTTCCCTGTGGCTCCTTCTCTTTCCCCTGTTACAGGGCTGTCAGGTATGGGGGATTGTTTACTGATGATGATGATTGCCTCGTGGTGGGCACTATGGCAGCTCCGGTCTCTCCGTGCTAGGGGAGAGCAGGATGGGCACAATGTTAGTTGTGGTGCCAGGGCACTTCAGGAGCCAGGGACCCTGTGTACTGTGTGGGAAGGTGCAGGAAATTTCTGGGGATGGAGCTATTAAACACTGGTAAATCTACAGTACATCTTGTCTGTAGTACATTTCTGTATAAGTTCATATATAAGGCGCACAGGCCTATAAGGCGCACCTTTGATTTCTCAGAAAATTAAAGGATTTTTGGTGCGCCTTATTGTCCGAAAAATACGGTATGTTTTTGATCAGATATTTGTGCACTGGATGTGAACTCAATATGATGTGGACAGCCAAAATAATTTTAGTGACCAGAGCCAGGTGGCTGCTGCTAAGGCAAAAAAAAATTATGGGATGTATCAAGAGAGGAATAGATTCTCTAGATAAGGACATAGTGGTGCATTTATCAGCGCTTGTATGCTTCCGGCTTAGAAGCACTGAAATAATCACAATTTCATGAGCACTGCTAGAAATTGCAGCCATGTGGGTTCCATGTGGGCATGGAGAGGGGTTCCTGCCTTGTGTGTACGTAATTTCTAAAAACCTTTTGTTCGCCGGTTATTATGCAAAACTACACCAGGGTGGACCTGGCTTAATTTTGCCAAGCTGTGCAGCCACCAGTGGGGGGCATGCCCTTTATCATATGCCACAGCACAAAACGCTGCCATATGATAAATTCCTCCCATAGTTTTGCCCATATATATATTTATTTATTTATTACTGGTCAGACCACACATGGAAAACTATGTATAGTTTTGGGCACCAGTGTATAAAACCGACATGGCTGACCTTGAACAGGTGCAGAAGAGTGCAACCAAGAATATAATGGGAATGGGAGGACCAGGGTACAATGGTAGATTACAAAACTTGGGTTGATTCCACTTATAAAAAAGAAAGCTAAGTGGTAACCTTGTTTCTCATTTTTATACTTGGTTCTTTAACCGAGGCAATAAGTAATCCTCTACACCTAGAGGTGGCACAGTTTTACCATCATCATAGACAGAAGCAGGGGCCTGCATTGCCCAGGGGCCAGGGATGAATGGCGGAACTAAAGTTAACTATTGCTGTTCTCCCGGGCACTTTCCTCCCTGCTCACAGTGGCAACAGGATGCCAGTATGCCCATCTCATTTTGCCCGCCAAACTATCTCATCTGTGGCCCACCCACCCCGTCTGTGGCCTGCTGGTCCGTCTAGCTCGTCCATCTCGCCTGTGTCCTTCCTGCCCGTCCGTCTGACCTGTGTCCCATCTTGATTCGTCTGTGTCTCTCCCGTCTCCTGCCCATCATGCCTTTGTCCCGCCTACTAGGTCTGTGGTCTGCCCATCCATCTCCCCTGTGTCCCATACATCTTGCCTGTGTCCTGCCCGTCTCACCTGTTATGCCTGTGGCCTGCCCTCCCGTCTGGTCTGGTCTGTGGTCCATATATTATATATATATTCTATTTATATATGTATATATGTGCTTACTATATGTGTGTGCATACATATGTATATATTTATATATGTGTGTACTGTTTGTGTGTATATGCTGTATGTGTGTGCATATGCTGTTTGTATGAATACGCAGTATGTATGTATTTGGTGTGTTTATGTTGTATGTATGTGTATATATGGTGAGTATATATTGTATATGATGTATATATGAAAACATAAGTGCATACATATATTTATGTGTGTAAGGGCTCATTCACACAAACGTAATGGGGACCCATATGTAGCAGCAACATTTGCCGCCACATATCGGTCCCCATTGACGTCTATGACGACCGGTCACTGTGCAGTGAGCACACCCTGCGCAAAAATGTGAATAAACAGTTTAAAGGGAATGCACCATAATTATGTTGGACTTGCAGACATAAATGTTGCAGTAGCTGCGAATCCGCACGGGAAAGCCCAACTAGGTGCATAGTATTGTGTTGCAGCGCACATAGTACAGTGGAGACACAATACTGGCAGAAATGCTACATAAATACATGTTCAACCAGTTTGTACATGAATTTTTATGCCAAGTACACCGGAAAACTGGCGCAAACACATTTATAAATGTATAAATCTCTGTGTATATAAGTATATAAATGAGTGTATGAAGGTGTGTGATTGTATAAACGTGTTTGTAAAAATATGTAAATAGATTTTTAAAGGAAGAGTGGCCGGCCCCAAGCAAAAATCTGCTATGGGGCCCAGTTTCTCTTAGTTATGCCCATGGACAGGGGGCATCCTCTACACCTAGGGGAGGGGCGGCTCTACCATCACCATAGACAGGGGACATCCTCTACATCTAGAGGAGAGGAGGTTCTACCATCACCATAGACAGGGGACATCCTCTATACCTAGAGGAGAGGAGGTTCTACCATCACCATAGACAGGAGCATCCTCTATACCTAGAGGAGAGGTGGTTCTACCATCACCATAGACAGGAGCATCCTCTATACCTAGAGGAGAGGTGGTTCTACCATCACCATAGACAGGTGACATCCTCTACATCTAGAGGAGAGGAGGTTCTACCATCACCATAGACAGGGGACATCCTCTACACCTAGAGGACAGGTGGTTCTACCTTCACCATAGACAGGGGGCAGCCTCTACACCTAGAGGAAAGGCGGTTCTACCATCGCCATAGACAGGGGACATATTCTATGCCTAAAACAGAGGTGGTTCTACCATCACCATAGACAGGGGGCATCCTCTACACCTAGAGGAGAGGTGATTCTACCATCACCATAGACAGGGGGCATCCTCTACACCTAGAGGAGAGGTGGTTCTACCATCACCATAGACAGGGGACATCCTCTACACCTAGAGGAGAGGTGGTTCTACCATCACCATAGACAGGGGGCATCCTATACACCTAGAGTAGAGGAGGTTCTACCATTACCATAGATAGGGAGTATCCTCTACACCTAGAGGAGAGTAGGTTCTACCATCACCATAGACAGGGGGCATCCTCTACACCTAGAGGAGAGGCGGTTCTACCATCACCATAGACGGGGGACATCCTCTACACCTAGAGGAGAGGAGGTTCTATCAACACCATAGACAGGTGGCATCCTCTACATCTAGAGGAGAGGAGGTTCAACCATCATCATAGACAGGGGCATCCTCTACACCTAGAGGAGAGGTGGTTCTACCTTCACCATAGACAGGGGGCAGCCTCTACACCTAGAGGAGAGGCGGTTCTACCATCGCCATAGACAGGGGACATCTTCTATGCCTAAAACAGAGGCGGTTCTACCATCACCATAGACAGGGGACATCCTCTACACCTAGAGGAGAGGTGGTTCTACCTTCACCATAGACAGGGGGCAGCCTCTACACCTAGAGGAGAGGCGGTTCTACCATCGCCATAGACAGGGGACATCTTCTATGCCTAAAACAGAGGCGGTTCTACCATCACCATAGACAGGGGGCATCCTCTACACCTAGAGGAGAGGTGGTTCTACCATCACCATAGACAGGGGGCATCCTCTACACCTAGAGGAGAGGAGGTTCTACCATTACCATAGATAGGGGGCATCCTCTACACCTAGAGGAGAGGCGGTTCTACCATCACCATAGACAGGGGGCATCCTCTACACCTAGAGGAGAGGCGGTTCTACCATCACCATAGAGAGGCGGCATCCTCTACACCTAGAGGAGAGGCGGTTCTACCATCACCATAGAGAGGGGGCATCCTCTACACCTAGAGGAGAGGCAGTCCTACCATCACCATAGACAGGGGGCATCATCTACACCTAGAGGAGAGGAGGTTCTACCATCACCATAGACAGGGGGCATCCTCTACACCTAGAGGAGAGGTGGTTCTACCATCACCATAGACAGGGGACATCCTCTACACCTAGAGGAGAGGTGGTTCTACCATCACCATAGACAGGGGGCATCCTATACACCTAGAGTAGAGGAGGTTCTACCATTACCATAGATAGGGAGTATCCTCTACACCTAGAGGAGAGTAGGTTCTACCATCACCATAGACAGGGGGCATCCTCTACACCTAGAGGAGAGGCGGTTCTACCATCACCATAGACGGGGGACATCCTCTACACCTAGAGGAGAGGAGGTTCTATCAACACCATAGACAGGTGGCATCCTCTACATCTAGAGGAGAGGAGGTTCAACCATCATCATAGACAGGGGCATCCTCTACACCTAGAGGAGAGGTGGTTCTACCTTCACCATAGACAGGGGGCAGCCTCTACACCTAGAGGAGAGGCGGTTCTACCATCGCCATAGACAGGGGACATCTTCTATGCCTAAAACAGAGGCGGTTCTACCATCACCATAGACAGGGGACATCCTCTACACCTAGAGGAGAGGTGGTTCTACCTTCACCATAGACAGGGGGCAGCCTCTACACCTAGAGGAGAGGCGGTTCTACCATCGCCATAGACAGGGGACATCTTCTATGCCTAAAACAGAGGCGGTTCTACCATCACCATAGACAGGGGGCATCCTCTACACCTAGAGGAGAGGTGGTTCTACCATCACCATAGACAGGGGGCATCCTCTACACCTAGAGGAGAGGAGGTTCTACCATTACCATAGATAGGGGGCATCCTCTACACCTAGAGGAGAGGCGGTTCTACCATCACCATAGACAGGGGGCATCCTCTACACCTAGTGGAGAGGCGGTTCTACCATCACCATAGAGAGGCGGCATCCTCTACACCTAGAGGAGAGGCGGTTCTACCATCACCATAGAGAGGGGGCATCCTCTACACCTAGAGGAGAGGCAGTCCTACCATCACCATAGACAGGGGGCATCATCTACACCTAGAGGAGAGGAGGTTCTACCATCACCATAGACAGGGGGCATCCTCTACACCTAGAGGAGAGGAGGTTCTACCATCACCATAGACAGGGGGCATCATCTACACCTAGAGGAGAGGAGGTTCTACCATCACCATAGACAGGGGGCATCCTTTACACCTAGAGGAGAGGCAATTCTACCATCACCATAGACAGGGGGCATCCTCTACACCTAGAGGAGAGGCGGCTCTACCATCACCTTAGGCTGGGGGCATCCTCTACACCTAGAGGAGAGGGGGTTCTACCACCACTATAGACAGGGGGAATCCTCTACACCTAGAGGAGAGATAGTTCTACCATCACCATAGACAGGGGGCATCCTCTACGCCTAGAGGAGAGGTGGTTCTATCATCACCATAGACAGGGGGCATCCTCTACATCTAGACGAAAGGAGGATCTACCATTATCATAGACAGGGGCATCATCTACACCTAGAGGAGAGGAGGTTCTAACATCACCATAGACAGGGGACATCCTCTACACCTAGAGGAGAGGCAGTCCTACCATCACCATAGACAGGGGACATCCTCTATGTCTAGAGGAGAGGAGGTTCTACCATCACCATAGACAGGGGGCATCCTCTACGTCTAGAGGAGAGGAGGTTCTACCATTACCATAGACAGGGGGCATCCTCTACACCTAGAGGAGAGGTGGTTCTACCATCACCGTAGACAGGGGTCATCCTCTACACTGTAACATACAGCAAGCATACATGTCTCTTTTAGAAATGAGAACATGTGACAGGAAGTTAAGGGGTGTGGTTTGCTGGGAGCTAGGAGAAGAAATGATGGATGTCTGACTGCACATGTTATAATAAAAGAAGTTTCTGATGGAATTCATCTGTGCCTGCTGCTATTACATGGAGACATTACAACTGGCGACGAGGATGGGATGGGTGTCCTGCTGCAGTGAGTACTGACTGCATTCTACATGTGCTCAATGCCAAGGTGTGTGAGATAAACACCTACAGACACAGATAGGAGATCTGCCTCCCTGACACTACAGCACAGCTACCTCCTGCACTACTCTACTGAGCAGAGCTAAGATGGCAGATGGCTATCAGCTACATGTGTTCCCCAAATTTGATACTACTGATACCAACAACCTAGCTCACAACTGGAGAAAATGGATAAGCAGATTTGAGAACTTTCTGGAAGCCATAGACATCAAAGATGATAAAAGGAAAAGAGCTTTATTGTTGCACCATGCAGGATCAGAAGTGTATGACATATACTGCACACTGCCTGCTGCAGACACCGACACCTACAGCAGCTGCTGCAGAGCTCTGACAGATTACTTCAACCCTAAACAAAACATCAGTTATGAGAGATACAAGTTTAGGATTGCCAAGCAGCTTCCAGAAGAATCCATGGATGCCTATGTGACACGGTTAAGGGAATTAGCACAAGGCTGCGCTTTTGCTGATAATGATGATGAAATTTTAACACAAGTAATTGTTTCTTGCACATCTTCTACAATAAGACGCAAAGCGCTGCAGCAAGACTGCTCTCTACATGATTTTCTCAAAATGGCCCGTGCCATAGAAATAGCAGATCATCAGGCCACTACAATGGAAAAAGGCGACGTCTCCCAGATACATCACATAAAATTTAAAGCTACAGCAGACAACAGAACTCAGAAACAAAAGAAATGTTACAGATGTGGAAAAGACTTTCCTCACATAAATAAATGTCCAGCATTAGGGCAAACATGCAGCAAATGTGGTAAAGAGAACCATTATGCATCTGTATGCAAATCAGCACTTGCCAAGCCCCCTCCAAATCCAGCAAAACAGGCCAATGTACAAGTATTACACCAGGATGAAGAGGAGACATCCGCCATAACCAATGACTATGTCTTTATTACCTCTGCACCCAAACCACTGCAGTCTCCGAGTGTAATAATCACTGTTTTCAGTACTGATATTACATTTACAATTGATACTGGAGCATCTGTGAACATCATAGACAACAATACATATGAACAGATGAAGACAAAACCAGTGCTCAGGACTGTTAACACAAAAATCTTCCCATATGGATCTCAGATTCCGCTACCTACTGTGGGAACATTTGATGCTGAAATCAATTACAAAGACAAAACACAGAAAACAAGCTTCTACATCCTACAAGGCTCTGGAGGTTGTCTTCTTAGCTACCATACAGCTATGAATCTTGGTCTCATTCAGTTCATTCACACAATAACTGATCCAGCTGACAAGGAAATTCAAACTATGCTTAATGAATTCTCTTCCCTATTTAGTGGATTGGGAAAATTGAAAGATTTTCAAGTGCACCTTCATGTGGATGAAAGTGTCCGCCCAGTTGCACAAGCTCATAGACGCATTCCTTTTCGCCTAAGAAAAAAGGTGGAAGAAGAGCTTCAATCCTTAGAGGATCAGGATATTGTTGAAACAGTCACTGGTCCTACCCCATGGGTTTCTCCAATTGTGGTGGTTCCAAAACCAAAGGATTCTGACAAGGTAAGAATTTGTGTTGATATGCGCCTTCCAAATGTTGCTATTCAGAGAGAAAGACATATCTCTCCAACAATGAATGACCTCATTCATCTACTAAATGGAGCAGCTATTTTTTCAAAATTAGACCTCAATAAAGGCTACCATCAGCTGGAACTGAGCCCAGAGTCAAGATATTTGACAACATTTTCTACACATTTGGGCCTAAGAAGGTACAAGCGCTTAACCTTTGGCGTCTGTGCTGCAGCAGAAATTTTCCAAGATGCCATTCGAGGTGTAATCCAGCACATTCCCAATGCTTTCAATTATAGTGATGACATAATGGTATTTGGAAAAACCCAGAAGGAACACAATCGTGCATTGCATGCTGTTTTTGAGTGCTTATCAGCTCATGGACTCACATTAAACAAAGAGAAATGTGAATTTAACAAAACTTCTCTAGAGTTTTATGGTCATATTTTTTCTGCTGCAGGAATACAGCCTGATCCTAAAAAGGTAGAGGCAATAAAAATGGCCTCTGTTCCTGAGAATGTCAGTGAAGTTCGTTCCTTCCTTGGGATGTCCAGCTACTGTGCTAGATACATTCAAAATTTCTCAACAATTAGCGCGCCACTAAGGGACCTCACCAAACAAGGTTGTGAATTCAAGTGGTCTCCAGAATGTCAAACCTCGTTTGAGACTATTAAAAATGAACTGTGTTCAACTACAACAATGTGCTATTTTGATCCAGCTTTACGCACTGAACTGATTGTGGATGCGAGTCCAGTGGGACTGGGAGCTATTCTAGCACAATACAAACCCAACAGTTCAGATCCAAGTATAATTTCATATGCGAGTAAAGGGTTAACAAATACAGAAAGAAAATACTCTCAGCCTGAAAAAGAGAGTTTAGCTGTTGTCTGGGGATGTGAGCATTTTCATCTGTTTCTGTATGGAGCTCCTTTTACCATTGTCACAGACCACCAGGCTCTCCTAACTATCTTTGGAAACCCAAGAGCCAAGATGCCAGCTAGAATTGAACGATGGGGTCTACGACTTCAAGGATATAATTACAAAATTATTCACAAACCTGGCAAATACAGCAATCCAGCCGACTACATTTCAAGGCATCCTACAGAAGTGGATCAAACTACTCAGTGGTCAACTGAAGAATATATCAATTTTGTTACTGCTCATACAATTCCTAAGGCCCTTTCAGCTGATCAGTTTGTGACAGCAACCGCACATGACAAGACACTCTGTGCCCTGTTACACATTATTCAGAATGGTAAATGGCATGAGATTCAGAGAGCAAAATTTCCAGACCCTGAAATAAGTCTCAAGGAGCTCAAATCCTTCTCATGTGTGAGAGCAGAACTGTCAGTTACAGAGGCCCACCTTATTCTTAGAGGCACCAAACTGGTTGTTCCCAAAACATTGCGTCGCTCCGTAATACAGATTGCTCATGAAGGACACCTGGGAATAGTTGGCACAAAGAAACTTCTACGTGAAAAAGTGTGGTTCCCAAACATGGATCAGCTGGTAGAAGACATGATAAAGCATTGCTCCACATGTCAGCTGGTGACTCATTCATCAAAACCTGAGCCCTTACAAATGTCTCCTTTACCTACAGCTGTCTGGGAAGAAATAGCAGTTGATATCTATGGCCCACTGCCTAATGGGCAATACATTCTGGTAGCAATTGATGAATATTCAAGATACCCTGCAATTGCATTTATTTCTTCGACTTCAGCAAACAGTGTAATTCCAGAGTTGGACAACATTTTCTCAGCATATGGTATTCCCAGAGTAGTCAAAACAGATAATGGACCTCCATTTAATGGCCATACATTTGTACAGTTCTCTGAATATCTGGGGTTCACACACAGAAAGATAACACCGTGCTGGCCACAAGCAAATGGAATGGTGGAAAGATTCATGCGCACTTTAGGGAAGAGAGTTAAAGCCTCTTACTTGGAGCACATACCACTGAAACAGGCGCTCTACAGATTTCTACGCAACTATAGGAGTACACCTCATTCAACTACTAATGCTGCTCCTGCCCACCTACTATTCAACAGAACCCCTCGTATCCGTATTCCTGATGTTACCAGTCACGTCATTCCTGATGATTCTACTGTGAGACCCGCAGATTTTAACAACAAGCAGAAAATGCAACAGTATGCAGACAAGAGACGTCATGCTCAGCCATCTTTTATAAAGAGGGGTGACAAAGTGGTTGTACGTCACAAACAGAACAACAAGACCTGTCCAACGTATGACCCAGCAGAATACCATGTAATAGCCCAGAAAGGAAGTATGATCACAGCTGAGCGAGATGGACATTCTATTACCCGGAATGCCTCACACTTCAAAGTGTTACCAGAAAATAGATTACCTGACAATGGATTACCAGAAAATGATGCTGGTGAAGCCTCTCAGACCCACATAGAAGTTACTGAGAGTGACAGTTCTCAACAGGACATAGCCAGCTCTTCAGGTAACAGTGTTCTTCAACAACCAAGACGCTATCCAGTGAGAGAAAGAAGAGCCCCATCTAGACTTATTGAGGAGGCGTAATTTGGGGTTTATATTCTGCTTATCTAGAAATGGACCATTAATGACTGTTAAATTGCAACATTCAAGATTCAGTTGTTTTTTTTCCGTTAGCAGTTTTAATTTATGTTGTTTCATTTTTTTGATTATTATTCATTTAAAAAAAGGGGGGTGATGTAACATACAGCAAGCATACATGTCTCTTTTAGAAATGAGAACATGTGACAGGAAGTTAAGGGGTGTGGTTTGCTGGGAGCTAGGAGAAGAAATGATGGATGTCTGACTGCACATGTTATAATAAAAGAAGTTTCTGATGGAATTCATCTGTGCCTGCTGCTATTACATGGAGACATTACATACACCTAGAGGAGAGGCAGTTCTACCATCACCATAGACCAGGACATCCTCTACACCTAGGGGAGAGGCGATTCTACTATTACCATAGACAGGGATTCTTTACTGTAACAGCAGTGAGACTGTGGAACTCTCTGGCATAGGAAGTTGTGATGATTGAGACCTTGGACAAGTTCAAGAGTTGCATGGAGTGAAGGATATGTCTACTTATTCAGTTTCCTAATGTGATTTAAATACAGAGCAGTGTAATATATGAATAATATACTATATATAATCATCATATGACTGTTTCAGCAGGGCACTACAAGTAATTCTGCACATATGCAGCAGCCCAGTTAGGCTTTACTGTAAGTTCACACATGAGTGTTGCTGGTATTTTTCGCTGAAGCCTGGCAATACTTATGTCATCAGTTTTCTTGCACTTCACCAGCACGGCTGTAGAGTTGGTAGGTGCAACTCCACTTTTTCTCCCACCCTTTGACTCCAGCTCCATATCATAAAAGTCTCACATATAATGATTAGTGATAATAAAAGAAACTATTTGTCATCCATCCTGACGTGTCTGTCTTAGTAAATACTTCGGTCAGAAAGGGGAAGACACGCATTGATCTGTAGTGAGATACCTTCTTTAAAGGGTTTACTCTCTTCCCACAAATAAATGAAATTGTTTGTAGCATGAAAATGATATTTTCCAATATACTTTCTGTATCAATTCCTCGCTGTTACTCTGCTAGATCTCTTATTCCAACACACAGCTCTAATAACTCTCTGTGATACTAATGAACCGACATCACATGACCATGGAGTAAACAATGAAGCTTCCTATAGAATGACAGCAAGCAGAGATCTAGAAATATAAAGAAAGTATATTGGAAAATTGTATAACTTTTAATTATACAAAAAATAATATTTATTTGCTTGACTCCCTTAATGTTGCACTTCAGAACAGTCACACTATGGGGCAGATTTATCAAGCAGTCTGAAAGTCAGAATATTTCCAGTTGCCCATGGCAACCAATCACAGCTCAGCTTTCATTTCACCAGTGCTCATGAATATTTTAAAGGGGAGCTGTGATTGGTTGCCATGGGCAATTGGAAAGATTCTGACTTTCAGACACTTGATAAATCTGCCCCTATATCTTTTCCCATCCTGGAAGACTTATTTGCATATTCAGTTTGTAGTAAATAATTTTATTTCCCAGTAACAAAGCAATTCTGGAGCATCTTTTTTTGATATGCGGTTCTGTAATTACTATTAGACTACATATTACTATGTCAAAAGTGTGTCCTCCAAAACACCCTGACTGCACTGATTGCATTGTATCAATATTGATGTCCCATTCAAAAACGGTCACTAGGTGGCAGTATTCTACAATTTTGAGTCATTGTAAAATAGATTCAGGTTTTTTCATTGTAAAAATGATATATTATTCTTATTAATAGGATGAAAAGGATTAACCCCTTAAGAACGCAGCCAGTTTATAGCTTAAGGCTCAGCCCCCTTTTTTGATTCTAACTTACATAACTTTATATGGTTATGACTTTTGAACACTGTTACTTATCAAGAAGATTCTGAGATTGTTTTTTCCCCACATGTTGTACCTCATTTTAGTGGTAAATTTTAGCTGATAAGTTTTACATTTATTTATAAAAAGAAAAAATGATGAATTCTTTTGAAAAATTTGCCATTTTCGAAATTTGAAATCATTACATTTTCAGGCAGATAGATTTACCACCTAAATAAGTTGCTGAATAACATTTCCCATTTGTCTACTTTACATTTTCATAATTTCTGAAATGTCTGGACAATTTATTTTGATGTCACGTGGCTTACAAATGGAATATCTGTTTTCCGTATTTTCAGAATTGATTATTTAAGTTTTGAATGAAATTTTACATATTTCACATAAAAAAAACCCCATATAATCAACCCATTTTCAAATCTGTAACCTTTAATCTATTAGAAACAGCTTTTAGGAAGATTCTTAACCCCTTGAGATCTTCATACTAATTGAATCAAAATGGAGGTGAAATTTAGAATGGTCAAATTTTGTCTGTTATATGGTTATTTTGCCCTAAAATTTGCAGATTTACAAAAGAGAAAAAGCGAAAACCCACCATACTATTTGTTCTACAATTTCTCCCGAGTACAGAGACCCCCCACATGTGGCCGTTACTTGTTTTATGGGCGCACAGCGAGGCGCAGAAGGGAAGGAGGGACCTGCAGCTGCCAGGATTTTAGTTTTCTCATTGGCCACTTTGGAAAAACCATCTCATCCCACAAAAAAAATGCCACCACATGGCCCCAATAACGAAAAAATGAAAATTTTAAGCCTCCAAGTGTTACCATTTTGGGGTTGGTATCCCCTATTTAGGAATTTAGGAACTTTTTTTTGAGGGCAGGAGTAAAAAATAATCAATTTTGTACTGGATTTTTTTTGGTGTTCACTGCATAGTCTGATAATGTTATCTCTAATCATGTTATCTTTATTCTATGGGTCGATATGATTACGGGGATACCAGACTTGAATATTTTTTCTTACGTTTTTCTAAATTTGCCAAATAAAACCCTAATGTGGGGAAATCTCTATCATTTCTGCATCGCCGTCTTCCAAGTAGCATAACATTTTTACTTTTTTGGCTATGGAGCTGGTTGATGGCTCGTTTTTTGCAGGACATATTGTACTTTGCAACAGTATCATTCTCAAGTACATATGTTTTTCTGTTCCGGTTTTATTTCATTTTTTTGTGGGGTTCAATAGGTAAAAATCATAATTTTTGGCAGGTTTTTAAAAAATTTTTTAGCGGTGTTCATCGTGCGGGTTATTATTTTTTTTATGGATTGTTACGGACACGGTGATACTATATATGTAGAGTTTGTGTTATGATTTTGACTTTTTTTGCGTTATATGTTTCTTTATATGTTATGGGTCTTATAGGCATTTTTATTGATTTTATTGCTTTATTTTTTATTGAAAAAAAAATTTTGTTTCGTTTTTTAATATTTCCACCGTGGGACATGAAGAAGCAATCACCTGATAGCTTGTTCATGATAATACTCTGCAATACTGATGTATTACAGGGTATTAGCAGAGTCAGCCTTTGCCTTTTAGATACAGCTAGCACCCCGAGTATCCCGATGACGGTTTAGCTCCGATCCAGAGATAAGCTGGCATCAGCACCGCGGCAGATATATCCAAGTCACTGCGCTCAGTGGCGTATATATCCGCTGCACAGCACGTAGGGGTTAATGGGCATTAAGTGAGATAAATAGGAAAGCAAAAGGTTACCCCTTACATTTTGTTATTACTGTTCTTACTGTCAACAATTTGTGTTATATTATACATCATATATATTTTGTGTGAAGACTGCAGCATTCAGTAGTAACTACTACTTAGTTGTACAATGTAGGACATGAAAAAAAATCACGTTTGGAAGATTCATGGTCATTGTCAAGGGTTGGATTGCAATGGGAGGAAAACAAGGGATAACTTGAGGGGGTGCAGAAGGTGCGGTCGCAACCGGGCTCAAGAAGCTTAAGGGGCCCATATGGTGTCACTTTCCCATATGAGAAGACTAGTACTATAAACCTTACATTATATTCGGGATCCTGCCACAGACTTTGCACTAGGGCTCAGCAGCTTCAAGTTACACTGCTGGAGGTAAACTCCGCTGTCAGGCTGGAATCAGATATGAACTTATTGGTACAATTTCAGCCAAAACCATAACCAGTAATAAAAAGCATAAATGGAATCATAAATCCCTTTAAATGTGTTATTGCCACAACTCTACATGCACAAGCTCTCCTGCAGAGGTCAGTATTTACTGTGTGTAGTGTACCTTGTGTGCTCAGGGGTGGATTATAGCTCCTAGAAGTCTACAATAAACTTCCTACTTATGGTACCAGATTCAAGCTTCGTGGGGGATGGAGGATGCGTCCTTTCTGCCTGCTTTCAATCTGCAGTTTCAGGTCTTTTGTGTACATGTGTATTGAGAGCTGGAACAAATGTACAGGGATTGCATGGGTGAAGGTCCTTAGTATAACATTTGGTGGGTGGTTTGAGTTGTCATGGGCCCCCTTAAAGGCTTGGGCCCTAGGCTCCCAACCAAACCTCCTATATTATAATCAGCTACTAGGTGTACTAATGCCTGCAGTGCAGTGAATGGCCTGGGCAATTGGGTGGTTGCTAAATAGAAGATGTATGTTTCCTAGACAATAGTAAAATTTAGATTGAAAAAATGTTTTCAATTTATCCACTAAACACCATGGATAGCGGGTGCCAGTTCTGCTACACAGGTGGTCAAAAAATGAAAAGATTTTCAAACAAACCAACCGATGTAGTGTAATATTAAATTATCGAAATTTTAAAAAAAAAGATTACAAAAGTAATTATTATAAGAAGGCAGAAGAGAAAAATGGAAACTGCCCACGTCCTATTTTGATAAAAACTGGTGTCATTGTGTGGTGCTGATTCCTATCATTCAGGGCTGACTTTCTTATTATCATAAGGATAGACAAAAGGTTATTGTAACCAATCATCAAGTCGATCAGATTAATTATAATCTTTATGTCTACAGGATTGAATAAAGGTCTGTCAATGTGTATCTAATAATGACGACAGATTATATTATAAAGAATCATTTTTATTCCTTCTGACAATATCACAAGTTAAGTCCCATAAAGCAAACATCTGAAATAATCTGCCAAAATAATGTATCCTGCCAAGTGATATCAGACTGTACAAATAAAGGACTATGTGTACTGTGCTCTGCAGGTGTGGCTGCAATTACAATGTGACAGATTGTATGTGAGGAAACTTTACATTCTGAGAAGGTAGAAAAACAGTCCTGTCCTTCCATACCAGGAAGAATTTGGCTCTTGTGACAGCCTGCACCCCTTCAAGGCTTTCAGGTGGACCCTGACAACTGTATTGAATAACATTAAACATCATTATTATTAATCTAACATGAAAAAATCCATAGAGTAAACAAACTAAGGACATAAAGAGAAACAGGGGCGTAACTTGAGGGGGTGCAGAGAGTGTGGTTGCAACCGGGCCCAAGTGGCTTAGGGGGCCCTTAAAGTGTCACTTTCCCATATGAGAAGACCAGTACTATAAACAATACATTAAAGTCGGGGGCCTGGCACAGACTTTGCACTGGGGCCCATCAGCTTCTAGTTATGCCACTGTTTAGAGATATGGTAGAGACAGGTTCCTTAGCAATGACTTATGTTTAACCCAAAAAACCTCAATAGCACTGAATAAGTAAAGTAACCAATACCTCATATGGTACACATAATTAGTATTTATTAATCACATCAGTCATACACAATGGCCAGAAAAATGTATTTAAAAACGCCCCATTAAAAGAGATACACATAAAAAAACCAAGAGGCAGTGTGATAATATGAGGACTGGGAGTTATCATATATTAAATCTGTAACAAGGTCCTGGTAACAAATAAATATCACAGCAGCAATTACACATTTTAGGGGAACACAGAAGCTTAAAGAGGACCTGTCACCCAGGGAAAACACCCCCAAGAAATGAGCTCCCCCTCATCCTATCACCAGCCCCTTTATATTTATAGAATTTTTATTAAAATTTGTGTTTTTATACTTAGTTTTAAACGATCCGACCTCTTATAAAATAAGGTTGGATCGTCGTACAGGTCCCCTGGCAGTCGGCCGTCCAACACACCCCCTCCATGCCCCTGTCAGTCAGGGGCCTGTAAGACTCGCCGACAGCAGCGCATGTATTGCATAATCGCTGCCGGCTCTATGCGATGCGGTGCCTTGACAGCGGCCACAGAGGGGCTTATTCCCAGCGCCGGCCGAACATTCAACCATCGATGTGAATAAGCCCCTCTGCGGCCATTGTCAGCGTGCCGCATCGCATAGAGCCGTTAGCGATTTCGCAATACATGCGCTGCTGCCGGCGAGTCTTACATGTCACAAATGGCTGTATGATACAGCTGACACCCGCCTGTTACTGCTGCGGTCAGTGCTGGCACCGATCTCAGCAGTTAACCTGTTTAGTGCCGCAATTGAACCCAATTGAGGCAACCAACTTACCTAACTTGGATTGCCGATGGCCCCCCCCAATGACGTCATCGGAGGGTGGTGCCATGGCAGCCTACAGTCTCAATGACGCTTGCCAAGTGTAATAATCTGTAATTCCCTAGATCAGTGATGGCGAACCTTTTAGCAGCCGAGTGCCCAAAAAGCAACCCAAAACCCAAGGTGCCAACCAAAATTAAAGCAGTAACTTATTGCTCCCTGTTCTTC
Organism: Engystomops pustulosus; assembly: GCF_040894005.1. Taxonomy (NCBI): domain Eukaryota; kingdom Metazoa; phylum Chordata; class Amphibia; order Anura; family Leptodactylidae; genus Engystomops; species Engystomops pustulosus. The sequence continues at coordinate 240,308,888 of NC_092411.1, forward strand.
AACAACTTTCAATCATATTGGCCTCCTGAAAATGAAAAATTTGCATCATTTTAGCTTCTTTCCAGTGTCCCTTTGCAGAATTGTGGGGTCTGCAAAAAGTCCTCCAAAGATAATTCGGCCCTGTCTATACATTCTCCCTCTTTCTACAGTCCCAAGTAGCAAAAGTAAGTATGAAAATATGACCGAAAGCAGCATCTTTTAAGTTGCTTGGAACTGCAGAAAGATTCTTTGAGCCCTGTCTGGTGTTTTAGGGCAATGGCCCGGGTGCCCACAGAAAGGTGAGTGCCGCCTCTGGCACCAGTGCCATAGGTTCGCCACCACTGCCCTAAATATATATATAAAAGTAAATTAACAGTAAAAATCATAATCATGATAGGTATCGCTGTATCCAAAAATATCATTCTATCAAAATATAAAAACGATTATTCCCGACCGTGAACACCGTAACGGAAAATAGCGCCCAAATGTCTTAATCACCGCTTTTTCCAGTCAGGGTTGTGGGTCTGTGGACCGCCTGGACCACCATGGGAGATGGTACTAGCCGACACGTGGGACCTGGCTCTAAGTGGCACCTGGTCTTCAAGTGCCACTGGTCTTCAGGTACCTAGCCCGCGGTGGCAGCCAAGGTAGTAATGCAGGACACAGTCCAAGGAAAGAACACTGGAATTCACGGCAGGAACATGGGAGCTGGCACAGGGAACAGGAACGCAGAAACAGACTGGAACACGGGGACACTCAGGAGACACGGGAACACTAGGAACACAGGAGGGCTTTCACTTCACAGGAAATGGCTGAAGCTCCGGCAGGGAATGATGGAAGCCACCAGATTAAATGCAGTGCCAGAGGTGGCCAGTGCCAATCACCTGTGCGCTGATCCCGCGCCCTAGAGAGCGGGAATGCGCTGGGGGCCTGGGCTGGACGATAGCGGGAGCATGGAGAGGTAAGTCTGGAGCTGGGGCATTTCCCCTTTATTCCATGTCAGTGGGCTTGGTTTACAATCCTTGATCTGGTGATAGATGTCCTTTAAATGAGAGGAATTAGAGGATTCCGTTTTGAGGTACGTTTTATAAATTGTACAAGCTACTTGAAGAAACATCATATGTAAGTAAGTAAAATGTATTATTGTCCTGTTTATGCTTCTTATTTCCTACAGAAAAAGTTTAATATATGCTTCCCAATTTGTAAGCATTTGAATGCTGCACAATGGGGCAGATTTACTTACCCGGTCCATTCGCGATCCAGCGGCGCGTTCTCTGCGGTGGATTCGGGTTCTGCCGGGATTCACTAAGGCAGTTCCTCAGACGTCCACCAGGTGTTGCTGCTGCGCTGAAATTCCTCGGAATGCACTGAACTTCACCAAGCCATTGTGGGTGAAGATAAAAAATGCAGCGTTTTTTCCGATTCCGCCAGGTTTTTGTACAGCCACGCCCCCATTTCTGTTGCGTGCATTGCGGCGCCTATGCGCCACAATCCAATCGCATGCGCAAAATCCCGGGGCAATACAACGAAAATCGTCACAAAACGGAAAAATTCGAGTAACCTGCCGGTAAAACGCGATTTCAGTAAGGTTAGCACTAAAAATATAATCTAAATCATTTAGTCTCGTCATTTAGGTCCAAAACACAAAAGTTTAGTGGCAACATTTCCCTTTAAAAATAATTATTCATTTCCCAAGCTTTTCCACATGGATGGTAATTGGAAAGCATTTCTCAACAAGTCTGCCTATGAATAATCTATAAGGTATGGCTGGTATTCCTGTATACTGCTCGGGAGTTATGGATGGAGGGATGCAACAGCTTTACATAAGGGATGAGTTAAGTTGATGACATTTTATTTATTTATCTATTTATGTATATTCTCTTCCAGGATTCATTGCTTATAAATTAAGAGCACTAGAACAGCATGCCCTTCTAGTAAATATCCCATACTGAATCCAGTATTGCCGAATATCCCCTGCTTCTGTGATAACATAGGCATGGAATTACTAAATGTGTGCAGATATATTATGAACTATTAAAAAGTCCCAATCTTTCAACAACCCTCACATAAATCAATGGGGGATATTTATCATACGCCAGCGCTCGATCAGCGGCATATGAAAACCCCCACCACTGCATTTTCGCAGCACGATACATCAAGAGGCACTGGCGTGAAGGTGGAGGAGAGGCCTGAATAATCGCAAGTGCTAACAATAAGCTAGCATTTGCGATTATTTCAGGGCTTCTACGCCATCGATGTGGCGCAGAAGCCTTGATAAATATGCCCCTATACGTATGAGAAAATCTTCCATTTATCTGGATCTCTTCCACATCCCTCATCTTATATACTTACATTCACTTTGAAACATCTGCTGAATTATATCTGAGTGCTCTCTCACATATCTAGTATCAAAGTGTTTCTTAGATGCATAAAATGTGTTCATAGACATCTGTGTATTGAAGAACAGGAAGCAGGATGGAAAAACAAAATTAAAAAAAAAGCTGTAGAAACACAGACACACACAGCCTGCTGCAGATAATAGTAAGTTTGGTATCTCACCCTGAGTAATTTATTAAGTTTAATACTCTTTACTACTGTTATCCTCTACAATGTTGTTCTGTTTAACTTGTGCGGTCATTGGGAGACAATATAGCAGCTAATCTCCAATGCGCAGCTCAGAACAAAGATTTATTACAGATATTGGAAAAGTGGATTTAAAAAATCTGATAAATTGTAAACTCTTGTGAGCAGGTTTCTCATTGCTATTGTTTAATATTTGTGCACTGGAGATTAAAATTATTGAACAACACACAATGGGGCAGATTTACTTACCCGGACCATTTGCGATCCAGCGGCGCATTCTCTGCGGTGGATTCGGGTCTTCCAGCGATTCACTAAGGCAGTTCCTCCGCCGTCCACCAGATGTCACTGCTGCGCTGAAGCTCCCCGAGGTCCGACAGAATGCACGAGCCTATTCCTGGTGAAGGTAAGCGTGAGTCTTGCGACACTTTTTTTGTTTTTTTAAATGCGGCGTTTTTTTCCGAATCCGTCTGGTTTTCATTCGGCCACAGCCCCGATTTCCGTCGCGTGCATGCCAGCGCCGATGCGCAACAATCCGATCGTGTGTGCCAAAATCCCGGGGCAATTCAGGGAGAATCGTCGCAAATTGGAAATATTCGGGTAACACGTCGGGAAAACGCGAATCGGGCCCTTAGTAAATGACCCCTATTGTCCTAAATGTCAAGGTCATTGTGTAGTCATTTGTGAAAATATCCTTACATGAGTAAAAAAGCAGTATTTTAAGCTTATTTCATAAATTGTTTATAACTGGCAGCTGTTCCACTGACTGTTCGAAAGTGACAGTCAACAGTTTATCCAGATAAAGGCTAAAGGATGACCCTATCAATTATACCAAGAGAACTTGGTCTTTAGAAGCCTGTAATTTTATAGAATATTATATTTTTACAACATCACAAACTCATTCAAGTCCCCCAAGAAGTCTGGTCGCTTTTAAATAAAAATGCAAGAGAGGGCAAGATAATGCAGAAAATCTCCATGAGTATTTGATTCAACACTGCAGCTGGAATTGCTCGCCAGGGTAAGGATCTGTCATTCCATACAGTGTCACAATGTTTAAGAGCATTTGGACTGAAAGCCTAGTCTTCAGTGACCAAATCTCTCATTAGTAGGATCAAAAAGCTAGACTAATTATTGCTGAGGAGCATGTTTTGTGGACTGAGGAGAAGGGGTCCACAGTTCATTTTAGTAATAAAAGAAAGCTTAATTTATTTGGATCTGATAGGAAAAATTATGTTCATCGTCAAACTGGTAAGTGACTGAAAGGGTGTAAATAAGTCAGTGAAAGGTGGTGGAGGAAGTGTCATGGTTTGGGGACTATTATCTGCAGCAGGAGTTGGACCTCTCATACAGCTACATGGAAGAGTGAATACAAGTATTTAGCAGAGTCTTCTTCAACAACAGGTGGTCCCTAACATGCATTCTTACACAGAACATGCATTCTTCACTCAGCCAGCAATTTTCACACAGCACACGGTAAAATGGGTATAGCAGTTCCTTATCTATACCCAATAGAAAACCTGTGGACAATTTTGGGTGACAAATTTATAGCTGAGAAACCCACAACAGTCGCAGAACTGTGAAAGAGACTGGAAGAAAAGTGGTCCGAAATCCCAGCAGAGCAGTGTGAGAGACTAGTGATGATCTTCGGCTGCAGATGTGCTGAAGTCACTTAAAGCAAAGGCCTGTGCACTCCCTACTGATAGGTGACCTTCAGAAAATGTAATTATAATTTATTCTTTGTGCTATTCTTTTCTCTATGATCTTTCTGCTATGATCATCACGTTTTTTGCAAATTGCAGGTTTGTGTTGATACACTTTGGTAATATTGTAAATCACTGTTCTAGTGGCCTGGTGCACCCCTTACAAATGAGCCATCAAATGTAGATCAATGGAGATTATTTATTTAAAAAAAAAAGTGATCATATATTGTTCTCTAATTTTGATCTCAAGTGTACATGTACTAAATGATCTGTAAAGTGCTGCAAAATATGATGATGCTATATAAATAGATATTTATTACTGTATTTTTCGGACTATGAGGCGCACTGGATTATAAGGTGCAGCTTCAATAAATGCCTGCTAAAACGTCTAGGTTCATATTTAAGGTTCACCGGATTATAAGGCACACCTGATTATAAGGATGACCAGCAGGTGGCAGACCTGTGCACAGTTCAAGGCAGCTGTTGTCTGTAAGTATGGTTCATATATAAGGTGCACCGGATTAAAAGTGCACCTGATTATAAGAATGAATGACCAGCAGGTGGCAGATCTGTGCACAGTTCAAGGCAGCTGTTGTCTGTAAGTATGGTTCATATATAAGGTGCACTGGACTAAAAGGCGCACCTTTGATTTCTGAGAAAATCAAAGGATTTTTTGTGTGCCTTATAGTCTGAAAAATATGGTATTATTATTAGACAGTAATTGTTAGCCCTCATATACACAAAGGACTGAGTACCCTTTAAACAACCATTTCCCAACACAGTAGTCAGGCATATCAGAGATCTATAAAAGCATGAATAGGACCAGTTTTCTTCTTTAACACATTCATAGGATTAATGCTCTAATTCACATCATTCAATGGACAGTGGGGTAGCTTGACTGCCAAGGCTTCGCTTTTTGTGAAACATGTATTCCCTGACTTAGTTATTAATGGTCTTAGGTCATGAATTTTGGATCAATGTGTGTCCCTCAATGATCATAAAGAAAGGGGCAGGAACTGCACCCGCTCTGTAATATGGAAATTTTAATCATTATAATTCCTTTATTTTTATAGCTCACACAAATTACGCCGCACTTCACAGAACTTGCCAAACCAGTTCCTGTCCCCATGGGGCTCACAATCTAATGAACCTACCAGTATGTTTTGGAGTGTGGGAGGAAACCGGAGGACCCGGAGGAAACCCACGCAAACACAGAGGAAACATACAGTTTGCTTGCAGTCTGTATCTATGGAGAATATACACTCACCGGCCACTTTATTAGGTACACCATGCTAGTAACGGGTTGGACCCCCTTTTGCCTTCAGAAATGCCTCAATTTTTCGTGGCATAGATTCAACAAGGTGCTGGAAGCATTCCTCAGAGATTTTGGTCCATATTGACATGATGGCATCACACAGTTACCGCAGATTTGTCGGCTGCACATCCATAATGCGAATCTTCCGTTCCACCACATCCCAAAGATGCTCTATTGGATTGAGATCTGGTGACTGTGGAGGCCATTTGAGTACAGTGACGCCAAATTCTGACCCTACCATCCGAATGTCGCAGCAGAAATTGAGACTCATCAGACCAGGCAACGTTTTTCCAATCTTCTACTGTCCAATTTGAGCTTGTGCAAATTGTAGCCTCAGTTTCCTGTTCTTAGCTGAAAGGAGTGGCACCCGGTGTGGTCTTCTGCTGCTGTAGCCCATCTGCCTCAAAGTTCGACGTACTGTGCGTTCAGAGATGCTCTTCTGCCTACATTGGTTGTAACGGCTGGCGATTTGAGTCACTGTTGCCTTTCTATCAGCTCGAACCAGTCTGCTCATTCTCCTCTGACCTCTGGCACCAACAAGGCATTTCCGCCCACAGAACTGCCGCTCACTGGATGTTTTTTCTTTTTCGGACCATTCTCTGTAAACCCTAGAGATGGTAATGGTAAATCATTAAGACAATAACATAGTGATTGCCAAAATGCGTATCAGAATTTAGTATTTCTATTGCTCATAGACTAAATGTGTATTCAGTAAAACATATGTATATGATAGCTGCCCTGGGCCTTAAATTCATTCATGTTTAAACTACTAATATCTGTATTCCCAGTGGTTTCCCCATGTCTTCATTTACAAGTTTTTTCTGTCTTTGATTTGAGTTTGTTTTATGTAAATATCTTAATAATTAGACGGCAGGGAGTTGAGCTACTCAACGTGACCATTTATTTATATTATGGCAGCCTTAATATGGAGATAGAGAGAAATATTGGGGCTACTCAACGATTATCCCCTCAACCAATTTACTCTATAGTAAATTTCAATTTGCAATAAATATCTCAGCGATATATCTATAGGATAGATAAATACTTTATGGAAGATACACTTATCGGACAGTTAAAAACTGTATGGAGGATATTTGATGGTTTACAAGCTTTCCTGAGTATATAAGAAACATATGCTGATGTATTGTAAATTTTATGCATTGTCTGATGTATGTTTAATGTTTTTTGATGTATTTTATGTTATTTTATGCTATTTAAGATTATACAATAAATACATTATTGTTTATTATAACTACTGTTATCAATTCATGCAACAGTAATAGGGTCTGGATTATTGGTGCTCTGGACATGTTTTATTACCTTTTTAATACAGAGATAAATTGTGCACTGCTTACTATCTACACTACATAGCAGTGTTTTACTAATACAGGCAGTCCTTGGGAGATGTACAGGATAGGTTCTTTAGGGTTGTTCTTTAGTTGAATTTGTCTGTAAGTAGGAACAGGAGAATTGCAAAAAAATATATATAAATTTTGTCCCTGTGAGAAGTGTATTTTTAAAGTTTTGTGCTGTCATGGGAACAATGATTATCAATAAAACTTCAATACAGACACCTTACAGTTGATTACTGCAGCCTGAGACTAAGGCTACATGCACACTGCCGTGAGCCCGCCGCACCGTAGCACGGCGGGCACACGGCAGCGCGGGGAGAGGAAGAGGAGGTGAGCGCCACTCACCCCCGCCCCTCTCCATAGCAAGTTATGGCGCACGGCGCCGTAATACGTGAAAAGATAGGACATGTCCTATCTTTTCCCGGGCTACGGAGTGCTGCACCTTACCGCTCCCATAGGGCGACACGAGCCCATAGAAGTGTATGGGGGACGTATATCGGCCGCATATACGTCTGCCGTATATACGTCCCCCATACTGTAGTGTGAATGCAGCCTAAAGTAAAGCATCCAGAGAGCTTCACCAGAGGTCACAGTGGGCAGAGAGGTCTGTCTGTAACTCAGGGTCAACTGTAAGTTATGTGTCCTTAAGTAAGGGAGGCCTGTACTACCAAATTTCAACCCCACCCACCATTTAGGTCTTTACACTACTTTATAGCTGACTAATAGGATGATTGAGAGCAACTAAACAAAAGTACTGAAGGTTTTAACCCTTGCATCCCTCCTATCTTCATGCAAACAGGAGATAATATTTATCTTGCTTTTAAGAAAGGTAAAATATCAGTGAAGAGTTGTTAAAATTCCAGTTGGTCCATTTAAGAGTATTTATTTTGAGGCCTGATTTCTAGATTTGTATTCACTTTGTGATAATAGTCGAAGGCTTGTATACATGTTGTTGTCTATGTTTGTGATCATCATTTACATTGAAGTCCTAATCCAGCAAATATATCCATTTTGGTTTCTGGGTCTGAGGTCTGTATTTATTTTACTGGGTAATGAAGAGGTCAAATATTCTGATTGTGGTTTGTAGGAAGTTACAATTGCTTCATCTAATGACTGCATTCCCCATCATGATGAGGTTTCATGAATTTCCTACAAATGCACAGAATTCTTCTATCATTGACCTGTTACCAAATAGGAGAGCTGATTATTTTGTAGCCTGAGTATCTGACATGGAGGAATTCAATTACAATACTAAACAATCTTCTTTGTTTCCTCCTTAGCATAAAGCAACTTGAGAGATATGGGCAGCTGATCCTGACGAACTCCTCTGCAGCAGACACTGGGGAGTTTAGTTGCTGGGCCCAGCTGTGTGACAGCCGCGGTTGCAAAAAGGATGAATCCAAGACTGGCACCACCTATATATTTTTCACAGGTAACAAAACACTTAGGTTCTCTACAGAGAAAGAAACTGTTGATCATCACCTCTGAAAATGGATAAAATGACTCAAAATGTCAGGTTTATGCTATATTGATAGCATCCCACCAGATAGTGACCCCAGGTTGCATCCGCCCCTGAATGTTGTTATATCATCTCCAATTAAACTGATACAGACAAGTGCTTACTGGCGCAGCTGATTCTAAATGGTGCTGCTACTAAATACCTCCTATCATGGTATTGACAGAAAAATGGAAACAAATGTGGGTTTTGTATATCGCGCTCCTCCAATATGATATAGGGCAGGGATGGCGAACCTTTTAGAGATCGAGTGCCCAAAATGTGACCCAAAAACCACTAGCTTTTCCCAAAGTGCCAACACGGCAATTTAGGCAGTAACAAACTTATTGCTACCAGAATCTTTGAGCTCCAATCCGACCCTGTCCACACCTTTTCACTCTTCGGACAGGATCAAGCAGCACAGGATGGGTCACTTTAAAATAGCAGGGCATTACTTGGACTGTCCGAGACTGCAGGAAGATGCCATGTCTGGCAAACTCTATGCCTGGGAGAAAGCCTGTGTGCCCACAGAGATGCCTCCGAGTGCCATCTCTGGCACCAGTGCCATAGGTTCGCCACTGCTGATATAGGGTTTTGATAGTTTTTACCTTTTGTTGTAATGTTCTATTCCTGTCTAGCAACCTGGAGGGGAGGTGAGGGATAGGTGCACTCTTTCTTCTGCCACGGATCCGGAGCAGCCACAGCCGGTGACTGCGTTCGGATGTGCGTGGACGCTGTTCAAAGTTCTACGGTGTCTGCTTCGGTGACGTCACCACTGGAGCTACGGAAAGAAATGAGGAGCAAATTTCCTACGCGTTTCGGAGACAGGAACGGTCTCCTTCGTCAGCGATCGTTACACTACTTCAGAGGTATCCTTATATAGCTACTTGGCCTCACCTTTGAACTTCTCACAGCTGCTACTGAGTGAACCCATCAGAGGTAAGTCTCTAAAAAGCAAATATTTCTATTTCACTGTTTAGTCCTACCGGAGCAAGAGTATTTAGATTGTAGATCAATCTACTTTCAACTGACAACATTTTATTAATGAAGTCCCCCCCCCCTTTGATCAGGGGGGACAATTTCAATACCGAAGATGGAGATTCCGGGTATTTGTCCTGAGTGTTTCTCCATCGGGTGCCCCTGGTTTTTTTTCCTTATGTTCTGTATGTGTTCATTATTCTCTTATAAAGGGGGCGTATTGTTCTTCCTACGTATAATTTTTCACACTTACATTATAGTCCACATATCATACCTTTGGTATGACAATTTATTTTATTTTTAATTGGAAAGGAAACATGGGACCCGCACATCTTTACCTCATGGACTGGATCTTTTAATTTCAAGGTTTTACACATAGAACATCTTTTGCACGGGAAGAATCCATTTGGCATTTGCATATCCAAAATGGTTTTGTTTGTATTTTTTGGTAACACCTTTTTATTCTTGATGGTCGGGGCTATTAAATTTCCTAAATTTTTTGCTTTTTTAAAAGTGAAGGAGGGGTTTTCAGGAATTAGCTCACCTACGACCATATCCTCCTTAAGGATATCCCAGTGTCTTTTGATGATCTTTTTAAATAAGCCACCATGTACCGTATGATTAATTAAAAAGGGGATTTTAATTTCTGGAGATTCAGTCTGTGCTTTTGGTGTTTTTTCTTTCAATAGATGCTCTCTTGTAATGTCCGCTATTTTATACTTTGGTTTTTCTAGTTATTTTCCATTATACCCTTTCTCCTCAAACTTTTTTGATAGAACCTCAGCCTCCTTCCAATAGTCCTCAATATCCGTGCAATTCCGACATATTCTTGTAAATTGGCCTTGGGGGATATTTTGTAGCCAAACAGGATAATGACAGCTGTCAAGTAGTATGTAACTGTTGCTGTCAGTTGGTTTTCTGTATGATTTTGTAAGGATTTTTCCATCTTTGATGAATATTGTGAGATGCAGAAAGTTCACCGATTCTTTACTATATGTTGGGGTAAAATGAAGATAAAACTCATTTTTATTAATTTCATTAAAAAGTTGTAGTAAAGAATGTTCGCCTCCTTTCCATATAAAAACGATATCATCTATAAAACGATGCCATGGGGCCAAGTTCGTCCGTGCCATCATATTGGCATAAATGGCAGTTTCCTCCCATTGGCCAAGTTACAAATTAGCATAGAATAGTATATGATGCAATATTGGTTGAAAGAGGATTTAACAGCATCAGCCTGTTTAATGGGGATGCCTATGCGGTGTGTTTGGGTTAAACTTTGGTATCAGTCAAACTCCCAGGGAAGCCCTGTCTGTGGAAACCAATTGTGATCCTTAGGCACTCATTAAGCCACTGCTTAGGACCACTCTTATTTGGCTCTTATGAACTTGGTTCGTTATGGGTACAATTGCAAGTCCACTAAGAATACACAGTTCCTTTCTTTTAGCAAACTGTTAGCAGGCAGCTGTGAATTTTGCCCTTGGCCCAGTATGAGTTTTTAATGAGCAATGTTGTGTACGTGTTTAATAGGTTTGACACTGTTCTCCTTCTATGTGTTCATTTTAGCACCTATTAATTAGGTGCCTGCCAACATGAAAATTGCTTGCACGTGTATTCATAAAGTGTCTGGACCAATATTATGTTGCAGTAGCACTGTGCCCGATGCGCCATAAATTCTAAACCTAAAGGGGGCGTACCGGTGCAGAGTCGCAGCGTGTTCCATATTTATTACTGCGACTCGACAGAATTGTTTCATACGCTTCAAACAAAAGTTGCACCAAAAAAAAGTTGGTGCACACTTCTCGAGCAGTGCAGGGTGCACCATATAAGTGAAGAACGTGTAACAGTTTAATCTGACACACTTTGCACACTCCGCAGGCAAACTGCGCAGAGCGTACAATCACAGGCATACCAAATTTATTCAAGTAAAAAAATTAAAACCTTCTGTACAAAAATAAAATTTCTTCCGTTCGCCATCTTCTGCCTCTAATAACTTTTTCATACTTTGCTGAACAGAGTTGTGTGAGGTGTCATTTTTTGCGGGATGAGCTGACGTTTTCTTTGCTGCCATTTTGGGGACTGTAAGACCTTTTGATTTTTTTATTTCATTTTTTTTAAATAAAATGTTGCAAAATTATGGTGAGATTTTCCATTCCAGGGTTGAACTCTGGGATAACCCTGTTATAACATTTTTAGAGATCAGACATTTTGGGACATGGCGATGCCTAACAAGTTTAGAAATAAATATCTTTATTCAATCCATCTTCTTATATAACAGCATTGAAATTAACATATAACATATATTTAAGTATTTCCATAATTAGAGGTCACATCATTTTTAACAGAAGTCTTTTAAATACTTCAGTCACAATCAGGGTCGGGACGAGGCATTTTGGTTGCCCTAGGCAGACAAGCAAAATTGCAAGCCCCGTTTTCCCCTCCAAACGTGGTCGAATTAAGGCCAATGCTAATGAAAAATGAAATGCCCCCGCAAATACTACGGAAACATTTACAATAAGGCCCCCCATTCGTGAATATAGTGTAAAATAGAAAAATATGTCCCTCCACTGAAAATACCTGCAATGTTTATACCAAAAATATAAACCTGCAAATAATGTAGCAAACACATAAATGTATTTCAGCAATGATTATACCAAACACATAGATACCAATTACAAGGGCGCACATATAAGTATTTACCAGCAATGAATAAACAGCACATAATAATATCCTGCACTTATAAATATAGACTAAAAATGTATTTACTACACACATCAATATATACCAGCATTAAATATACTGTACATCTGGTCTGCACATACTGGCACAGGCACATACTGTTAGGCTGCTGCTGTCTCCTATGTCTGTGTTGGCCTGTTCCATCACGTTCTTCTTCCTGTAGTCTCCTCCTTGTTGCCAATCCTTCTCCATTAGGTGAAGAACGTCATGGAAACTTCTTCAGGCCATGAATTATCTTAATTTGCCACTCGGATGACCTCTGGAAAACATCTCCACACTCTGTCCCTATAAAAATAAGAGTCAATACAATGTCCCCTAGATAACAGCTAAGTGCCCCCTGCATATACAGATAATACACTGTTACCCATCAATATACTTTCATATATACTACCATATAATTTCCCCCTCATTAATAGGGTAGCCCCAGCACACTTCCCCAGTATATAGATTGCCCATGCCCTCAGTATATAGCCAGCCAATATATATCCAGCCAGCCCCATAGTATATAGCCAGTCTGACCCCTGCCCCCAACATATAGAAAGCCTGCCACCCTATAGTATATTGTCACCCCCCCCTATAGTATATAGCCGGCCTGCCCCATGAAGTATATAGCCAGCTTGCCCCCCTATAGTATATGGCAAGCCTATCCCCTTGTAGTATATAGCCAGGCCCCCCTGTAGTATATGGCTAGCCTGCCTTCTCTGTAGTATATAGCCAGTCTACCCCATCTGTAGTATATAACCATGCTGCCCCCCCTGTAGTATGTAGCCAGCCTGCCCCCTCCTGTAGTATATAGACAACCTGCCCCCTCTGTTGTATATAGCCAGCCCCCTAATAGTAAATAGCCACCCCTCCTGTAGTGTACATAGCCAGCCTACCCCCTGTAGTGTATATAGTCTGCCTCTGCAAAAACAAATTACTTACCTACCTGCGCTCCCTGGAACTGCATGGGCTCTCCCGCATTGCCGGTGTTCTCTCACTTTATGAGAGTGAGTCTTAGAGGGCGTTGGCTGCGCACAGGAACCAGCAATATGTGTATCCTAAAGATACACATCTCGCTGATCGTTACTGAGGGATAGGACGGTGCCCCAGGATGGGAGGCAAGAGTAGTGCCCTAGGCAATTGTCTACACCTCATCCTGGCCCTGGTCACAATAATTTCCTATTTGACGGCAGAGGAAAGAAGAAAATAAAGATTGTACTTGATACAAAATTCTAATCTAACGGATGGATGGATGGATGGATTGATTATTTCAAAAAGTTTTAGAGGATTTTTAATGCTTATTTTTATATCCGTTCTAGGGAATGTGAGTGATTGGAACTTTTTATTTTTACTATTTTGCAGACCCCGTAGGATACCTTAACCCTAGGTTGTCTTGTTAATCTTATCATATACTGCCATACTACAGTATGGGGATTTTACACATCATCTATTACAATGTGCCAGTGACACTAGGCCTGCTTGAGTCCTGCTGGTGACAGCTTCGCTGACACACGCATTAAGTGCTAGCACCAATCAAGGGTGTTACTGGTGGGCGTTTGCTGCAATATACTGCAAAAACCCACAGTGTATGGAGAGGGCTAAGCCCGCGAGCCCTGTCCATACACTCACAGCTGACATGTGAAATACAGATATGTCACACATCAGTAAGGGGTTATTGAGGTCCCTTGTGTCTGTTACAGACCAAGCACTGTCAGGATTCTTGTTATTCTGTTCCAGAACAATGGAAATACTAGTGCAGATGTGAACAGGGACTTTATACAATATACACAGCAGTAAGAGGCTTCTGAGTGACACTTCAATTACTTACAAGCTCTGGTGTTCCCTAAAGATAAGATGGATACATAACTAACAATGCTGCTTTATTGTACTTCCCGGAAGCTATGTGCTCAGGTAAACCAGATCTCTTATAGTCAGACACTGCACAATAATCATTAGTGAGATCAGATTATATGCTGCCAGATGCAATTACGTATTAGTGAATATAATTTTGCTGGTAACTCATCCGTCTACATTACCTACATATACTGCACACTGTACCCTGGTGCTCTCAGATAAAATAATGTCATTGCGACTGTCCCAGACACCAGGATAAAATATTCCAGGTCATCACAAGGGCTCATGGCAAATATGTCTGCATTGGTTAAACCCACTAACAGTGGGATAGGATTATCTGACCATCATGTGTAACAAGCCATTTACAATATCTAAATGGCCATTTACAAAAGATCTATATAAACTTGTATGAGAATTTATGGAGCAGGGGAAGCACGGTGGCTTAGTGGATAGTCCCAGGGTCAACATCTGCAAAGAGTTTGTATGTTCTCTCTGTGTTTGCGTGGGTTTCCTCCGGGTCCTCCGGTTTCCTCCAACACTCCAAAAACATTCTGGTAGGTTGATTAGATTGTGAGCCCCGTTGGGGACAGGGACCGATTTGGCAAGCTCTGTGCAGCGCTGCGTAATCTGTGTGCGCTATAAAAATAAAGGAATTATTATTACTTATTATTATTATTATTAGAATAATGATTGGCTCATATTCCTTCAGCTATTTGTGTAGCACCATGGACAACAGGTCATATAGCTGAACAGTATATCACAGGGAACATTCCCTGTAACTTTTACTTTCAATATATGAAGGCTACTGCATAATCTATGATGACAGTGAGTACATCGAATATATATCCAGTACCTGATCCAGCAGATGAAGAGCAGCAGTTATATAGTACTATGTACAGTGGAGCAACAAACAGTTTTAACCCCTTTTCTAAGAATTTTCACACCCCTTTTCCTGAATACAAGCCTAGGAATGAAAACCAAAATCTAACTGGTTGCTATTGTGTGTGCAAGAAACACAGATTTTATTTAATATAATTAATTAATGATTTAATTCATTTAGTTAAATAATAAGGTATATCAAGTATTTGTTACCATTATAATAATTCTGTTTCTCTAAGGTGAAGTGTTAAATGTGATCTCGATCAATTCTGGATATATATGGTAGTATAAGATATAACATGGCATTAAAGGAACATGATTCCCTATTAAGGGAATCCATCCATTTCTTGCACTGAGCGATTTCAGAATTCTCAATTTCTGCTGAAGCTTCATACCTAGAACCAGGCGAAAGATCTACTAGCAACCGCTAGTCAAGACTAAAGAGAAGACATGAAGAGGAAGAGACAGGAGAAGACTTCACCACCAGACCACCTTTTCGCCACAAGAAAAGGAAGGATGACATGACCAAGCACAATGAGAAGATGGTGACTTTCCTCAATCCCCTGGAAGACAAACACATCAGACTGTTACTTGCCAGTGATAGTGGCAGATATCTCCTGGCAATGGTCTATGAATACTTCAGGAGAGCAGGACTACCAACTGAATACAGAAACAACTTCTTCCCAGCACTATTTGTGTTTATCCAGTATGAGGAGGAAGATTTACACATTCATAGAGAGATGTACCCCTGGTCCTTACGAACCCTTAGATTCAGAAGAGAGAATGATTTCTCCATGAACGCAACCTACTGTTCCAGCAAATGGGTTGTAGAGCATGGGTAGAGCTGACCATCTCTGGTCAGATTATGGCCCAGGACCCTATGCATTAGGTGTGGACTAGAGAGAGATTCGTCATAGCCAGGCTGTTCCAACATTCAGAAGAGAGCAGGGAGTCCACCAGTTATGACTTCCATTGTGTGATCATCTAAATTCAGCCATGTATGGGAAAAGTCTGCAACAAAGGTATAAAGATGGATCATGCCTTTACAGGGCCATAGAAATCTCTGTGTGTGCCATTGCCAGGGTGAAGATGATGGCTGCAAGACCAGTCTGGAGAAGAACACCTAGAAGCCAGTATGGATATAGTCCTCTATTCATAGAGAAGGCCCAGAATCCAAGTCACAGCACATTACATTCACAGACTCAATCACTGTAGGCAGCTACATGCAGTCACTGTAGGTAGGTACATACACCTCCACTACACACGTTTTAGTGTCACCTCCCTTAATATGACCAGAGGAAGGGCAGTAAAGCAACCATGGTTTCCCTACAGCAGCGATGGTGAATCTGTTAGCGGCCGAGTGCCCAAACTGTAACCCAACCCCCCCTTATTTATCGCTAGGTGCCACCAAAAATCAAAGCAGTTTTTCAACAACTTTCAATCATATTGGCCTCCTGAGGACAGCAACACAGCAGAAAGATGGAAAATGTGCATTATTCTAGCTTCTTTCCAGTGTCCCTCTGCACAGAGAGAATCGTGGGGCCAACAGGAGCTCCTCCAAAGATAATTTGGTTAGAAGTTGTGCTCCTACTGACATACTATACTGAATGGAGAAGTTTTTTAAGTAAATAAAGGTAATGTCAAAGGTCCTTGCACATGCCTACCATAAACCAATTTGGAAAAGGAATTGTATATTCTATTTCTACAATCAAGCTAAGGGGTAAAGGTGTTATCTCTAGAATAACCAGTCTAAACAAATGGAAAAAAAACTCTGAACTAAAAATAGCTATATTCCCATTTCCTTATTTAGGATTAGCTATTAATCCAGGATGGGTCTGGGTCTGAGGCTGATGGGCAGAGCTTGTTACCATTACATTAAATATGCAAAATCAGGAATGTTTATAGATAAGTGACCCAAGCACTGAACCTGGAAGAAGCAGGATATGCCTGAAGCGGAAATCTCCCTGAAAAAATACAGGAAGCCTTCAATGCAGGAGGTTGCTGTTTATTATGGCCATAAAATGAAATGTCAAAGCAAAGAGATAACTGTTTATTAACTATAAGAGCTACTGTATGTATGAAGGGTGACGTATTGGAAGTAAAATTATAAAACTATGAGTGCAACATTACGATAAGGTCCAGCAGAAGACTATGGTTGTGACATCTTATTATTGTCCTTTTATATTCAAAAATGTAATAGATTGTAGGGTTATACATGGGTAATTACATATTTATACACAGACACAGGTTAAAGCGTTATAATTGCCGATTGGTGCATCTGCCCGCTGGAGCCTCCTGATATATCTGGCGAGCAGGATGGATGGGGAGGACATCATAAACTGGCGCACAATAGTTCAATGAATATTTATTTTCCTTAGATTTTCAAAAATCTCAGGTTGATTATTGTTATTTATTGACAATGTATTAAAATATTTTGCAGATAAAGGAGAACTCTTTGTGCCATCTCCAAATTATTTTGAGATTGTCTACATGCACCCGGATAAACCGGCTATCATCCCATGTCGTGTCACCACTTCATCTGCTAAAGTCACTCTACACAGAGAATTTCCAGCTGAAGAAATAAAAGCTGACGGCACAGACATAAGCTATGATGTAAAGAAAGGTTTTATTTACCAGCACCCTATTTCTAACCAAAGTGGAGTGGTGTATTGTCGAGCCGAAGCCAGAGGAGCCCCACAAATATCCATCAAATATCAGCTACTCTATGTGGAAGGTATATGTCTTACAGCCCGTTACGACATTTTATGTTTTTATTCAGTGTCACATGGGATTCTGGATCAGGCTAGGTTCACATTGCTTTTTTGCATACACTCAGCGTTATGCCATCAGGCTGAGCATATCCATAGACTTATTGTCAGATGGAGACGTCCTTTTTGCTTCCATCTGCACAGTATACTTTCAACGGAGGTCATTGAAGGCTGTGGGGGACGGATGCAACGTAATGACTGCCTCCCTTGAGCATATGATCAGAGATGTTTCCATTGATGTCCTTGGCTGCTGCCACTTTTAGGGGGAGGGGAGGAACAAGAGGACGTGTTCCACTGTATATGCATAAAGTGTGATATGCCTTTGCCCTTTGTTGTATGGACATGTCTGGAATCATCTACATGTATCCTTGCAACATTGGGCAAAAAAAGAGATGTGAATGAATCCTTTTATCTGATATATCTTACATATTTCATTCTCATATGTTTCTAGTACCCAGTGGCCCACCTTCTGCAACAATTAAAACCACAGCCAACAAGGTTCGGAGTGGGAATGACTTCAGTATATTCTGTACAGTCTTGGGGGAACCCAATGTAGATGTAGACTTTACCTGGATCTACCCAGGACAACAAGTAAGTTGATGATAATTATACTTCAGAATTTTTACATGGGTCTCATAAGTTAAAAGTCTTAACCCAGAGTGTAATGAAGCCACTGGATGCTCAGTATTATTTATGTGTACCATGTTCTTTGCCAGTATTACAGTATAAAACATTTAGCCAAATGCCAACAAGCACTTGCTGAAACCGATGGGTTCTTCCAGATCTCAGGCAGATGTCTCATCTGCACAAATGGCTGGTGACATAAATGGGAGGATCCTTAAATACTGAACATTTGTTTATAATGTCCTATATGAGAAAAGACAATTTTTGAATATGAAATTCACTCTGTCCAGCCACTGTATGCAGCTTCTATTTGGGCAATCCTTTATAATTTAAATGGTTCTAATCTAATTGCTAGTGGATACATTTACAAAGTAAATATAAAGGTTTCTGAATCTGTTATGTGTTGTACAGATGTGGACTATTGTTGGTTATACATTAGGAAGCTGTCAGTCAAGGAGTCAGTTGGCTGTTTCTCCTAACTACCCAATAAATATGCACGCTTTGTCAGGGCAAAAATCACGAAAGCCCCATACACATAAAATGGTTGTCAGGTTGGGGCAACATTCATCTCAAGTATCTGGCCTCTTGTCTGGCAATTTGGGTGAACTGCATTTTATTTGCCTCTAACTTTCTAATGGCAGATGCACATGACAGTGCACAAGCAACACATGACTGCAATAAACAGAACACTTTTTAAAACCCTTAGTAAAAAGCAGAGTGTGTCCTAGTCTAAACCTTTGTTACGAATCACTTATAGGCTATAATTTAGGAGGATCCATGGAAAAAACTATGCCAAACTGATGTAAATTGGATGTGAAAAAGGGAAAGAACATGACCGTTTTGCATGGCCGATTATCAGCAAGTTCATATGGTGATCGCCTTCGGCAAACTGTTACAAGGGCTTGTCGGAATGACAGGATTGAATGCAGGTTTGACTCACATGATGGCCCAGTAGAGTGACAAAGGACTGACAAAATCCAGAATACCCATACCCTATCTTCTGCCAACAGCACAACAGATTGAATTGTGACTTCACAGAATACAGAGAGTTCAAAATAATATTAAAGGAAAGGAAATGAATTATGTAATAATGTCATAGCCCACTTGTTATGAGAGAGATATCAAAAAGAGAGGTGATCCCCAAGTACATTATTATAGGAACACCATAGGCTGACCGTTTACAGCTCACCACTCCCTACTTCTGCTGCATCTATAGATTTGTACATTATTTTTGATTGCATTCGATAACATAAAAAGCACACATAGCAGGGAATATTTGTATGATTAATACAAATATCTTCTGAATGATTAATACATTGTAACCATTTCTAAAGATCCAGACTACATAGGCAGTGCTGTACAATGGCAGTCAGACAAAGATTGATAACACAAGATGTCTATTTCATAATCGCACACACCCAAAGGATTCCTGTCATCCGTGGCAATGCTTTCCATGCATTGTCTTCTGACCCATTGTGATACATCTTCCTGACAAACACAGAGACAGTTATGTTCCTGTGACACATGAGAATCTGGGGTGGGAACGTGTCAGATCCGACTCACAATGTTGGTATTGGCAGCTTTATCGTGACTTTATCATGACTCCTAGTTCAGACCATGGACACAATCTGACATTGAGCAGTCAGTAGTACAGCTGTATATAACATCATTCTTCAGCTGCTGTCTTCACAAACAAGATACATAATTACAGATACTTGTATTAAAGGTCCAGGAATAATAAGAAGGCTCACATCTGCATTGGTTATTTTCATCATTCTGTGCTGTCACGGGACCACAAATAACAGAAGTGATTGATGGAAACCAACACTGCCGGCAGATCACATTGCCTACAAAAGGGTTAGGAAATATTTCATAGATGATCCTTAAGAATCCCCCTAAGTTGTGTGATGAGAAGAACTTATCAAAGGGTTTTCCAGGATCCGATTAATGCCCTATCCTGTTAGATTATTAGAGGGCCTGACACCTTGTACCCCAAATATTTACCTGCTAGAAGAGCCAGGTGCACACTTCCATCCCCCGAACCTGGGCCTGCACGTTTATTAGTCACATGGCCGGTTTCAGCTCACTAACATTCAAGTGAACTGGGCCTATCTGTACAATATTTGGTGCTGTGTGTGTTTTTTTTTAATCTTTAAAAAGATTATGTTTTAACAACATACAAGGTTACCAAAACATGGGAACACAGATTAAAGGAAAACTACCAAAAGGATTTAGAAGTAGATTGGTGATCAGAAGTGATGGTAGATTCCTCCTGCCGGTCTCTGCCCTAATCTGGAATTTAATAAACTTGGAACATAACATAACTTGTTAAAAACTTTATTTTAGTAATATGTAAATTAGCTGCAGAGGCTCCTGGGGCGTGTACTAGCCAGGCCGGGCACTGGAAGCTAAAGCTACTCCACGCTCCAGTAGCCTCTGCAGTTACTTTACATATAATTAATATGAAAGTTTTTAACAAGTTAGGTTAGGTTCCAGGATAATTAAATGACAGATTAGGGCAGAGGCAGGCAGGAGGAATCTACCATCAGATTTACTTCTGATAGAATCCTCATGGAAGGTTTCCTTTAAGGCTAAAATTGTGATTTTCAAAGCGACAAACAATGAACATAACATCACCATTTATAGCTCCATAGGAACAGAAGCCCCAGAAACTGGAATGTAAATGTGTATGTAAATATGTATCCCAGCCGGAACCCCAAATGTATGCCTCAAAATTTGGAATTGCTGCATTTAGGAAAAGGATTGTTTGCTTACTCTTCTTGCTGATCTAACTTGCCAGTTACTGCACTATGGCGCCTGCTGGCGACGCTTGGTAATGGCTGAGATAATCGGGATTGTGAAGCCTTGTACTGACAGGAAGCGCTCATTCTGCTCCATGATGAGAGGGAAATGAGTCACTAAGACAGATAACATTACAGCTGCTGCAGATGTTCTGTGGATGTAGAAGCTGCCAGAGTTTTATAATTACCACTTTATAACTAATGCTGAACATGAAAAGCCTGAGGAAGGCGGGAAGAAGCCGTGTAATCATTTATTCTCCACATGACATGCCGAGTGAAGTCTTCAAAAGAATCTGATATCAATGAAGAAAACAAGGGCAATAAAGCAGGAGGAACATCATCAGTCCAAAAAACTAGGAAAGAAAAAACTAGGGAAAAAAATACTCTTTTGTTGCAGTTTTGCCAAATTTTTGTGCATAAATTTCCACTTCTTATAGTCTACAGTTTCCAGTTTCATTCCCCTGAATGGGGTTGTTTCTGCAGCAGGTGCATGGATTCCTTCAAGCATCATTCAGATGAATGGTTAAATTGCTGAAATTTCTGTAATAAATGTACAATACATATGATTAAAGTTTGATCATATGGGCAATTACAGAAGTAGGGCCAGAATTACAAAAACAGTGCTCCACAGCTCAGCCTATTTTACTTCAATGGAGCTGCAATACCAAAAACAACCTGTCAACAAATGTGGAGCTATTCTTAGTTAGCAATCTCGGTAATATAAGCAGTTTCCAAATAAAACTACACCTATTATGTAGGTACGGTCTGTAAAAATTGCTGAATAACTGGCATCATATTAGCGCAGAACCCTCCACCAATAACTGTCGTGTTATGGCAAAATGATATTAACCCTTTAAAATGCAAGACAGAGGTATGTTCACAAATTGGCCGTAGATATTCCGATAGATTACAGTGTGGGGCATGAAGTTTGCTTTTTATTAGATAATCTCTGGGGTGTGATCTGTTATCAGTAAATCCAGCTCATAGAATGAATTTCAGACTAATATTCCATAAAGCCAATGAAATGTCAGCATGACCCTTTTCCACATGGTCGTATAGGCGGAAGCCATAAACTAACAGGATTTACCATGCAACATTTTTTATTTTGGGCCTCTAGAAATGTCCTTTCTAGAATTTTCTCTTTTTTAGTGAAATTCCACCCTGTTACCTATAAAAATCCCTTCCAAAGTCATGTAAAAAAGCAAAAAACTGTATTTTTTTACCCAATGATGTGACACGCTCAGAGGCTTGGAAGAGAGCATTAATTTAGATGCCTATATATTGCGCTTTATCACTCTTAGAGCCATGGTTCTGGTATCATAGTAAAGAAGAGAATTTTATTTTTCAAATTTGTGGTTTTTCAGATAAGTGGTTCTGTGAGCTACAGAACTGGAACACCCTAATGAAATTCTCTTCTTTAGTATGATACCAAAACCATGCTCCTTAGTTGCAATTGAGTCCAAGATATAGGTGTCTAAATTGATGCTCCCTCCACAGCCTCTGAGCCTGACTTATCTCTAGCAAAAGATGACAGTTTTCTGCTCATTATCACTTGACTTTGGAGCAGAAGTAAACACTGTGATTTCACTTAAACGAGGCAATTGTAGAAAAGATATATCATATCCTACCATAAGGTGTTGCTAGGTAAGTGAGGTAAAAGTAGGTGTCAAGGTGTGGCCATTTTATCTCACGTCTTTTGTAATGTGTGTGTAAGTGTGGGGGCAGAATATTTGGTAATTTACCAATATAAAACTACTAAAATTTCTGTACCACTTTACTGATATGTAAATTTAAGTCTCCTGTCTTTTATATGCAAACAGCACAGGTTTGCTGGCAAAACTATCCACCCAAAGAGGAACCAGTGCCAGAAATTATTCAGTAAACAGATCCCCATTTGTCCCAGTTACATGAGACAGTGCTTGGCACCAAATGTCCAACTGCGGAGATGACTTAGTATTACCATTTGGACCCAATATACTGGTACTTCTACATGGACTTGCAAAATCACCACTTTCCTAAGGGGTCAAAGCCTTATTAGGCACCACCACCCTCCTGCTGGAGGATGTAGGGCAGGAGACACATTAATGTACACACTTTCTTCATGGGAATACACAAATAAACATTGGTCCAGGAAAAAGTTCTCTCTTTCCAGATTATGGCCAAAAAAAGGAAAAGGGTCTCAGAACACACACAGGATACCATTTATCTCCACCTCTCATATGTACCTATGTAATGGAAAGATACTGGGAACAGGTTTTCCTTTACTGAAGTATACTCTGTATGCACAGTGTGTAGTTTCATCTGTATTTGCACTTGTATTATTACTATTAGATTTATATGTACTGTTCTATACATACTATGCCATGAATACACCTCTCTACTAGAGAACAATGCAATACATTTTAATAATAAGACTATGAACATTACACAAAAGTATGGAACCCAAGTGAAGCACACGGCCGAGTGGAGAAGTGTGTGTGTGGGAGTCCTCCATTCCCTTTATATTGTGGCCCCCTGGCCTCTCTCATATTGTCACCCACAGTACTCCCTCATATTGTGGCCACCTGTCCTCCTCTGTTCCTTTGTTACTTATCCTTCCCTCATTCCCAACAGCTGATCCCGCCTCCTGCTTCTGGTCCTGAAGCTTCTCCAATATGGGACTAGGAGTGGAATCAAACCAGGACATGGCGGGACATTCTCCCAGCTGCCCGGGACAGGGGAACAATCCCCAAAAATTTGGACTGTCCCAAAAAATACGGGATTGTTGGGAGCTATGGATAAATAGCAGAGGTTCAGGTTTTATCCCTGGCCTAACATAAAACATAATTTTAAGGTTGAGCTCGGCACTATTCGGCCTATCTAAAACCTCACTGGGTCTGCTCATGGCTATCCTCACCCCTACCCCTTCCATAAGAAGCTGAGTTGCAAATTAGGCCAAAGATAGGATTTGCTCTATGTTTTGCGGAGAGGTCGTCCGTCTCTGTCATGGTGCGGTGAGACATGGTGGGGGAGATTCATTATGCTTTCTCTGCCAGTTTTCTGGTGAAGAAGGTACATTAATATCCTCCTCTCCTCCCCAGTTTTCCTGCTTCTCTGATCTGAATGCCACTTTGGGTGTGAGGGAGAGGGCCCACCAGATTAGAGTCTTCACCAGAAAACCTGTGGAGACTGTAGCAAAAAACTGGCAGAGTTTGTGTCTGTATTTACAAAGAGGTTGGTGCCTCTTAGCAGATATAGCTGACAGCTTTGAGACTGGCATTCAAACCAGTGAACCTTGACCAGGTGTAATATACAGTACCTATACGGTTTGGTAAATGTAGCCTTACTTATCAGAGAAAGTGGGAGATCCACTTCAGCTAATAGCACTAGCCAAGTTACACAAGTTTCTATGTTGTGTTGTGTTGTGTATTGTGTCTTATGGGAATTTGGTACCAAAACATGAACCTGCAATGACCATTTCTACAGGGCAACAGTTTAGTGGTTCAACAATAAGATCCACTGGTTTATGCCATGAGGTCTACATGAGAAACCTCTCCTTTAATATTTTTTTAATAGTATAATGATATTTCAGAAAACTAACACTTGTTGTATATATATTTTAAAACCAGTATGAACGACCTGTGACCATTCAAGACTCTTGGAGACTGGTCAACCGTGGCATTGGACACACCACCAGGATCTCACAGAGCATCATCACAGTAGAAGACTTTGAAACAATTGACGCTGGCTACTACATATGTAGAGCACAGAATCTCAGAGGACAGACGTCACTCGCTACCAGAGTGGACAGATATTAAATGGACCCTTCGTTCCTGACAGGAGTTTCTTGAAGGCAAAACGTACAAAGCCCAAAAACAGATTTCACAAGAGCATATTACTAGCATAACAAATGTCATTTCTTTCCAGCAGCCCATGTGTACTAAAGATGTTGTGCAGATGTGGAACATGATGACGTGAGAAGACACCTCAGGCTTGTACTCTGGGGTAGTATTCCTAAACCTGGGATCTTCTTACAATAATCAAAATGATAAGAAATGTCTTTGTATCCAGTCAAATACATAATGTATAGTATTTCATTTAACCGTGTATCATATTATAAAAGCAAATAAATACTTATTATTTTTCATTATACATGTACTCTGAATAAATTATCACATTACATCATCGGTCAGCAAAATCATTTCACCCGAAACATTAACATGAACGTTAAAATGGGCTGATGTGATTCAAAGAAGTTCATCATGTGTCTTGTGAAAACCTCACCAAAAGTTACAAAATCTAAGGCCCCTTTCACACTTGCGTTTTTCACGCGCGTTTTCTGCTTGTGCTTTTGACGCGCAGAACTTGCATTGCACTCTGACCCATTGTAACCAATGGGTCTTTTCAGACTTGAATTCTTTTTCACGCACACACGCGCTTTTTTTAACGCGCGTTTAAATCTCGACATGCTCTACTTTTGCAAGTCGCGCACGTGAAAAACGCACCATACAAGTCTATGGAGATGCATCAAAAACTCATTGCACTCTGAGACACTTGCAAGTGCAATGCGTTTTTCACGCATCAATTGCCATAGAAAAGATAGAGCTTTCTGCGCGTGAAAAACGCATTGAAATTGCATCAAAAACGCGCGTGAAAAACTGAGACACTGAACAAACTCTGACTGAAAACTGATTGCACTCTGATGTAAAATGTGCGTTTTTCACTGACCAAACACTGATCGCACCCTGATCAAACTCTGACGTGTTCTGCAACGCAAGTGTGGAAGGGGCCTAAGAATATATCCTTCATATCAGATTGGTTGCTCATCTGCAGGAGGGCTGAGGTTTGAACCCTCATCCATCTAATATTGTGGTCCCCTTTACTTATATAGATAGGATAAGGTTTTATTTGCTTGAGGCCCAGTTGTCATGCCTGGCATGACCCACACGATTATGGTGCTGCTTGTGGAACACACAGAATCTTATCTCAGGTTTCAGCCAATCACATAAACCAGGTTGTATAAGGTTAGAGAAAAAATGACTGCTTCATTGTACAAAACAGCATGACATGTGCCCGTCACTCTGCCCCATTGACTGCAACTGACTTGGGATACAATACTAATCACATGAACTACATAAACTGACTGTGTCCATATCATTATCAGCCTTAACATGTTTATTAAAGGGAGTCCACCAACAGTTTTGCCCATACAAAGTTGCAGACATCAATGTAGGTAGCAGTCATGGAGATTATTGATGGAATTGGTGCACTGTGGAAAGGGGGTATTCACAAGGCTGTACTGTGATATCTCTGCGATTGACAAAAGGCAAAAACAAAGTGTTTTTTTTATTCTAAAAGTCTCAATAGCAATGTGAAACTTCAAAGGAACAAAGTATTGGTATATGAAGATATACATAAAAGCAGCAAGTCATTAGAAGAGTAAAATAAAGAAAAAAAATTGAAAGACATGTACATTGCTGACATATATAGGCACATTTATAAATTAGGTACTTCTCTACATGCACAAAGTACTAGTATGTGGATAAGTACATTACTATTGAGGCTTTCAGTTAAAGGGAACCTGTCACTGGGGACCTCATTTTCACTACTGACAGATAATAGAAGCACATCACACCCTTTTTCCCATATTCCTTTTCTAAGCATTTGTATTACAATAATTAGCTTATCTTGAGTCTGTGCCGTTCACTCCTCAGCTCTTGGTTTCCATCTTTGTGCTCCTGTACAGCTCCTCCTGCTCCTTCACAGAGGTCACATCAGGAGGGAGGAGCTGTACAGGAGCACAAAGAGAGCTCAGAGTGCACAGCACAGACAAGTCAAAAGTTGTTTTTTGAAATGCATCCAAAGCAAAGCCCAACCCCTGGGACTTAGCAGAGGATTCTGTCAGGGTGCAAGGTAAGTTAAGACACACATTATATTGTAATGCAAATGCTAGAGAAGGCACACATTTGCAATACAGCTGTAGAAGGCTTTTGCCTGGTCCCTGGTGACAGGTTCCCTTTAAGCCTTACTTTGCATTGCTACCTTCAGTATCCGGAATATTGAGTTCAAATCCCACCTAAAAAAAATATAAGTTGCCTGATATGTTTATCGGCATCTCAGGAGCAATGTGGGAGTGTCTCTGACACAGAAGGGAGATAGACAACTTCCATTTAGTCAAGAAAGCAGCAAATACTGTTTAAGGAGCGCTGTGTCCTGATAACTGAGCAGGAACCCAGCATCAAATGACTAAGCTGCAATAATGGTTTATCAACAGCCATTTAACCATGTGTAGGAGAAATATTTCTAATTAAAAAAAAAGAAAACAACATGTATAACAACAAAATTATATCAGCATGCAAATAATAAATAACAAAGTAGCCTTACAGTCTCTCCGGATGGTGAACACGATAGAAATTCTACCAATTACACAAAAGTTCTTTTGATCAGAGAAGAAGATTTGACTGAAAGCCTTTAGTGAACATTAAGGTTTCCTCTTCTGCACATCTGCTGTCCTCTTATAAAACATTTTCCATCCCCATTACCTATCCATAAAAGTGATCCGGTATTAAATGCTGCCATTCATAAAGTTTACAATGTAGTTCATCTGGGCAATATACTGTGTTCTGTACATTGTACTGCGGCATTTACAGGCAAACACCACTGGTAACAGTGTATTCACATATAGACAGTGATCTCTGTGGCCCTTCCTGAGCGTACGCTCAGCGGAGGCCAGGGAGAGTTGCCATACTCCCTTTGCATCCATCCTCATTGCCTCTAATGGCCTCTTCTAAGTATAAATGTCACTCAGAACGAGGAAGCAGGATGGAAAGACAGTTGCTGCATTTTTCTCTCTTGTGTTTCTTATCACAGGCAACTTATAGTGGGAAGGCAGAGGAAAAATGATACCCCCATCTGCCAGTAGTGTCTGTGGATACATTCACTGTATACGCTGGGAGCTTTCCTGGCGTATATACTTAGCATATACAAAAGACGTGATGTGAATGTAGCCTTACAACATATTCATTCTTCATGGATGAGATAAAGGCCACACAGGGTAATAATAGGATGGTTATCCCAACCATTGTTCATTGAGAGTTTAGTCTGTCTTTTAAAGGGAACATGTGACCACATTAAACTACTAACCCCCTCAGACAGGGTATTACAGTAAATGTCCTTTCTAGAATTAAATCTAATGTAAAATCTCACCCTCTTACCTTTAAAAAATCTTCTCCAAGTCAAGTGAAAATGAGAAGAGATTAGTGAGGTTTAGAGGTTGCAGGTGAAGTGCCATTTCAAATGTTTCTGTATTACTTATAAAGGTGTTTTTTTCACATCAAGCTTGTGGTTCTGTGATTTAAAAAGGTAGTAATAGGATCTATATCTGCAGCTTGCATTCCCAACTATGCCTTTAGCTGCCCGTATGTCCACTTCTGTAGATTACAGAACCACAATCCTGATTCTTTGTCCCAATATTGTACTGATAAATCTTGGCCTTCTGCAAGGACGATCCTCAGATCATGTGACCCACCGGTAGCTGATTTTGATACTTAAAGGGGTTTTCTCATTTCAACAAGTAATGGATATTGCTTGAATAACAAAGTGTCATATAATTATGCGATATACTTTCTGTATCAGTTCCTCACTGCAATGATTTATTTTTCCTCAGGGACTGTGAGTAAGCAACAAAAGAACATGTCAATGGCTGCATTCATTATGATATTTTCATGTGCGGTCACCGTTAGCACTAGCTTAGAAAAAAAGCTCATGTTTGCCAGTAATGTGTAATAAATATAAATATATATATATATATATATATATATATATATATATGTGCAAACAAGTCTCAATGTAAAGTTTCCATAATGTAATAAGCAAGTTCGACAGACGAGCCATACTGAGTCAGGCTACAACACCCCCTCCCCTTCTTCCTTTGTCCTCTGGTAAATATCCCCCCTGCACATATCATTCATACCCCTTTGTGTCCATTCAGACTAATAACTGTATGACCACAGATACCTTCCGCAGCTGTCTACATAATAGACCACACAAACACGTCTTTCAATGAATCTATTGAAGATCATAGATTAGAAATGAAACTACAAATTATAATGGAAAAATGTGTAGAAGTACAAATATAAGCTGTATGTTGTGTGTTATCCAGGAACCTCATTCAGTGATTGTATGTACAGTATCTACAGGCTGTATTTCTGCTGCATTCACACGGACATGTATTTCTCCAGTCCTGTATCTACAGGCTGTATTTCTGTATAAATACGTGACGTTTTTCATCCGTATGCAGCACGTATTTAACCCGTATTTTATACATGCCCATAGACTTTAAGGCTATATTCACACTGCCGTTGCCCGCCCGTACCGTACCGTAGCCGGCAACGGCAGTGTACGGGGAGAGGAGGAGGAGGTGAGCGCAGCTCACCCCCGCCCCTCTCCATAGCAACCTATGGCGCACGGCGCCGTATTACGGGAAAAGATAGGACAGGTCCTATCTTTTTCCCGGGTACGGAACGGTACGGTGCCGCACGTGTGCGGCACCGTACCGCTCCCGTAGGGTGCCGTGCGCCCATAGGAGTGTATGGGGGACGTATATCGGCCGTATATACGTCGGCCGTATATACGTCCCCCATACGTTCGTGTGAATATAGCCTAAGGGCAGTCAGAACTGAAATACGGGAGAAAATAGGACATGCTCTATATTTTTATACGGCCAGTATACGGTACGTACACTCCATTGTCGAAAACGGCAATATAAATGGTTGAACGTATTGTCCATTGAAATGAATGTGGCCGTATGTAACCCGTAAAAAAACGGTATGTATACGGCCGTTTTTATACGTCCGTGGCACTGTATGGAGTAAATTAATTAAAAAAAAAATGTATACAGTGGCTCCTATCAGGGTACAGTATTGTGCTGTGTGTCATGTAAGGCAATGTTGGATCCAGCCTATTATTTGCAGTAACAACCATATCATAGACAAAAGACAGAACTGCCAGTCTGATCCTGCAGGAAACACAGAATGGAAAGATGCAGAAAGTTATGTCTTTCCATTCTGCTTCCTCTGTCTGAGCAATGTATATGCTCAGCGGAGGACCTACTAGCCTATGTGGGACGGATGCAACGGTATTGCATCCATCCCCAGTCTCCGCTGAGCATACGCTCTAGGAGCTCCCCAGTGATATCACTGTCCATATAAGGGCAGTTTTGTCACTGGGGAAACACCCTGAACATCAGCAACAGTCACTGTTTGCGGATGTCCAATCCTCCTTTTTTAAAAGGCGAGGGAGAGAAAGGACATGGCAGGAATCTGTGTCTTAGGCTGGTGCCACACGTAGCGCTTTGTCTGCGCTTGCAAACACAAACAAAGTTTCTATGGAGACGCCTGCGATCGGGAACGAGCCGCCGGTGTTTTGCGCAGACAAAGCGCTAAGTGTGGCACCAGCCTTAGGGCCAAAAAGGCATGAAAAGCCTGAGTTTAAGCAATGATTTATTTATTTTCTTAATGATATTTAGAGCATATTTTAAATTGATTTCAATTGAAAACGCTCACATTTGGACAAGCACTATGTCAGTAGATCTTCAGAATGGTTACCATTTTTGGTAGTGTGTAGCACATTTTACTATGCATTTCAATCAACGATCATGTCAAAGCTGATTTGACTACAATATCAAAAGAAAAATTTAAAAAAAAAAAAGGTAAGTCAACAACCATTTACACTACTAAAAAACTTCTTTTCAGAATGCAGTTTTGCCACCAACTATGCACAACACCATGTATATAGTGGAAGAAGCTGTCTGCGGGATACTAATGATATGATCATGGCACAAGGTATTACATATCTATGAGGGCTGGCGTCATCTACTGTAAGATAAGACATGGATGTAAAGCCAGTCTCTGCTGTAGATCTGGTTCAAAACAACCCTATGGCCGAAGTCACATAAAATATATGTATGGAATATATGTAACCAGCTATTAATCAGAGAATAACTCCAGCAAACATTTTCTCATCAGACTGGTAATTACTGTCAGGAACCACTGAATTCCACAAACACATAATTTATGCATCTTAACACAATCAGCTAATTGCTATTATTAAAAGATCTGATCACACACTTTCTGCTTCACTAAGAACATTAGAGATT
This sequence comes from Engystomops pustulosus, assembly GCF_040894005.1. Classification (NCBI taxonomy): domain Eukaryota; kingdom Metazoa; phylum Chordata; class Amphibia; order Anura; family Leptodactylidae; genus Engystomops; species Engystomops pustulosus. The sequence goes on from NC_092411.1 coordinate 240,340,069, forward strand.
TTACATGCTCCGAAGTAATCGGCAATGGAACGAGGTGGAGATGAGGCGTTCCAACAAAAACACATTCTGCTTTATGTAACCGAGCACAATGTTCATTAATGTTCAGTCACTAAATGAAATACAGGCGGTCCCCTACTTAAGGACACCCGACTTACAGACAACCCATAGTTACAGACGGACCCCTCTGCCCACTGTGACCTCTGGTGAAGCTCTCTGGATGCTTTAAAATAGTCCCAGATTGCAATAATCAGCTTAAAATTGTCTGCAATGAAGCTTTATTGATAATTCTTGGTCCTATTACAGCAAAAAAATTTGAAACTCCAATTGTCACTGGGGCAAAAAAAAAAATTGTCGGGAACTACAATGATAAAATATACAGTTTCGACTTACATACAAATTCAACTTAAGAACAAACCTACAGTCCCTATCTTGTATGTAACCCGGGGACTGCCTGTAATGAAGACTCAATTGCTGGCAGCAATGAAGGGCCTTGGATTGTGGAGTGTTAACAGTCAATAGAGAGGTGACATTTAGAGGACGTTGTATTATAGAAACAGTCAATACCACAGGATCAATACAGACACGTTTCTCTAATCACAGACATCCCCTTTAATAAAAGGGCCAACAGCAGAATGAAAGTGGCATGTGCAATTGTAAAAAAAAAAAAAAAAAAAGCTCTTTTCTGTTTCAGCTTGAATAACCTTAAAGGTTATGCTGAAATCATGCTGACCTCTCCGCATCCACCTCTCCGTGGATGAGCACTGGATCGGTCATGGGCTCTTGCTCCAGGTGGAAGAGGCCTCACCCACACTTGCTAAGAAAATTGCAAGAGGGGGAAGAAGCCGCCTTAAGTAGAAAGTAGCTCTCCCTGGGGCCTGTGATCTTAGACAATAGATGTAGATCATCAACTCACAGTTCTTTTACTACAGAACTTGAACACAGCAACAGTAAAAGGCTGAGGTCCGGTCTAGCAAAGGATGCTCACAGTCCACATTCAGGGGCTGGAGAAGGTAGAAGCTGCTTGGGCAGCAATGCTAGAGCAGGCTCTCGAATGTAGAATCTTACAACAGGCCTAATGTGGTTGGAAGGTGTCATAGCAGCAGAAGGCTTGCGGTCTACAGGCCAAGTGTCCTGTAGCAAGGACTTTCAGAAAGATCCGGGATTGTACTGAAACTTACAGCCACAGAGAGACTGATCTAAACTTCACCTGAAAGTATAAAAAAAAGTTTGTAAGGGACCCGTCTGGCGGGGCACTACACTTTTATCATGTGGATGGCTGAGTGTGCAAGGAAGAAGCCAACAAAAGCCGTATCCTAGCTTTCATGTGGACATTCATCTATGGAATCCGGTACTCATATTGACAGATGATTTGGCTTCCTTTAACTGAACTAAAAAGTAAAATGGGGCTGAGGTGAGAGAAATTGAGAGAAGGTTCATTCTTGTCCCAGTAGAACTGTGCAAAGTCTAGAAGAAACGTTTTCCCAAAAATTCCTTTGTGACAGAGTAATTTTATAAAACAAAATACCAAAAACCGAAGGTGGTTACATCATACACAAAAGTCAGAGCTTTGGATAAATTATGAACATCGAAAATGTATACTCACATGTAGTTATGCATCCATATTTATTAACCTTAATACAAAAAAACTAAAAGTGATGCCAATTCCTGTAACAATTAAAAATGTAATGTCTCCATTTGGAACAGTGGCGTTACATCTTCCAATAATCAATATATTTGCCATGTGGCATCATATTACATTGTAAATTACCTAATGTGTTATATGATCCAATTACATAATACTATGTTAAATATATTTCTTAAAAGAGTGGTTAGGCAAAAAAAGAGGTTTGCAAATTATTAAAGTACTTATATGGCGATAAGCTAATATACAGTAATGCAATTAAAAATGTTGACATCTACTTTCTGCATTTTTTGGACAAGAAGCTTCTCAGACATAGCAGTAAATGTTGCTTCAACATAAGAATAAGGCTCTCTTGCACTCCTTTCGAGAGGTAATTTTTAAGTATAGCCTTAACTGAGCCATTAATCAAAGGCAGCTACATAGAATGGTAAAGCTTACTTGTGCTTGGCTCGATAGCCTCGATAGAAATCTTCTTCATTACAAGCAAGAAATACTGGTAAGGGATAGAGAGGTAGTGCTTGTTAGCATGACCTAAGGTGCGTAAACTTAGTTACCTCACATAAGAGACTGTTCCCTATATAAACCAACATTACATTCTAGATTAACATGTTAGCCAGATATGATTAACCAATTCTACATCTGTAAGAAGCTACACAGACATAGCTCCATAGAAGATTTCTATTGAGGCTTTTAGGCACACATCTTTGTCTTGCGCTAGCTGAGAGGAGAGAGGAGAACATTGCCTGACACATAAGTAAGGGATCCATTCCCTGTCGTGCCGTAGAGAAGCTTCCAGTCATAAAATAGGCAGAAAAACTGAAAGGTGTCAAAATATTTTTTGCAGTTAATATCTCTTTTTTTTTTTTTACAAAAGTATATACCATTATTAAAACATGCTGCCTTTTTTATAGTATTGCAGGTTTAATGAAAAAAAAAAAAAAAAAAAACTGTAAAAAAAATCTATAGAGAGCCCAAACAATATGAAGTAAATTATTGCACCAATAAATTTATTCTTTTAAACATCAGAATATATTTCCATCATTACAAACCAAGCAACTACAGCTTTATTATTTCTTTATACATCCAAGTATGCTAGAAGCTACACACAATTGTATGATACAGATGAAACATGACCCAAAAAAAGCTGAAAAATCAAACAAACCGTACACAAAAACATTTCCTTTTTCCGTGCTCAAATTTGACATATTAGTGTTCAAAATTAAAAAACTTTCAGCAAGGCAAAGTCAGGGTTACAAACCAATACATGTTGGTCACCGGCCTGAAATATCTCACCAAGGAAACCAAGTGGCAACAGTCTGAAGAATTGAATGGATAAAAACGGAGCATTGAGCTACAAAAACATACAGAACAGAAAACATTTATTTTAGGCGGTTATATTATAAAATTCTTTGGAAACTTTTTTTTGTTTGTTTGGAAATGCTTGAAAGAAGTTCTATCAAGTTCAACTTAAACAGGATGTAAACTGTGAAGAAAAGAAAAAAACAAAACAAACAAAAAAAAAAATGGTTCCGGGTCAGCCGTCTTCTCTGATGGAATCTCCAAAGCAAGTACAAAATTTGAAGCCGATAATCTTCCTCTCCCTCTTGGTGGACGAAACATTGACTTGAAAATGATAGATGAATAGACAGAGGACAATTTCCTTCCTTATGACGTGACTCGCTTCTCAATAGCTTTCAGAGATGTTCTTTTTTTGCACTAAAAATGAGTCATAGCTGCAAATAACTTAATGCAGATCAATGGTACAACACCAATATGGTGCCTTTTGCATAGTCCCAAAAAGTACACATAGCTATGTAAGAGATGGATCATCACTGTACTTACAGGTAAGAAGCAGCAGACGTTTTATTTCACAAAGGCATATAAAAGTGAACAAGTCTACATATGAGGGATTGAAAGTCACAGGGACAAAACAATAGAACCCCAATCATCAACGGAGGGTGTTCCGATGCTTACAAGGCAGATATACGTTGTGCAGATTGCTCAGGTTTTCTTCCGACAGTAAAGTTTTTAGAAGCTTCCTGTACAGATGACAGAGCGAGAGATGGTGGCAAAAAGAAAAATATAGGCAGAAGACCATGAGAGAGGCAGCATGAGGCAGACAAGCCATGTGTGTAACATCCATCTCATTCACTTCACAAGCACCCTATCCAATGGGAACACAATTAACAGGTGAATAAAGAAACTTTAGAAAGTCTGAAAATATCTACAGGCCCTGAGCTTTTTTCCCTATGTACTTGCTGTAGGTGAAAAAAGGCAAAAACGCAAGAATAGGTTTATCTTGCTAGGTAAGTGCTTTGTGCAACAACGTTCCAATATATATATATTTACCATAAAGTCTTCTCTTTAGCTGAACAACATGATCCAGTTGTTCCTTCAAATTCCAGTGGGCCACAAAACCGTGAACCCGGATCCCAGATTCCAGTCATCTTGTAATGTTAGGTAGCTAATATAGCTTTAGTTTCCATTGTATATGTCCAAAGCAACCTCACCACAACATCATCAAATGTCTGAAGATCGTTCCTCATCTAATGATATTGAAGTGGTGTCATCTGGGCGACACTGTGGGACTGGAAAAAGCTCCAGAGTTCCGAGGATGGAAAGGAATCCCAGGGGAGGATGGTGACAGCTTTTTGGGACTACATAGATCACCGTTGTGTAACTTCCAGAGAAGTTCTTCATTCTCCATGGAGAGACGTTTGTTTGCTTTGGATTCTTTCTCCAGAGACCTCTGCAAAACTTCTTGCTCTGTGGAAAGCTGCCTGTAATAGCAAAAGAAGGTGCATTAAAAATAATATGAAGTGCTCTGTTCCATTCAATTTTTGGGGCACATATGGGTATGGCGTTTGGACCTCAATGTACCAGGAAATCACAAGGTTTCTGAGATAAGTAGAACAGCGGCTCAGACTTTTGCTTAGAAATTGCTTTAATTTAAGTTAGGCAAAAATTTGATCACTTCAAGAGAAACAAAGCTTACCTTGAGAGTGCTATGTGATTGGCCATTCGAGCTTTAAGATCTTCATTTTCTTGCTGGCATTTGTTTAATTTTTCCACCAGAATTGTGTTAGTCTCAACCTTGGAGAAAATAAATAAAATAAATCAGCTATTTTTAAGGGTACATTCACACAGGGAAAGATGAGGTGCATGCTCTATCTTTTCCCCATGTATGGCGCGGATCGGTGCTGTGCCGCCGCCGGACCACCATTGCCATCTATGGGAACATATATGCGGCCGCAAATTTGCACCCACATATACATCCCCCCAAGGGGCCATGTAAATGAGGCCTAAGACACGTTTCCTCAAACACGTGCAGAAAGGTAACAAAAATGATTCCTTGCTCAGCTCATTTATAAACTTTGGGCAAATTTGAGGTATTCTTAACATCTGTATGACTGAAGGGAACTTTATTTTATCAAAAAGTTTATATGAAGTTATCTGCTTGCTTCTTTTATATGGACAAAGGAGAAGAAAACAGAACGTCATATGTGATCACATGAATGAAGCTTATGGACACTACACTAAAGACCCTAGCGTGCAATAATGACTTCTGAAGGCACATGTGGAATGTGGGCCTCAGATGTAAAAGGTTTCATTTAGGGCAATAACTTAGTAAAGCCCATACACTTCATGGAAGCATCTTTCCCATCTTCACTTAACAAGCAATATTTCAAAACATGAGGGTGAATATCCATCAGATATGAAATTTCACAACAAGATTAATACTACAGTAGCAAGCAATGCCTAGCTAGAGTGGAGTTAGTAAAACTTGCATATAATTAACTCACTTCTATCCACTGCTGCAACTTTCAAGTTTTTTTTTTAACCATGCAGAGTAACAATGAAAAGTTTATAGTTCTGTCATTAGCGCTATGATTATCATCACACTGGGCCCTGACTGGACAATGGCATCTTGTTGTTTAAAAGGCAGGTTTCAGAGTTAACGCTCATCTTGACCATTGGAGTTAAACGTGGGTTGTATAGAGTAGCAGGAACTCCAAAACAACACCACCACCACAGCTCTTGTGCTTACTTAATTTATAGAACCATATTTTCCATGACATAATTACATTAATGTGTTAATACTAGTAAAAAGTGCTTCTTATAGTTCTAAAAGTAGGGTAGAAGAAATAAACCTTGATAAAAAGTGCCTGCGCCTTTCAGTCTGAAGGTCAGGGGATCCAGCACTGCCAGACCCTTCTGACTACTGTAATAGAGATCGGGTGAAGCGCCAACAAAACATTTCACCCAGTCTCCAAGAGATTAGTGTACTGCTCTCTCCCTCCCTGTGTTAAGCTGGGGAGCTGCAGGAGAAGGGGAGGCCAGTGTCACAGAGGGGATAAAGACCAGAGGGGGACGAGTGGATTTATTAAATATAGGGAGTTGAGAACTGATGCTATATATGTACATGTGTGTTTGGAGAAAGGGGGGTGTAAACTGAGGGGATGGGGAGCTGAGAGTATGTAGGGGGTTTATTAATTCTAAGTAGTTTGAGGCTTAATGTAGCAGAGCTGTGTGGGTTCTTGTGCAAATGTAGCAGTGCTATCTGTGTGCATTTCTAGGTCAATGGTAGTTACCACAACTGATGGTTTTGCATTCTAGTGTTAATACCCCAGATATATGCCACAGGATGCAAATAATGTATTACAAGACACTTGTCTTATATCCTATCAATTATGAACACGTTCTCAGTGATCTATGGGCCCATCTGATAAATACGCCTAATAAAGAAACCTTGTGCAGCTTCAAAGCAGCCTGCATTACACATGAATGGCCTACAATGTTATAATCAGACAATCATGCTATGTATTCATAATGACCCCTATTACCATGAAGGGTGTACTACCAAAATCCAAATAAGAGCCATTGCTTTTCAATTTTGAACTCATCTGTCGACATAAAAACCTACAAAAAAGGCTCAAAAATGCCCCAATAATTATAGCCTACAAACAAAGAATGAAACATAAATTCAAAGTATATAAATGTGTATTATTTTATTGATACATGAAAGTACATACCAGCTTCTCGATCTGCATCAGCTTTTTGTCTTGCTGGTGTAATTTCTCATTCTTGATCTCTAACACTGCTTTTAGACTCTCCAGCTCCTGCTCAAGATACATCACCTGAGGGTTCCTCTGCAAACGAAAAAAAGAAAAAACAAGTTACAATAATCTGCAGTCTGCCAGCCAATATACATTTAGGATCTATGGCTTCTGAAAACACAGCGCTCTGCAGCAAAAATTAATCTTCTCAAGTGTCACAACACAGCCTCTACAAAGACATGACCTCATGCAGGCGCAACATATAAAGGATTACTACAACAATGGCTGCAGACTCTCTGCTGCAGCATCCCACCCATATTCCATGTAATGCAGGCTGGCTTATATATACACACACACACTTTTAAAGCAAAAAATACTTTAAAAAATATGTTTACATTTTTTTTTCTTTTAAACTGAGGATCTTAAAGTTGCCCAAGATGCAGGGGAAAACTTGTAAGTGAGGGGAAAAAAAAAAGCAAAAAAACACACACTTTGTAAATGTCCCCCATCTACACTATAAAAACAATCGCTTTAACCACAAATTGAACGAAAAAAATGGAAAAATAAGTTCTTTGTTAAGTTTAACCATCTCTGTGTCATGAAAAAAGCACTGCAAAAAAAAAAAAAAAAAGTTATTGCCCTTAAAAGGAAATCCACCACATGGAGTTAGTGGTGTAAGCATACTCACACACTGGCATGTGCTTTTAAACAGGATCCGTTTAGCATAGCTGTTAATCGGTTATTTTTATTTTTGTTAAAAATAGACTTTCAAAATCATGCAAATAAGCCTCGGGGGTTCCTGTGTACATCACAGAAGCCCCTTCTGGCTCTGTCAGCCGTCACTGGCTCTATAGTACTAGGGACTAGGCAGCATAAGCGCCGAAAGAAGGTGTGAATAATTAGCACTCGACTGTTTCAAAAAGGGATTCTGTGATGTACACAGGAGCCCCTAAGGCTCATTTGCATATTTTTAAAAGTTCTTTTTCATCAAAAATACGCCATTAATAGCTAAAAGACGAAAGATCCTGTTTTACGGGGCCACGCAACAATGTTTAAGTATGTTTGGGTTAAAACTACTAAATACCCCTTTAAACTGTATGAAAATTTGCTAAAAATGCCCTTGTCTTTAAAGCCTTTTAAGGCCTTGTAATTGAGGAGTTAAAATAATGGTTAATATCTACATATTAAAGAGAAAAAACAAAGGAGGACACAAAGGATTATATCAGAAACTGAATATATCAGCCTAGGTTTTGCGTGTCAGACCTGTGATTTCTCTTTGGATAATTTTCTATGTTCTTCCTCGGCTTTCAGCTTTTCTTTCAGAGCCTCATTCTCTTGTCTTAGCTCTTCAATTTTTTTCTATGGAATAAAAACAAACAAACCATAAATTAAACATTAGCTAAGCAACAAGTGAAATTGATAAAACTAGTAGATAAATCCGTATGTAGACTCTAACCTCTAACTCTGCCTGCTTTTCCTTAAAGGAGTCCTCCAGTGCCTTATTTTCTCTTTCTTGACTGTCTTTTAGTTCTGAAAATAGAGGTAAACGTAGTAAGGATTGATAATACATATGGACATACCTCAACCATTAGTTGCTCAGTCCCAGTCTATTATTGTTGTTTCAGGTTGTTTTAAAATCCAATAAACCTAAAATGTTTGCACAAATTATATTTTTGTCACCAATTTATATTTAACAAATCACAGGAACCAAGTTTTCCTAAAATATTGTACTCAACTATGAAAGTAGTTTTCACAGATTAAATCTTCCCCACAGAAAAAAAACCAAAGAAACTACATACTTCTTACAAAATCAAAATTATAGAAATGTTATAGTGGATTAAGGTTTTCTCAAACATCATTGACAATTTGATTTGCTTCTGTAGTATCTAATCTGGGATGACATCACCCAATCTTAAACTTAGCCAATAGACATTTGATTGTTAAGAGTCTCTTTGGGATTTACAGGATTTATTAACCATCATGAACATAGGGGATTAAGGTCGGACCTGTAAGGGTCTGATCAGATGTGCTCCAGCTAACCCAATCTCCATTTCATAGGCACGTGATGTAACAAATTGATGTGATAAGATCACTTTACAGCTCAATTCAAATGACTGGGTCCTAGGTACAATACGGTGTTGTGCTCAATAGACTATTATGCGTCTCTTCTAATGCTTATGATTGCTGTTGCCAGATCTCAAATCCCATGGTTACTGAATACAGATTACCATATATAATAGAGTACAAGCAGAGTCCTCTATTTTCACCACCAAAAACTGGGAAAACTTATTGCCTCTAGTATAAGCCTCGGGTGGGAAATGCAGCCGATACAATTTAATAAAATTGCCCAGCAGCAGAGCCCCCATTCCACTTGTCCTAAAGATGGGCAATCAAAGAAAACCTTGAATACCCTCTATGGAACACAATATAATCTTTCTAGTCTCTCATTTGTGAGCAGATCAGATTTTCTTTTAGAAAAATTTTACCGGTGAAGGATTTTTCATATTCTTCCTTTATGGTCTTTATCTCTTCAGCATGACTAGTCTCTGCTGCCAACCTGTAGGCTTCATGGGTAGAATTGAGGTCATCCACCTAAAAAAAATTAATTAATTAATAATTGACAGTTTTAGGTTAAGCAACTGTATTAAAAAATATATCATAAAGACCAACTTATTGTTCACAAAGTGCCACAAAGTCTTCAGTATCTTCAGCACAAACTTACTATTGCAGAAGTTCTTTACAGGAGTTCTACAGAATTATTTTGTGGATAAGCTTACCCTTAGAAATGGTGATCAAAATTTTATTGTCAAGGATAGGACACTGATCTCAAAAGGATAAGCTTATCTTTATGAGATCAGAGAGTCCTATCCCTGACAATCAAATATTCATCACCAATCCTATCAGTAGGGATGAGTGGACCCATTCAGGTTTGAGCAAGTACAACTGACGTCGAACCTAAAAGTTTAGTTCTGGTACCGACCACTCACCCCTCCACCATTACTTGTAGGAGGGCGAGCCAGGTTTGGCGACCCAAACCCAAAATGTTTTACATGCACCTGAACATTAGATTCAGCTCCGCTCATCACTACCTATCCAATGAGTACTATGGTCTCCTCATTCCTTACCAAGCACAGCATCTTACATATCATTTAGTATACAATAGTTGTGCTTGGTAATGCAGCTCAGCCCCATTTGCTTCAACAGCTGAGAGGCAGGGGTGTCAGTTGTCAGACCCCAATCTCAGAACCAATCTTGAAAATGAGAGATTAAAATGGCTAAAAACTTAAAGGGGTTCTCCAAAAAATGTAAAGCCAAACAACAAAACTATGTGCGTCTCATCACTGAGACCCTGCCAATGATTTTTCATACTCTTCCTTTATGGTTTTTAAAATGGTCATACACTTTAGATATGTCAGTCAAAGACTCACTTGACCGAAACTACATAGTCAAAGGTCAATGGACATGAAAACTAAAAACGTACGAGTTGTCAGATATCCCACTTCTGTGTTCAGCTAGAAAACAGCCTCAAGTTCCAATAGGAAGATCTACTTTTCCAGACTCATAGTTCCACCTTGGTTTGCAGAGCAATGATGCATCTAAAGACATGATAATTGAGATGTTGCATTTCCCCAAAACTCACCTTCTCCTGAAGTTCAAACTTGTATTTCTCAGCTTCCTCAATGAAGATTGACTGAAGTTTCTCACATTCGCCGGTATAGAACTGTTTGAGTTTTTCCTCCAAGTCATTGAGCTCAGCGAAGTGTTCATCCTTCACCTTCTGCAGAATGCCTTCATAAGCGGTTAGCAAGTCATTCTTCTCCTTTTCCAACTTCTCACATGTGCCCGATGCAGACACTGCAAAAGATGAAAAATATAAAATTAATTTATTTAAATTTTGGTTGTGGATTTCAATTGTGAAACAAGGACCTGAGGGATTAGAAAATTGACTTTTACATTAGCAGTCCTCTACAGTAAGACTACAACATTTACTAGACTGATTTCATGGTCCCAATAATCATCAATTATCTTGATATGTGAAAGATAGGGCATGTTCAGCGACGCTGACTTCTGCCATCAGATGAGGGTGCTGCATATTGGGCACCTAAGGTTATGAATATTTAAGTCCAAGAAATACTGTATAAAACTTTAGACTGCACAGCAGCAGTCAACCTGTATGGTTGGTGTTACATTCTGCCAGCACCCGGCCACAACCAAGTCATGAGGGTTGTGCATTTTAAATAGTAACATCAGCCTAATCATTTACAAAAATGGATGCCCTGTGCGCCCACCCATCAATATGCAGCTAAAACACTCCCCCCACACAAATCATTTCAATCTTCCCCCTCCACCTAATGACATCGGTTCACAGCACAAGCAGTTGAATCTGACTGCCATCACTACATATTGTGGGACAACTCATGCAAAAATAGAAAGATCATGTTTCAAAAGTTCGAGGATCTTCTGTAACCACGTGTGATATTTTTTTATCGATTATAATATGTTCAGTTTTGTTTATACAGTAGATAATCCTTTAGCAGAAATTCACGATATTTGTCGGAAATTCTTCTTGTAATAACTCACTTGCTGTAATCTTTAGCACTGTTGGGAGGTGCGTACCACACCAGTGTGTTTTCATAGTGGGACTCATCCCATCACAGAAGGAATTTGAAATATGTGAAGCTACACAAGACTTAGAAATACAAATCACAAATGTGATAATATAGCACACAATGAGCGAAAAGAGGACAGGAGACTAGCGGTGCACCGGATACATGAACCGTTACATTAATATTTTAGATTATTCTGAAACACCTTTTCTCCTGCACTTCATTATTGGATTATGAAAGACAAATGTAAATCTCGATTTCCAATTTTTAAAGACATTTTTGGGAGCAAGGTTTTGCCTGCGTGGGCAGATCTGGCATTTCACTTGTAAGAACTTGTCTGACAGTCAGAATAAATAGATTGGATGGAATGTGCTCCCGCTATTTAGAGTGTGAGGTTCCGTGTGATGTAACGGATTTCTGGTACAAGTGCATGGTACCCGCTTGTACTACAGACCTTTTACAAAACGGAAAAAAATATATTATATTATATTTTAGCTTTTTTGAAATGCAGTAAGGATTGCCTAAAATAATTGATTAGAGGGTTCCCACTTGGGTTTGTCAAACTTTCTAGTTAGTAAGCTACAGTTAGTAATCTGTAGTGATATTTGCCATTATATTAATGAAATTCTCACAATCTCTTAACTCAATGGGATCCATTGGTGTCTGAATAGGTGAAATGCTGCTTTCCCATGGCAGTCATGGCTCCATATAGATGTCCACCTGCCATCATAAAGCTTCAGATATTCTATAGTTCCATCACTTGGGAATCCTTGTAAAAGTGATTAAAGGTATACTCCAGCTGATCAGTGGGAGGTCTCAATGATGGGACCCCCACAGAACACGAGAAAGGGTGTCCGTAGTGCCCCTGTCGTAGCCAGAGTAGAAGAGAAAAGCTGATTGCAAATGCACGGCTACTTTATTCATCTCTATGGGGCTTGAGTAGATTGCCCAGTGTCATACTTGTCAATCACAGTCCGTGACGGAGATGAAGAGAGCAGCCGAGCGCATGCACGACCACCTTCTCTCTTCTACTCGGGCTATGACAGATGTACAACGGACCCCTGTCTTTGCAATCCTTGGGAGTCCCATCACGGAGGCCCACACTGTTAAAGTTAACCTTTAACTTGTGGATAGCGGAGTATGTCACTTTTATGTCACTGGAGACCCCCTCTAAGGAAAGCTCATGGGTGACTCAGCTCTGACCTTGGTGGATCCAATCCCTTCTATATGCCATTATTTCAATGTTCTAACCAGATGCAAACTTCTGCATAAGATGTGTTTTTTTTGTACACAAATTGCACATACATGTGATATTGAAAAAAAGTTAATTCTACAAATGAGTAATTAACAATGTGTAACTGGGTATTTCATGATAAAACTCCCCACAAGCATTTCAGTTTTTGATATGATTGCAATGTGAGCGTTGATCTTGGCAGCTGTGTATTTGTCTGCTCTAGTAGATGTAGCGTTACTACATAATAAATCTCAGATTCCAATCTCTAGTAGATTGTTATCTTCTTCTACTGCTAGTACAGAGAAGCTCAAGCTGGTTCACATGAAGAACCAAATTCAATTACAATTCTCATTATCTGCCGTCTCAGGAAGGGCATATTTTATTCATAATTGCAAGACGTATTCCAAGTTTTTATTGCAAAATGTTTTTCTCTAATAGCTTGGCAAAGAAACAATCTCTGGGCAAGGAACCTCCAAGCTGCCAAAAACAACTCTGTCCATACCGGTGTAGTAATACAATGCATTTTATAGCCTGGCGTGAGGGGTGGGGCTGTTTAAGCAGAAACAGGAGGGTCATCGTAACCCAGTAAATAACTGGAACTTCAATAATAAAGTAGTACTCTCTATATAAGTAAGGGGAATCCAAAGACCTGCGACCCCTGCTGCAAATAAATTTCTTAATAGGGAAAAACTGAAAAGAGTTAACCTGCGCACAACCATTAGCAGCGATTTACTAAATGTGTCATAATAAAGCTGTCCATAAATGCATTTTTGGCTAGGCCCCATACACTAATAACACAGCAGCACTGCCCACTCATTTGTAGAGTGTGTTTTAATGTAATTAAAGGCATTAGTCTTAGGGCTGATCTCACTAAACTTTGCAGCCTGGATTTTGTCATGGAGAGCTCTGGACGATTTATCTTGTTAAAACTGCATTTATTATATTAGCGACATTAGGCAATAATCCATTAGTCCGTGTGATCATGTCAGACCAGCACTTACCCACAGTCAAGTGAGGATACAGGTTACACACTGCATAAAAGCTTCTTATGTAGAAACAAGCAGCTCACAATTCACACGTTAAAGGGGTTTTCCCACATAAGCTATTTAGGACATAGCCACAGAGTATGCGGCACACTTTCCACTATTGATATGAGAGATATCCACGCTAACCATGGCAACGAGGAGGAGATAAGCGTGTACCTGCGATATAGGACCTCCAGTCAGTCATCAATTCAGGACATATCTTACTATTGTGGTAGTGTCCGGTATGGAGAGGGTACATGGGCAGAGCAGTGTCCCTACAGGGAGTTTGCTGCTTATTGTAGAAAACACCCACAGGTAGAACCTGCAGTTAGTGCTGGCAATTGTGCGATTTATGCCTCTGGCACGCACACCGCCATTTTTAATTTGATTGCGATTGCTATGACAGTGGGGAGTCTATGCTAAACTGTTCGGTATCCTGGTGAAAGAAATACAGAGCTCACAAGAAAATGGTGCAAATGTGTTTTTTCACCAAATTTCACCACATTTGGAATTGTGGTAGATCTTTGAAGGAGGGGATCATAATAGAAAAAAGCAAAAAAAAAAAAAAAAAAAGATCCAAGTCGTTAAGGGGTTATGACATGACAAAATGATTCAGTACCGTATTTTTTGGACTATAATCCTTTGATTTTCTCAGTGCGCCTTGTATATTAAACGTACTTACAGACAACAGCTGCCTTGAACTGTGCACAGGTCTGCCACCTGCTGGTCATTCATCATTAGAATCAGGTGCGTCTTATAATTCGTTGCGCCTTATATATGAACCTAAATGTTTGAGCAAGCATTTATTGATGGTGTGCTTTATAATCCGGTGCGCCTTATAGTCCAAAAAATACGGTAATTACATGCACATCCTCCACTTCTGTGCAACCCTATGGTCCCATTCATTGGGCCTCATTTATCATTTATCAAAACTGAGAGCTCTATTTGCCCCTAGCAACCAATCAGAGTTAAAATGTCAGTTTATAAGCGGCTGTGAGAAAATGAAAGCTGGGCTATGATTGGTTGCCAATAGCAACTAACACAATTTTTCTCTCAGACACCCCTGATAAATCTTCTCCATTGAGTGTTTTTCTATAGCCTCCAATGATCTGAACTTGCTGTGATGCATCACAGAAATCGATGATCCACTAAATAAGTGTCACTACACCCATAGATGGTACATAGTTAGCAGTCTGAATACAGACCTAGGCTACTGAAAGCCGAGACCTAAAAGAACTGCCACAAACATAACTGTGTTTAACTCAAGCTTTTATCCTACCGCAATAAACACATAAATAGGTTATGTAGCATTTAGACAGCCTTTTAACTAGTCTCCATGCAAATGCTCAAAAGGAACCTGTACCATGTCTTACACCACCAAACTACAAGCCCCCTCAAGAATGGGATGAAATGTCCTTTCTAGAATTCCCCCTTATGAGAAATCTCAAGCATTTACCAATTAAAAAATTCTCTTCCAAAGTCAGGCAAATAAGACTCCCTCAACTTATTTTGAGAGGAGTCAAGTTTAGTGATTGTAGGGGTTGTGTCACTTCAAAAGCCACTCCACCTTTGGTTCACTGGTACCTACAAAACAGGTTACCGATGTGATCTGCAAGAGGAGTCTCGTCTCTTTCATAGCATATTTATGGTTCTATTTTTCTATATTATATATTAGAAAATGTCCCCTGAAAGCATTGGATGTTGAATGTCCTTTGGCGTAGTGAATTGTATATAGCATAGGAGTCAGAATTAGAAACAGAAAGGTCATAGGCAGTTAAAAATAAATATCTGCAGAACAAATCTGTTCTACATTGAAATAATGCCATGATGTATACTATACAGGAATCAGATAAATGACCTTAATTAGAATAAATAGTTTATTATATGGGATCTTTAGATGCTCATTTCTACTAATAACAAGTAAACAGGAGTCTAGACCGGCAGAGGCCTTTAGTGCAGCACGTTTCACCTCACTTGCCCCCAGAGTCTGGTTATAGCCAGAATCCCAACAGTGTGTCAGCTGTCATTACATGTACATGAAGGCAATTCAGTACTCATTGCTGAAGTACTTTAAAGTAATGCAGCTGATAAAAGACTACCCTATGCTCAACCCCACCCAAACTATTACACCAGGGGGATGATCTTCGTCAATGCATGAGGTCATGTCAACAGAACTTCGAAATAACCAACTACATTTTCCAGGACCTTCAAGCAGATAAAACTGGATGTTCAGTTCTTACTTCCCAAAACAGAAGGAATCCAACCCAATGAGACCAAGTTATGAATTATAATAACTGAAAGCCAAATGTGGAAACCAATGACCTGAAGACATTCCTCAGCTATACACTGAGCTTAACTTTGAATTCCTTGTCAGAACATGGCATGAATGTTTAAACATGCCGACTTCACACCCCTCCGGCTACATATACAGTGTTCCTGTAGGTACACCAGGTGGTTGGACCAACAATGTTCTATAGGCTTTTTTCACCATATACATTAAGAAGTGGAGAATTCTCAGACCTATGCAGGCAAGTTATTATAGTTCTCCCGATGAGTACTGGTCCCAAACGTGTCAGCCTATTTCCATATTGTCTCAACTTAAAAAAAAGGAGTTACAACTTAATCTTTGTGATCATTGGGGGTCTGGGTAAATATTACACCACATACACAAAAAATGGGTTCCCTACACCACTGAGTAGAAGAGCATTGCAACTATGTGCACTGCCATCGCTCTACTCAAACTCTGCAACAGCCTTAGACAAGTATGCCCTGTACCCACCTACCTTTAGAAGCTCTTTAAGCCCTAGATCAGTGATGGCAAACCTTTTAGAGACCAAGTGCCCAAACTACAACCAAGACCCACTTATTTATCGCAAAGTGCCAACACAGAAATGTAATTTGTGATTTATACTCCCTTCTCTGTCCCAGTTTTCATTGATACCAGCACACTGAGGACACCAATAAAGCAGAAAATAGTCCCAGGTAGAGCTGTCACTTTAAAATAGCTCTGTGCACAGCAAGTCCTGGGCTGTCTGGGACTGCAGGAAGATACCTGGAGTCATCTCTGGTAATTGACTGAGTGCCCACAGAAAGGGCTCCGAGTGCCACCTCTGGCACCAGTGCCATAGGTTAGCCATCACTGCCCTAGATGGTAATATGCTGTTACATCTAAGTTAGTGTCAAAGGAAGGCCCGAAAGCACAACTTCTTTTTAGGTCTACGGAGAGTATTACTGTTATAAAGAATTATTTTACTCTTCTTCAAAATATAAATGGAGTATTATGGGGTGCTACATTTAGACAGCAGAATTCCAAATTGTAACTACAGATGCATTGACCGCGTACTCCAAGAAAAATTCTGTATCGTGAAAAGTTATCTTGACGCTTATAAATTTAGCACTCGCTTTGGGAATATGAGAGGGTAGATTACTGCTGTGAAGTTGGCAGAAGTTGGCATCAGGGAACACTCTCTTTGCTCTACTGTATAGCTGATCTTATCAAAATGTCAAGGAGTGTGCTATTTATGGAACTTCTCTTCTACTTGCGACTGATCCGAGTAGCTGTACAATGATGATTTTACTGTACAGACAGAACCAAAAATATAAAGGAATTCATGTGTATTTCACAACAAATAAATGTTAGTACACATTTTGACACAAATCATGTTTATAGCGCTGTAATTCTAAACTTGGAGACTATGGACTGACATAATACAGGGGGTCAACCCTTAAAGAGCAATTTTAGCATCCCCAGTAGTTTCAGTGATACAAACAGAAAAAAAGGAAAAAAAAAAAAAAAAAAAGACAGTAACCTTCACTTTCCAAAGGAAAAAATATCTTATGTGAGTAATGCTCGCAGCCTGACGTTCAAGATCCAAAGCCCATACAAAATAAGTAGAAGCCACAGTATCCGATAGGGTGAAGAATTTAAAACCTTTATTCACATGAGCATAACAACTGCAATGTTTGGATCCACCATGAGTCTTGACAAAGATTCATGGTGAATGGAACATTGCAGCTGTTGTGCTCATGTGAATAAAGGTTTTACCTTCTTCACCTTATCGGATGCTGAGGCTTCTACTAATTTTGTAATGACACAAACAGATGGACCGGATTAACTTGCCCAAAGCTTTTCTAACAAAGAGTCAACTGGCAAAATGCAGGCAGGCAGTCAGTCTGATTACTAAACCAGTTGCCTCTAATAAAAGATGATAAATGCTTTGATGGTTGCATCTGGTTAAATTGCCAATCCACTCAAAAGAGTGCAGGCTTCTCCGTGTTAGGATCTCTAACCATCCCAGTAGTCATACAGGATCTCTCCATAGTCCCATAATCTCAGTGCTACAAACACTACTTAATCCTGTCCTCCATGTCTTCTCTGGAAAGAGTTGGAAGGCCACTATATACAAGTCAGCCAATCTTGTCAAGCTCTGTCAAGTGTTTGGGAGCATTACTCAAGATTTTAATTATAAACTTTAAAAACAGTCACCCTAGGTGGTGTCATTTTATTGGTGGGTAAGTAGGTACAATACTTACTAAGTGACCAACGACATTATACAAATTTTATAGACACAAAACCTGAAACTAAATAAAGATTTTTCTGCAACAATGTACAATCACAAGGATTACATCCAGCAGAAGTTCTACAAAAGTGGTTATATCTGCCTGTTAATATTAAACCTGGGGAAAATTCATGAAATGTGTCCCGGGCCTGGTCCTTGGATTATGTTGGATAATTACAAGCATGGGTTATTACAGGATAGTAAACAGCCCTTGTAAAAGCAAATTAATGATGCATTCTGGGTGCTTAGTCAGAGACCTTCTAAATGACAAACTAGGATTTTTGATTGTACAGTTTAATATAATATATATATATATATATATATATATATATATATATATATATATATATATATATATATATATATGGGAAATTGAAGAAAAAAAGTGTACATGTCAGATTTATATATTCAATAAAGTATAATACACAGCTACAAACAAGGAATTTAATTTGTTACCCAAAAAAAAAAATTATTATCTATTTTGCCAAGATTTAGGAGATTGTAAAGAAGACTAAAAACCAGAATATGAACAAAAAAATCTTCAGTTCATCAACTTTTTCCCATTTACTTCTGTGTATGGAATGTTACCATTCTGTTTTAACAGAAGGGGGGGGGGCATACTGTCTTCAAGCAATTTTTTCCACGGTCCAGTTCCATTATTAAACCAGGTAGGAACTGAGCCTTTAATAGAAGCACTAGATTTGTACATAACTAATAATGGGTATAAAAAAAAAAAAAAAGTCAATACTTGTGCCACCATTAAGATCTGTAATAAGCTCTAACAAATATTGCACTGAAGTCACCAAGCATAAAACATACAGCTTAGGGTGCATAGGTAAAGGTTGGCTTTTGATGCCTTCAAAAAAGAAAGAAAAAACACATGTGAAAGATCCACCTGAATGGAAAACTTTTTAGTGCTTCGTGGCAATATAAGTAAAAACTCCTAGAATCAACAAACTAGGCCTCACACCCCTACAGTGGTGAAAAGCTTAGTTTTCAAGAAGATAAAATAAATGTGATTATCCTCTCACACCAGGGGTCTGGAAAACAAAACCTACTAAGTAATGTATCTATATCATCCACTCAGGTTGATTTACATCCCAACCTCTATTTAAACATTTGTTTCACCTTAATGCATAGAAACATTTGTCATTCAATTATGCAACAAAACATTACACCGCATACAAATACCATGGGGAGGGTAAGTGGACATACAGATGATGGGGATCTTTCCCGAGTCCCTCATAGCTGTAGGGCCAATCTCACAAATGATCATTAAGCCGACACGGTCTGTAAAGAGCCCCCAAACAAAATGCTTAGGTTGAAGGAAGGTAGAGAGGCACAGCCAGTATTATATCTAGGACTCAACTTCCAACACAAAATAATCATGGTTATTCCAATGTGCACCATCATCCCTTTAAAAAACAGATGTTTGACCAAATTTTCATCCAACAATGTGAAAAATTGACAATATTAACCCTTGCAAAAGTTTAATCATGATTAGAAGATTACAATACAATCTTATACGATTGTTTTAGGTTACTAATGACACAACGTCATTGCCTGCAAATTAAGTTGTCTGCGCTTGGAATTTTCTTCCCAAAGTCACATAGAAGACAAACCATCTTTATGGTAACATTCTCAATTTTCAGGCCAGATGGTTTGTTCATAAAAGGAACAATATTTTCTATCATCGATTATGAATGGCCTTAATAAACTGCAATGGACAATATTGACTAAAGAATATACTAAACTTACCAAACAATCATTGTGTACTGCTCTCAGAACTCTGCTTGATCCGATCAGTAGAACAATTACAGGTTATCCCTGACTTAAGGACACCCGACTTACAGATGACTCCTAGTAACAGACAGACCTCTAGCCCACTGTAACCTCGGGTGAAGATCTCTGGATGACCGTAATTTACTGAACTTTAGCCCCAGGCTGCAATGACCAACTGTAAAGTATCTACAATTAAGCTTCATTGTTAATCTCTGTTCACATGACAACCCAAAACGTTACAAATCCCATTGTCACTGCGATGAAAAAAACGTACATAATATATAACTTTTCAATTCAAGTTCAGAACAGACCTATATTGTATGTAATCAAGGGAACTACCTTTATTTAGACAGAAAAAAGGGGCAAAAAGGGTAAAATGCAAATATGTTACAATATCCAAAAATACGATTAACGTCATAGTGACCCAGAAAAATCATTTCAGGTTATAAAATCAGGTTTAAATCTATTAAAGATCAGTCCTTGGTAAAATATGAACGACCAATCAGAAGTGACCTTTTGCAGTTGTGTCTATATTACAGATCACTACCTGAAGAGGAAAAGGTCTATGCACAGCCCAGCGTAGTTATAGCAGAAACTATTTTGGCTTGACCTGGATCTAGCTGCATGTCAAAACAATGGCAAGGTGTACAGCTCAATGTAATATCCTTCACTTTGTTTACAGTTCCCTTTACAAGGGTTATGTAGGGAGTTCCATGAACATCATCATACAGGACTATAGAAGCAATGCATCTAGAGAAGGACAGCGCCATTACATTAGGTTAAGTGGAGAAACAATATAAAACTGTGCTAAATCAGAGGCTTACATTATGGATTCACAAGTGTTTATATAAAACCCTGAGCTGTAGAGAGCTCTTATGTTAGTTTTACACTGCCCATAATTTTTGGCGACTTTAGCTTGTCTTGTCAAGAAGCAAGGCCCAAAGTTGTAAAGAAGCAAGGACTCCGTACAACCTAGAGCACTCTGATGGAAGGAGTCCCGTCCAAGGCAGGGTCGGCAATGGCAGTGTGGACCTGCCCTAATATTTGTATAGTTGTAATTAGAGATGAGCGAGCATACTTGTCCGAGCTTGATGCTCGTTCGAGTATTAAGGTACTCGAAACGGCTCGTTGCTCGAACGAGTATTTCCCCTGCTCGAGATCGAGCATTTAATTAAAAATACACAGTGAAAAACACAGTGAAGAATAGATTACAGATGTTCGGCACATCTGCTTACTTGTCGGGAGATACGCGCGGAACAAAATACTATGTGAAGAACAATATATATGTGTGTGAAGAACACATTGGGAGACACCGGGGGCACAGCAGCACGGAGACACCGGGGGCACAGCAGCACGGAGACACCGGGGGCACAGCAGCACGGAGACACCGGGGGCACAGCAGCACGGAGACACCGGGGGCACAGCAGCACGGAGACACCGGGGGCACAGCAGCACGGAGACACCGGGGGCACAGCAGCACGGAGACACCGGGGGCACAGCAGCACGGAGACACCGGGGGCACAGCAGCACGGAGACACCGGGGGCACAGCAGCACGGAGACACCGGGGGCACAGCAGCACGGAGACACCGGGGGCACAGCAGCACGGAGACACCGGGGGCACAGCAGCACGGAGACACCGGGGGCACAGCAGCACGGAGACACCGGGGGCACAGCAGCACGGAGACACCGGGGGCACAGCAGCACGGAGACACCGGGGGCACAGCAGCACGGAGACACCGGGGGCACAGCAGCACGGAGACACCGGGGGCACAGCAGCACGGAGACACCGGGGGCACAGCAGCACGGAGACACCGGGGGCACAGCAGCACGGAGACACCGGGGGCACAGCAGCACGGAGACACCGGGGGCACAGCAGCACGGAGACACCGGGGGCACAGCAGCACGGAGACACCGGGGGCACAGCAGCACGGAGACACCGGGGGCACAGCAGCACGGAGACACCGGGGGCACAGCAGCACGGAGACACCGGGGGCACAGCAGCACACATCGGGGGCACAGCAGCACACATCGGGGGCACAGCAGCACACATCGGGGGCACAGCAGCACACATCGGGGGCACAGCAGCACACATCGGGGGCACAGCAGCACACATCGGGGGCACAGCAGCACGGAGACATTGTGGGCACAGCAGCACGGAGACATCGGGGACACAGCAGCACGGAGACATCGGGGAGACTTCAGTGGAAGAAGAGGAGCGGATCCCGGGACAGCGTATCTCCCGACAAGTAAGCAGATATGCCGAACATCTGCAATCTATTCTTCACTGTGTTTTTCACTTAAATGATCCTGTGTTCACTGTTTTATACTATTCTTCACTGTTCTTCACATCTGCTAACTTGTCGGGAGATGATATACGCGCGGTGAAGTGAAGAATAGATTGCAGATGTTTGCATACATCTGCTAACTTATCAGAAGACATTCTTTTTCAATTAAATAACACATTTTATTCCCGAACCATGGTCCCTTTGAAAAATGCTCGAGTCTCCCATTGACTTCAATGGGGCTCGTTATTCGAGACGAGCACTCGAGCATCAGGAAAAGTTTGTCTCGAATAACGAGCACTCGAGCATTTTAGTGCTCGCTCATCTCTAGTTGTAATGCAGCCATTTATCGGAGGCCTAATAGATAATACAGTCAGCAAGGGTTTAAAAAAATTAAAATGAGAATTTCTATTGCTCCCACCTATTCTACTAGATTTCTTATTTTCCCAGCGCCAAGTCAAGCATCTGAACAGACACAAAACCCTCCAAGAAACCACCTTGAAAAGCTCCTTACAAAGATACAGTATACATTTCATCCTAATCCACCTTTCCACTAGACTTGACATGGGGAAGAATCACAGACCCCTACAAAATGGAGATTATGGAAAGTATTTGTAATGGGCTTCTATCTCCTTATATCACCCTGGATAAATCTGCATGGAAAACACATGTTCATTTATCTTTCACTTATCATGGAGTGGAAAACATTTAGAAATCCAAGTCTTTAAATATTGCACTATCCTAATTTCATGGAAAAATCTGCTCTTCTAAAAGGAATGTAAGGATTAGAAGTAAAAAATGGCTTCTTTTTCCCAGAAATTGCTTCATCGCTGTCTATGGATTACACTTGGTAATGTAACGCTAGGGAAGTAAATGGGTCTTCTATCACTAATAATAATAATAATTTGATAGAGGGGAACTAGGTTTTTTTTTCTAATCCTGCATATTAACTTAAAGCACAAATGTGAAGATGAAGCTGTGAAGGGATGAGCTGCCTACAAATAATAAATATATTAAATCATGTTAAAAATATTGGTTCTATTATTCAGCAAGTATTGTATGGGGGAGAGCAAAAACTGGCAGAACAAAAAGTTGTTAGGGTAGATTTAGCAATCTGTCTATGCCATAAAACTGGAGTAATTTGCATGAAAGAGGGACGTGTACTCAATAAACGGGGGGGGGGGGGTGTTCTTCTCTTCTAGTTCTTCTCTGTCTACACTGGTCTAAAAGACAGACACATTAATAAATCTCCATAAAGTCACAAAAATGGTAATAACGGAAGATCTGTTAAAATGCCCACTGAGGTCAAAGTACTTTCTAGGTTTCTATCGAAATAATGAAAACCTGATGGAAGAAGTACAAACGGAATCCATTAAAACTCTATTGACATTTTAAGGGATCCGTTAGTCTTCCGTTATTTTTGTCCCAGAATCAAATAGAAGAAATCCAAATGCAGGTGAGAACTGGGCTTAAGTGGACCTTTACACATTAGCTGGCAAATGCCTTGAGCTGAAAATTTTAAAAAGAATATCTTGGCAAAACATTTTGTGGAAAGTAGGGGAGACCAGTAACAGTAAATCAGGAATGTAACTACACATGTTTTTGTTCTTGGTAAGACACTGGTGCACAAAAAGGGTGGCACTACGTTAAGGAGTAACAAAAATGCTAAAAAGTGAGGCCTAAGGGGAACCAAAGAAATCATACATATAGAGTAAAATAATCTATGCAAAATTTATCATCCAGCAGCAGACACTTAGAGACAGATTTTAGCAGCGACAGATTTATCAAATTGTCTTACGTTTAGACACTTGATAAATCTGCCATTTTTCTTTCATCTCCCAAAACCATGACCCATTAGAATAGTGTATGAAGAGGTCTTGCAAGTATGGTGTCAATAAATTAATGTTAGGCCAATGGTTGTCTAAAGAACAAATTTTTTTTGTTTTGCATTTTCCCTCCTTTAAAAGAATACAAAAAAAAGATACACATAAGATACAAGGTCATTACAAGGGTAGCAGCCCCAGACAGAAATAACATTAACATGATAAGAGGTGTAAAGTAGCTTGCTTTTCTTCAAAGGCCACTTAATACAGCTGTGATACTAAGTAAATAGATAAGAATTTCCATTTCAGTTCCCTATTTCACTCCTCTAGTCCCTGCAAACATTTCCCTTCAGGGGAGAGAAAATGTGTTTTTAGACTGGAACCTGTTGAGCAGACTTCAAAAATCTGAAAAACTATCGGGTAAGTAGATATTTTCTCTAGGATATTCCAAAATTGACACCTTATAGGGTGAAAGGCAAGCCCTGTAACAAATACATAATGTCACGCAGAGGTTACAGAGTGGCTTTGATCACTTTCATGGCTTGTGTCCATGGCTAACCTTTGACAAGTGACACCACAAAGACTCTCAAAGGAAGGTGTAGCATGCCTCATGTTCATCTAATATCTAAGGCAGGACAAAGAAACGGCTGCCGGTTAACAATACACCAGACATGTAACACTGGACATAGATTTGGGTCTGCCTAAGGGAAAACCAACGAGACACAGATTAAATATCAACACGTCCATTACTTTTCCATGATGCTAGCTGTGTCTAGGGATTCTAACCCTACTCCTAGCACAAAAACCCTGAATATCTGACCTAAACATTCATAAGCAAGGGAACTAAACAGCTATCCAATCACTGAAAAAGGACAGATAGAGGGTAGCATTGGATGGGTAAGTCAATTGGTATGTAGGCTATTGGCAATGGAGGAAAGATGAAAAAGGGGGCGGGGGAATTGCAAGATATGGCTTGGGCGAAAAAAAAAAAAAAATCACTGAAACCACCAAACCATGGCAAGGTGGAGCCCCAGAATTATTTTGTCTGTAGGGCCTAATGAATTCTGGCATTTCACCATCAGTCATAAAAAGTGAAATGTCCAATATTTTTTGTACAAAAAGACAGTGAACGATAAAACAACAATAGGAAAAATCTTTTCAGATGTATCAGACATATCAGATCATGTCAGCTTTATACACAGTGAATGGATCCGGACAGTGATATGCTAGTTTAGCTGTGTGAGAGGTTAGCAGACAGCAGCCCTGTGTGCCTCAGCGAGATAACTGCCAGGAATCTGATGAACCCAGGGTCAACTAACAGGCTCCGGAGAAATTTAGAACTCAAGAGTTTCCATGGGAATCTGCCTTAGGGGGAAAATCATTTATGGGACTTTAAAGATTTTTAACTCTTTAGAACACCCCCAACAAGTATTTTAGTGAAAAGATGGTGCATGCTTTTAAGCTTATAACCAAATACGTGAATGGTACAAAATGTGCAAGCCTACATTTGCATGAAAGTATATTAGTCACATATGGTTTATAAACTTACGCAAGTCTCCCCGCAAGTTTTGAAGTTCCTGAGAAAGTTCCTTCCGTTTCTTCAGGGTTTCTTCTCGCTGAAACAAAAAAAAAGTTCTAGAATTAACACGTGGAACCTTCAGGAATAACAGTGGGTATAAAAACTGTTCAGTCAGAGATGGGTTAACTACCAGCTACCTGACCAAATATACCGTATACACCTGCTAAGTGACCATCACCAGCACATATATAACCCATAGATCAATACAGTACAGTCAACTATGAACACAAGACAGATAATTCTTTGTGTTTGTGCCTTTTTTACATGCGTTATTAGAAAGTATGATGGTGATCAGCCGAGAAGTGGTGTAACCCCCATCATTTCACCAAGAAGAACGAGCATATGTTACAAGACAGCCCTTGATATCATGCCAAGGAGGGCCGCATATTAATCTTATGACAAGTGCTGAACGTCTCTGCACTAAAACACAGAGATCTACAAGATTTATCTTCCTCGCCTAATGAAAACAGTGTCCTTTGCCTGCACCCCCCTTCCCCCTTGCTCAGTGCACCATCTCCTATGAGGAGGAATTTGTATCAGTATAATTGAATGGACACAATCCAATCCCCAGAGAGTATAATTCCATTAAGTCTACAGAGACAGGGAACTTTACATAGAATAAGAGGCAAAGATAAAAACACAAATTGAAAACTACTACATGCATGAAAACAAACTAAAAAAGTGGAAAAATTATCTCTTATGAGGAACAAAGCAATCCCAAGATGACGAAGGAGTATGAGCAGCCTCACCGCTTATATTTAATATCCGGCTGGAGACACTCCTAGATGTAAACAGTACTGAAAAAGCAGATCAAGTAACTGCAAGCGTCTTCTCTTGTTATAGGTCCTATGCTGGCAGCGATCCCTGCGCTGCAGCAGCTGGAAGTACTCCATGATAAAAAAGCAAAACGTATAT
Source organism: Engystomops pustulosus (assembly GCF_040894005.1). Lineage (NCBI taxonomy): Eukaryota > Metazoa > Chordata > Amphibia > Anura > Leptodactylidae > Engystomops > Engystomops pustulosus. Next base: position 240,366,575 of record NC_092411.1, read on the forward strand.
ACATATAGATATGTATAGAAAAAGAAAAACGTGTTAGTTACCCGGGGTGCAGTACATGGGGCGTAGACGCAGAGTTTGCTGCTTGAGCAGCCCATATTACAGCTTCTGTATTCCCAAGGTGTATACTCCTGGAGGACAAACTGCAGCCAAAACTGGTCTGGCCACATTTAAATAGCAGCTGATAGGAGTTCCATAGACTCAGCTTGTCTGTCTGACACTCATGCTTTGCAGGTTTCCTGTGCTCCTTGTACTGATCCCTCCCAGCTCCCAACACATACTGCAGTCCCTTCTCCTGGCATCAGCAGCCAGTCATTACTGAAGCCACAACCCCTTTCGAATATGAAAACCGAGAGGCAGACATTAGCCTGATCGATTACCACTTACTCAAATATCAGCCTGGATGCTAAAGGGAAAGGGCTGACCTCACACAGAAGACAGGCGTATATTTAGCATATAAGGGGCTTTCGGTTTAATGCACTTCTAAATGTAATCAGGAGCTTTGTGCGAAATAAATTGAAAAAAATCTAATTCAACACCAAAAAAAACAAAAAACATTTTGCTTAAAAAAGCAACAAAAAGTAAGATAATAGAACATTTGGTGTAAAGTGTAGAAAAAAACGGATTAGAAAAAAAAGTACATACATGCTAAAGGTTGCAGACATTACATTGACTTCTACTTTAATATTATCTGATGAGATGTTAGTACTATTCATTCAGAATTAATGGAAGTTCTCAGAATTGTTAATATGTAAGGATCAAGAGGCAATGAAAAAAAAAAAACTATCATCAGCCTCTCCTAAGACTCTTCAGAGAATTTTCAGATGGGACATTTTGGAGGGGTTTGCTATTTTTTTTTCCAGTGATATATTGTGTACTGCAATTGTTGTAAAACAAAATTGTGAGAATCAATTGAAGTTTCTACACCGCAACTTATCTAAAGGTTTATTAACACAGTCAACTGTCCAATACAATAAACCCACAAGAAATGCAAATCCGAAAGATCACCAGCAAATTGGGACCCAACTGCAATTGGACCACTTGTTGCCAGTATAGGAACAATAACAGGGAGCAGGTTAGTAATAAATTCCCATTACCTGCAATTAAAGTAATACAGATCTTGTGCAACAAAGTCAAGTTATGTGAAGATCCAGCAAAGGGAAGCAGTGTACCAAGGGGCCACAAAAGTATCAAGACCCCAGGTCACCGTACTGATCCATTGGGTTAGAGCAGTAGTTTTTTTGCTTCAAAGAAAATACTAGATTCAACAAAAACAATTTTGTTTTTGGATATGCAAATTAACAACTACAGATCTGAGGGTTCTAGATTCATTCGGTAGAGCAAACCCTTGCCCTCTCCATACAGGAAACATTGACCTCTATAGCCAGGACAATGACAGTAGCTATATGTAATCAGATCTCATCTCTCCTACTATGTGGTCCACACTGGCAAATGGTGCAGTTCTAGTAACAGGAGAACATTCGGGAACTACCATACCTGCAATGAATAACTAATTGATACAGTCATGACAGATTCTTTGCTTAAAGAGCATTGGGATGTAACAATATCAAACTACTGTAGATAACGTCTATATACAAATTATGGCTGCAGAAAACAAAGAACTGTGACATAGATTTCAAGAATATCATTACTTATTGATCCATCTCCCTATATAAATGCAGGCTGCTGTCCTTCTCAATCCCAAGTCTCTAATAGTTCTAGAAATGTATAGTGCACATAGATTGACAGGGCATCCTATTAAGTCTGTGGGGGTATTACTGCTTGGTCTCTAGTGAATAGGTTATAATCATCAGTCAGTCTACTCCTCATTATAATGACACTAGAAAAGCTCAAGTAAGGTTATCCGGGAAATCACTAGATGATTTATGAGGAGTTGATTTTCATGACCCACTGTAATGCTTTAACTTTACAAATGCACGCTTATAGCAAGTATTTCTATCCAATATCCACAGTGTATCATCAAAATAATGAAAAGAAAAAACTGCCTTGTGACAGCATCATTGAGTCATTGAAGTCCACCTTTACTTATTGGTCCTGCCTCGTATGAGGAAATCCCCTGCCCAGTATACACAGTATACACTTGCACCCATGTTGGCCAATGCTCTACTTCTGTACAAACTGAACACTTCTAGGACATCTACCACCATTTACTCGGTGGTAGACTGTCCCATATGCCACCCTTGGTACCTTCTGCTCTCTATGGAGCCTCTTTGCGCTTCCTCTAGGGCCCATGTGGTATAGAGAAAACAAACTTTTATATCTATTGAAATGAGCCGGAGGCGCTCAGGGTCTCATCTGACAAGCGCCTCCTGGCTCCTCCGAAGGCTATTTTATGCACCACTCCCAGCTACCGAAGCGGTCAGGCAGCCGGTGACGTCATCTGGCACTCTTCTGTCGTGAGATCTTCGGTCTTGTCCGGCTGTGCAAGAAATCACCACGCGGGTAGTTGGGAGCAATGCATAAGAATGAGACAGGAGAGGAAGGGGGGCATAAATTATCCTTTGGAGGAGCCAGGAGGGGCTCCAGCTCATTTTAATCGATATAAAAGTTTGTTTTCTCTATACCATGGGGGCCCCGAGGAAGCACAAATAGGCTCCATATAGAGAGCATAAGATACTGAGGGTGGCATATGGACAGTCTATCACCAAGAAAATGGTGGTAGATACCCTTTACCCCACGAAACTAGAAGCAACTTGTGACTAATGTGTTAATTGGTCTCATATCACACTTTGATGTAGAGTCCATGTCACGTATGTTGTTAAAAGGGTAACCACAGAACAACCAGATCTCACACGCCACCCATTATTGGGTTCATTGATGTCCTGAAACCACGTGTCAATCTCTTTGTTACTATGGGCTTTGATATACATTAAAGGGACACTAATGTACAATAGAGTACCACGGCAATGTTTTGTGTTGCACAATAACTGGAGTGGAAAGATTTTTAAGCAAAAGGTTTAATGTTGTTGTCTGGGGACTGACAAGCATCTTTCAAAAACAGCACTACACCTGGCCATGGCTTGTGCTGGTATTGCAGCTCAGCCATATAGGAATGAATAGAGCGGAGTTGCATTAACATGCATTACCCAAAATCTGGTGTGTTTTTTTGGGGAAAAAAAAAAGTCATGTCGTCGAGGCACCCAACAACCCCTTTAAGCCTTGAGCAGGGCCTGAGAAAATGCGTAGGATAGAAATTAATCCCCTCTGGCATAACACAGTAACAGTTATACCTCCATTGTGGATCTTTCGTTAATCATATCAATCAATATAAAACTGTCCGACGCTATTGAAGCCAGAGTAGTCAGTGTTGCTTCAGTTTTTTTGTTTTAATTAAAAAAAATTGGAAAAATTAAGAGGGTAGAAAAAGTCTCCACAGTAGCTACAGAGAGCAAATTTCTCAAATACTTTACAAACCTCTCAAATACAAGAGTCTAACCATTTTGCCTGACACTTTTTGATGAAAATGATAAATAGCTCTGCACAGTTCTGCTCCTGTGTCATTGAACAGCAATAAGTTATTGTTTGCAGCCTCCTCTTGAAACCGAGTATGTGACACCACAAAAAGGACTTTATGAAACATTATATACATGGTAAATGAATAATGGGTAAAAAGCTAAAGATTATCACCATTTCTGAATGATGAGGTATCCATCACTGAGATTGATACAACGATGTAGAAAGAGTTTGAGGATGGCCAACCTGTATGAAGGTCTGTACAGTACAAAATCATGTGTACACAAGTAATTCTATCCAAATGCAGTTAATTGATTAATTAGGAAATAATTCCAGAAATATCAAAGGCTGATGTAGTCTCAGTGACAACGCCTATACAAATGCCGGCATCACATACCGGTACATGTGTGAAGATGTCCAAACATGAATGGTTTGCAGCTATGTACACTCAAAGTTGCCTTCAAAAACATCCAAGGCTCAGTATTTGCTGCAGGGTCCCCCCCCCCCCCACTATACTCCTGAACTTCAAAGTGCAAACCGTGACTTTCAAACATAGCAGTGAATTCCAATGCAGAGACAATAAAAACAGGTGGAATTAAAATGAAAAAAAAAAAATTGAAAATTAAAACCCAAGATGGGGATTGTAAGAGCATCCTGGCCTTGTTTACAAGATTTATTGAAACTTTCTTATGAGCCCAAAGGCACCTTGGTTTAAGGATGGATTAAGTAGCTAGCACTACTTACATGTTGAAAGATCACCCAAACTATTTGTGAACTCCTGCATCATTCAGTTTTGGACCAACTGTGAACATCAAGTTATTCATCCCTAGAGACATACATTGCAGTTGTTAAGAATACTAAAGGTGGCCTTGTTCCCATAGCCATGAGCCAAATGCTGGCACACCTGACCGCTACACCATCTAATCCCCATTATAGGGCATGCTTGAATTTTCATGTGTTCTAAATAGGTAAAGTAGAAAAATCCACCGGCAGACTGGTGGCAGCTTCTCTCTTGATAACAAAATGACTCTGCTTCTGAATTCCAACATACCCGACACACAACATTTTCCATCAAGACAAAGATTGCACAGTCCCCAATCAGGTTGGATAATTATTTTTGGCTCAGTCAACATTTGTATAATGCATATGGTCACTATAACGTGTCTACTGATCAACTAGTGACAAGGACAAGTTTGGAGAAGGAGAATGTGTGTAATTATTTAAAGATAATATAAACCCTCTACAAGTACAAAGGCCACACTCTACAGCTCAATACACACAATGGAGCAGATAACCTATCCTTCTCAAAGATATATCAGAAAATGCCTATGCTTTATCTGTAAGTAAAAGTCAGAGACCCTGACAAAACAATAGAAGGACACCAGAGCTAAAGCAGGACACTAGATTGATAAGGGCTTATCTAGAAAACACATTCTATTTCTGAGCAATGTCTGGGAAACTTTCTCCTTTATATTTGAAACTACCAGTATATATAAAAACATATATTATTATTAAAATAACAATAATAATAATAATAATAATAATAATAATAATAATAATAATAATAATAATAATACATTCACCACAATAGCTTGACTCAGGGAGTTAAAATTGTGAATACAATTTGTTTAATGCAAGCAGTTTGTAGCTATAGTTACACATAGTAAATAGAATCTATAGATTTTATGGAGGATAATTGGTGCCCTTGTGACTGACATTAAACTTCCATGACGCATGAAGGAGCTTCTTTATTGGCCACCATGGTCACAATGGTCAATGTTCTGAAGGGACTGTTTAAATGAATTATGGCCATTACAAATAATTACACAACTGGGGTTTAAATTTTTTTTTTTTTTAAATCATAGCAACAAATGGCTTACTGGTGCCCAAATCATCTGCATGTACTTCTTTTTATGCAGGGGTGTTACTACAGCGGCTATGGGATCCGCATTGTCAGGGGACCCCGGCATCTGACCTGACACACTAAAGAATGTGCAGCATTATATACATATTATGCTGCACATTGTACTGCATAATATGTGTATAACAGTGCACATCTTCCAAAAAATACACAGCATAATTCAGCAGCTCAAAAGAAATGTCAGGGGAGATGGAAGGGAAAGCAAAACAGGACTAGTGATCTATCATCTCTAATTCTTGCCGTTTATTTCACCCATGTGGTCAACAGCTACTGAGACAGATCTGTGAAAGTGTATTAATGTATATATGCTTGCATAAATGTGTGTGCATGAGTGTGTAAATGTGTGAGTATACAAATATGTATGTATTCTCAGGGGGCCCCATACAGAAATCTGCCATAGGGCCCTGCCTCTCCTAGTTACGCCCCTGTTTCTATGACATATGGCCACATCACTACATCAGACATTCTTTAAACATGAAAAAACAATGTCAATCAACATTGCTCATTGTGGATTTTAGGAGTCCAGTAAGTGGCCCTAATCCATAAGTCACTAGAACCTCCCCATGTAGCCCTAAACCATGAAGGAACAGGGATTTAAATGAATAGTTCTACTGAACCTTTTCACACAAAACTCAGCTGCTCCTGCTCTGTAACATGCTACCAGCAGATCGGTTACTATATACACGTCCCTTAGCTCCTTCTGCTCTAGCATGTTACAGAGCTGAACAGAAGCTATAGTAGTATGCAGGTAGTATGTTAAATAGTGGAAGGAGCTGAGCAGATAGGACATGTATAACATACTGCATTCGTAAAATACTCAAGACCATTCAAAGTATGTGCAGTGCATTTTACATCAAGTTTGCCTTTTTGTTAGCTTATTTGCACAGTTCCGCTAGCCCTGGTTAAACAAGCGTTGAATACTCTTGCTGTTCCAGCATAGACGAAAACTTAAATCACACCCATAGTAAACACAACCGGATCAGATTTATGCCAACAACCAGCAGGAATATCAAATTCTTAAAATGTGAATACAGGCGGTGCCCAACTTGACTTAAATACAGACCTCTCTGCCCACTGTGACCTCTGGTGAAGCACTTTACTTGCACAGGGTGCAATGATCAGCTGTAAAGGCGTCTCATGACAGCACAATATTTAGAAAATCCAAGTGTCAAAAGGACAAAATAAAATTTTGTCTGGAGCTCCAATTATAAAATCTACATGTTCCAACTTACATACAAATCCAATTTAAGTACAAACCTAAAGAACCCAACTTGTACGTAACCCAGGAACTGTCTGCCTCGATTCACTTATCACTCAATGCAATACAACTGACCATTACCCATACCTCTGTCAGCAGCTGAATAAGGCAACTGGAGATGCGGCATTAGTATACAACAAGATTAATATAGGTTTGTCAGGAAGCTCCTGACATTTCTTAGCCAATCTGTAATATAGAGGTAAGAGAAAACAGGATGCATCAGTAATACTACAGATCACTTCTGGAGATTTTTCAGGTACCATATTTTTCAGACTATAAGGCACACTGGATTATAAGGCGCACCATCAATAAATGCCTGCTAAAACTTCTAGGTTCATATATAAGGCGCATCGGAGTATAAGGCACACCTGATTATAAGGATGAATGACCAGCAGGTGGCAGACCTGTGCACAGTTCACGGCAGCGGTTGTCTGTAAGAACGGTTCATATATAAGGCACGCTGGACTATAAGGCGCACCTTTGATTACTAAGAAAATTAAAGGATTTTTTGTGCGCCTTATAGTCTGAAAAATACGGTAATACAATGAACTTAAGGGATCAAGTGTCAGGAATCATGTGTCACGTGATGCATCTTATGTATAAAACCATACATACGACTATTGGCACACGAACTGCTCGACAATAGGCCAAAATTCTAGTTTTGAAACATCTTCAGTGGTACAAAGATCAGACTTCAAAATTCTTCCATATTTGCCAACATGTGAAAGATTAATGGACACTAAGTCCCAGACAAGGGTGTAGAAAGGAGGGAGCCCTAAATACTCACACATGTGACAAAGTTCAGCAGCATTTACAATTACAGCACATTTCAGCTTTACATCGATTTACAGTACTGATGGCTTTCAAGGTACAGTAGTGTCCACACACTACTCTATGTGCTATAATAAGGCCCTGAGCTGGCTTACGTCCATTGCCTCAGCTTTCACCATAGATCAATTTGTTCATGTCCTGCCCAGAGCTATCTAAAATTAGATCTATGAAAGCTACACTCATCTACTGTAATCTTCATCTGCAGACTAAAAAAAAAAAAAATTCCTGTGTCATCAAAAACCATCAAAAACCTAGCCACATTATAATTTTTCCCTAAAAATGGATATGGGATTTAAAGTCATTTCCCATCAATACTAAAAGCATAACGTCACACGTATGTATTTCTCTGTAAGATATTCAGTTACAGGTCACCGTGCTCATGAAGCCATTGGACACTAATGGAATTGCTTATGTGACCAATATAGATACCCTGGAGTACCGCAAAGCCTAGAGAAAGGGCAGAGGAAGGCGAGGCAGCCTGATGTGCCAATGCATGGACAGGGGAGTCGGATCATCTCTGAAGAGGTCATTGCTACTATAAGCATTTGCTTCTTATTTCAGTTAGTACAGGAATATTTCAATTATATTTTCCATGTACAATTTTAAGACCAAGAGAATGTAGCATAAAATTCATTGTCATTAGATATGGACTATACACCTGCATGCAATATACTAGTGGAGGCCGTTTTTGGAGGAGCTTTATAGTTCTAAAATCTTATAGTTCTAATCTCAGAAGCCTGTATCCACTTTATAGGAATAAAAAAAAGGTGGCTGGATAAGAAAAGAAATGTAATAAAATGGATATCTATTAGAGCCAAACCAAAAGAGTTGTACAGGTCTGTTGGTTTGTTTTTTCTTTCATTCACAAACACTTTTATGCATAATGTACTCCATGCATAATGAGAGTGCATGCACAGCATTATGGTCAAGGAATAAGGATGGGTTCACACAATCAGTTTTTCAGATGAATTTTTTAAAGCGAAACCCAGGTGTGGGTCATAATGTGAGAACATATCATTGAGTGGTGCTGCTTTTTTTTGACTCCACTCCTGGTTTGGACAAAGGAAACCGCATCTGAAAAACTGAATGTTTGAACGCACCCAAAGAGTTCTCCTTATGGAGACTTTGCCAATTCAGGCCGCCTTGTAGGAGTGTGGAAATACTCACTGATCCTCCACTAGTGGATTCTGGAAAAACATGCAAATAAAATTTTTCAGGACAAGGAAAAGCATCTTTTTCAGAAAACCTAATGATATGATGTCAGATTGAAGCCAAAACCAGCATATTTATTCCAGAAGGAAAAGACTCCCAACTGCAGACAGTGCTGTTTCGACCTGGTTGGGTCTCTTCAGTAAAGTGTAGGGAACTGGTTTTGCTGAGTGAGAGGCTTTTGATTATAGTCAGGGAGTAAGAGTTCTCCTTAACTGGCAAAGTCCCTCTGGATACAGTAGTTGACAAGATGTGATATTTGTGGGGGCTCAAGTTCTAGGACCTTAGACATACATGATACATGGGGTTATGTCTCAGAGAGATAAACGTGTGCTGCACAGACTCAACAAATCTATTAATGATAAATAACCAACTAACTGATAAAATACGGTGATGCATTTTGGAAGGAAGAGCACAAATAAGGCACTCATATGGAACGCTATAGAAAACGTGGATCAAATAAAACTTTCTATGAACAAGTCTACAACATAATATTCCAAGTGTATATATTTTTTAACACAGATAATGACCTAAATCAATCAGTTTACGTAATCAGCAAACACACTGCTCCAATAAAATAAAGGATTGATACAAATGACAGCTGCTAAGTGTGCGGACAAAAGTACCAAGATATGAAAAGTAAATACTGGGTCTGACCCTTTTCATTCCGTCTACAGTTCCCATTTCCTCTGATACACTTCACCTTTACCCACTACGGCTTATTAAACATCATTTGTTGTAGCAACCAACACTCAAAGTTTATGGGATGCTGTCCAAACAAATAAACTAATCTCCAAGACCTTCTAATAAACTAGAAATATTGTGTGTCACTGACCCACAAAGGGAGTTTTCGGTCTCATAAACAAAGGTGATCAATCTTAGATCAGGTCTTAGGAGTGGACTTGTGGCGATAAAGTGATCATGAATAGCTTCATAAAAATAAATAAGAGCAGAAGTTTAAAGGAGCTAAAATATAACAACCAATGAATGAGATCTAAAATTAAAAGAATTTTCAAAGTGATAACCTACACCTTAAGATTCAGAAAAACTAGTCAGAAGAGCCAAGATAGGTCCACAAGACAAGTTTTCTCAAAATCACTTCTAGTTCATTAGTGATGTAACCTATGCTTAAAAAGCATGGACAGGATTATAAAAACATGGGCACTTTCCTCCAACAACATTGACCACAGTGCTCATAAGTTGCTACTCACCATGGTTCTCTTTAAATTAGCAGTAATAGGCACAACCCATAGGCATCTGTGGTGCTGTTTTGGGAAGAAATGCCTCAGTGGTTGTGGTGCACATTGCTTGTCCATGTATTAAATTCTTATAATTGGATATATTTTCCCTGCAGTATCGTATAAAGGAGACTTGGTCACTTAAGGCGGTTGAGCCAAATTTGCCAGAGGGCCTCAGCAGTCAGCTACTCACTAACCAGCTTGTCATCCCCCATCTTGTGGATGGGGGATAACATGCAAAGTTGGTATAACAAACCTAAGGTTTTCTCTGGAGAGAACTGCTGATCATTAAAGCAAATCTGTCACCAGGAGTGTGATTTTTAGCTGGTGACAGGTTCCATTAGTCTACACGGATTTTAAAAATACCTTTGCCAGCAATCTGAATTGTATAAGAACTTTATAAAAGTTCAATTCACATTACCTGGCTCAGAAGGGTGTGATGAGTCCCAGGGGAGGGGCAGCAGAAGCAGCCTGTGTGTGCCTGTGTCAGTCTCCTCTGCTCTACACTTATCCATCTTCCTGCCCACTTCCTGTCATGTCCATTGAGCAGGCAGGAAGGGGGGGGGGGGGGATGGTGTGGAGGCAAGGAAGAATGCATGAGGAGATACATGCACACGGACTTTGCCGGGTGGTGAGTCCCAGGAAGGGACAGCTGCAAAGAGCCAGGTAATGTAAAATAAACTTTTATACAGTACTGAAATGATTCACACTGCTGACAAAGGCCTTTTTAAAATCAGCATAGCATAGGTTATTGGTATTGGTTTCCAGCCAAAATAACATTCCTAATGACAGGTTCATGGACTTCTTGAATAAGTCAATGATTAGAGAAAAAGGTCTGCCAATGACCAGGAAACTGAATCTTTTAAACCAGTGGTCCTCAACCTGTGGGTCGCGACCCCGGTGGGGGTCGAACGGCCAAAAGACAGGGGTCGCCTAAAGCCATAGGAGCCACGATTTTATTGCACTTTTTTGGCACGAATACAATATTCTTGTACACTGTTTGGGGCCACCGCAACATGAGAAACTGTATTGCAGGGTCACAGCATTAGAAAGGTTGAGAACCACTGTTTTAAACGTTAATCATGTTATACACATGGAGGTCTCTATGTCCGATGATCTTCATGTCCACATAATAGATTTGACTATATATTAGGATGGAAGTGTATGTGAATTTATGATCCAAACAATCATGACTTGTAATACAAAATGTTGCTGTTCAAAGTGTTAAAATCTGCCAGTTTAGTAGCTTTTAGCGTAGCTAGCATTAAAAAGGACACCAATTACTATCCCCTGCAGGTAGGGTATAAAATGTCCTTTCTAGAATGTGAATTCTCACCTGTTTACCTATAAAAATAAAAATCTCCTCCAAAGTCATATGCAAACAAGCAGCGAGTCAGATTTTGCACGAGATGAGTCAAGAGACAGCATCTTGGGTAATATGATACCTAGTAAATAAATAGACATAGATGGGAACTTGATCTTTATCTGCAGCTTGCATTTTTAACTGGTTCTGTGATCTACTGTAATAAACATAAGCACATGCCTTATGTGTTCTAAAAGAGGAGATTCTTATCTCAAGTATGATACCAGCAGCATATTTCTAGGTCGTATAGAACAGAAGATAGGGGCATCTGAATTAACACTTCCCCCTTAAGCCTCTAACTTAACACATCTCAGGCAAAATATGACTCTTTTCTGCTCAGTTTCACATGACTTGAGATTTTTTTGTAGGTAAAAGAGGCAAATTTTAAGATAAAAGAGAATTCTATAAAAGCTAGGGAAAAAAAAAACAATTTCACACTGAGGGTGCTGATAGTTTAGTGAGGTCAAATCTGGTTAAAGGTTCCCTTTCATTTCAAAATGAGAGGCTACCAATATATTTTAGTATAATCTAAAATAGAACAAAGAACTGGACCTATACAGATCCCGTATTGAAAGAATTACCCATTAAACACTGGTCTAGTAAGTTAGATTCACCCGCCTTACCTGGTTGATGACATGCTGTATGACCACAGTCAGAGCTTCAAACCTCAGGTTGCTGCTTGCTAGCAAGTTCTTCAGATGCTGGATGATACCATTCTGTTCTTCACATACCGCCTTATGATGCGCCAATTCAAGAGCTTGTGTATCAACAGGTGCAGCTTGTGCCTGCGTCACTGGTCCTCGAGGGCTCGTCTTCTGCTTGCCTTTATCGACTAAAGACAGAAAAATACCAGTCCGTCATTAGAAAAACTTTAAAAGTGCTATCCCTTTAAATGCATATTCACATGATGTGGAATAATATAGTGCATTTTTGTAGGATCTGCATAGATGATCTCGAGAAGAAAAATAAAATGTTATCAGGTACAATTTCTGTATGCCTAGAGTGTTTCATTAACAAATACATCAGAATCAGGAGTAATAGTCAACTGCAGATAACCATCACGTACAGATAAGAGCAATTCATAGATAGAGAGAGATCGATCTACATATGCATATATATACATATATACACTCTCCTCTATTACTAGGCAATGAAAATCCTGAAATCAAAAGAAAACGTGAGGTTTTAGCTTCCATTACACTCTCCTTCATACGGAAAGCGTGTAATGTAAAGCCCAGACGCAGTGGTGAACTGGGCCTTAGCTAGTATGTCCATCTAGTGGATTATAATCTGGGCAGTTTAGTATGGGGCCCAAGACTTTTTGGGGCCTATGGTGACCCAAACCATGCTTAATACTGCCCTAAAGAGATAATAAATAGAGGAGCCACAGCCCTCATATACATGTGATGGTTCTAAAAAAACATGTATATAAGAATCATTGAAGTTCTGGTATATGTAGGCAATAAATGTCAAATCTTTGAAAATGATGGGCTCTCTACAAATATAATTTTGTACAAGGAATTTATAATCCTCTATGACACTGGGCCTCAATCTGGTCTAGAAATTTGTAAAAACTAACCCATAACTCATCTGCACAGTGAAGATTCTCACAAGAGGTCATTACACTGCACTAGCTGTAAATAGGCCAAACTTCTCATATGGTGTGACTCACTGCTGCCCTCTACAGACAGTAAGCAGGGATCACAGTTATAAAATGTCAAAATGCCATGAGTCATTGTGGCCCCTCAATGTTTGCATATCCTGCTAGCTCCTTGTACTGTATGCACACAAGAGATTTTATACAACGCATTTGGAGATTATAATATATCGCCAATTCTCTACCTCCAATATCCAGATCAGTAATCTGCAGCATGTGTACCCAATTATAATAATTCCTTTATTTGTATAGCGCACACAGATTATACTCTGGAATAATAATTACAACAAAAATGAAGCTATTTGGCTGAAGAGCGGCATCAATGTGGAAATCATAAGAGGAATTCTAGATTTACAAGTCTCCTTGTATCTGGGTACAATGGCATCAGTCAATGTACACAATGTATACAATAATTCTGAAAGTCTAAAAGATAATCGGCTGTGTGTTCACCAGTTTATGAAGTGTCACATCAATGCCCCCAACTTATCCAAATAGAACACGTCCTGGTCAGAACCATTTTTCATGGATCACTCAGACCTTCATTTATGAGGAAATGTGCAAAACTGATGCCAGACCGATTCAAATTGACCGAGAACTGTTAATTTTTTTAAAGCCAAGATTTGCTGCATTCATGTGGAGGAAGCCTAAAAAACATATTTCCCCCAATAAGATTTATATAAGTTTTACTTCTACTGAAAAACTTACTACAAGTAGAACCGTAAATAAAACTCAGGAACTGAGATGGTGTCATTCTTCCAGGAAAAAGCTAATGGAAAATTGTTCTCCAATTAGCAGATGCAATTATATCCAACTTCAAAAACATTTTCCACCTGCTCCCTTTCAACTTTCTCCAATGTCCACAAGGGGGCAGTCTAGTTACACTATGCGCATCAAGGAAAAAAAAAAAACATTTACTGGATTTGCTCAAGGTCAAGATGAGCAGAATGAACAATGAGGGCAAATGCTGGAAAGATAATGATATATTTGAGCACACTTTCAGGAGAATGATGTGAACACATTTTTTGTAAGGTTCTGATCTGCAGGATTGAATCTGGAATGCAAAAATTTATACCCGCACCAGGGCATGAAGTAGAGTATAGGAACTGATCCATCCTTAAAGGTGATGTGCACACGACCGAATGTAAAAAGGGAGGGCAGTGCTTCCCATACTATTTTGCAGATATATGGAGCCTGCACTCAGTATAGTACTACTCCGCCTCAATAACAACATCAGATTGATGTATAGTAATGGAGTCCGGTGGCATGGTGGCTGAGTGAGTAGCACTTCTGCCTTGCAGCACTTGGGTACTGGGTTCAAACCCCACCCAGGTCAACATCTGCAAAGAGTTTGTATGTTCTCTCCGTGTTTGCGTGCGTTTCCTCCGGATCCTCCAGTTCCCTCCCACACTCCAAAACCTACTGTTAGGTTGTCTAGATTGTGAGCCCATGGGGACAGGGACCAATTAGGCATGCTATGTACAGCGCTGTGTAATCTATAGGCGCTATATAAAGAATTATTATTATTAAGCTACACACCAAATGGCAAAAATTTACATATATTCTGTTACATAATAGCCACCTCCCATTAAAAAGCACTAGAGGCAGAACAAAGCTTAAAGTGCTATTAGCCAAATACCTCCAGGCCAGGGGTGGATTAAGACCACAATGGGCCCTGTGCTTTATGAATATTATAGCCCCTACACGTCTGGGATTCACTTACTACATATGGTACTAAAATCAGCTTCTTGGGGAACGGAGGATGCATAAGGTCACTGTAATTCTGTATTGAGGTCTGTCATATATTCAGTTATGGCAGACAGCTGATCATCCCGTTATTGTTTTCCAATTGATTCTTTTGTCACATGGACATAGGAGGCCACAGCATACTACAGGATTTGTGAAGTTGTAAAATATGACAATGCAAGTAACAAACAGGGATGTAACTATAGGGGTGGGGGGGTGGGGGAGGGGGTAAAGAGAGCCCTGGAGGCTGCGTCACACCTCTGCTTATAGACGTAAAGAAGTTGTGTTCGATTTCTTAGGCCTATACCTCTGTGAGCACTTTGAGGGGGCAGACTGTTTATAATCTTTATCAAGTGTTGTGAAGTATAATAGACACTCTGATGCTTTACCAGGTTTATCACAGTCTTATGTGATTTTCAGAAATTCTGGGATGGTTAAATTGAGCGAACAGACAAGGGTGCATTTTAAATAAGAGCAAAACAAAAAAAGGGGCATCATAATTGGGGGACACAGGAAGGAGGCAATATGTGGGGGCCAATAAGGGAGACATTTAGTGTGAGGGGCAGTAGGACATTAAGAAATAAGTTTATGGGTCATATGGGACAAGGGAGCTGAAAATATCCCTCTTTCGGAATCCTAAAAGTTGGGAGGTATGCCGGTGTACACAAGAGTACAAAAGGATAAAGCCCTTGGGGCAGATTTATAATGTGCTGGTGCCATTTGCGGCAATTTATGATGTAAGCGTCACCCTCCCCCAACACAACTAGATTTATCAGGAGGCTAGAGCCTATGCACTGCGCCATTAGGGCAGTTCCACGACTGGTGAAGTACCATAGTCTGAGCCCGATTTTGTTCTAGCCCACTCTACCTGGGTGTGGAGTGGTGTGAAGAGGGGTGTGCCCAGTAGTACAGAGATATCCATAAAGACGGGATATGGGCACAATTCTGGACCTAGAAATCCATAAAGTCAGACCATAAGGCCATCTTTCTACCAAGCTTATTTTGTGTGGGTAAGCCACAGGGCATTTTCACAGATTGCAATATACTGCCATAATATACATAAAAAACTGCACTATAGCAGCCTCCTTGACTGTTAACCTGGTAATTATGCTGCATGTAAAAGCCACCCACCAACAGAAAAAAAAAGTAAGAGGAAACCTGCCTGGGAATACAGAATTAGATCATATATTCCTAAATTAAAAATGCCACAGTCAAAAGCACCTTCGGAGAGGTGTCCAATTTCCAAGCTAATTTTGGATACAGTTTGGCAGGAGGTTGCATCAGTAGGTGCCTGACACTAAGCACTACATACTGTATCAAGTAACCTTCTATGTGGTCTGCATGGCTTTGTCCACAATATTCTCAGAAATCTTAATAAAACTAATGAGCAAATTAGAAAAAAAAAAATGTGATAAATGCCAGTATTGGTGGAGATGTGGAATAGGAATCCTTATACAATACAGTAGTGTTTAAACTGCAACATTCACATCCAAAATCTGTGTGGGCAGAGGAAGTGAATTCATTATAGGAATAAAGCCAGTAACTGGATATCAGATGTTTGTTCTAGGTCAGCCTTCAAAACACTGATCAACAAGATGGTTCTGTCAAAGGTCAGGGAATCCTGGTTCAGCAAGTCTTTGCGGCCACTTCTGTACTGTGGGTTGCTGACTGGCAAAGTCAAAAAGTAATTTACAGCTGTAATTTATCACATGGGTTTAGTAACTGGGTTTGACCTCAATCATTTTTAACCTTCATCAGGTCTGTAGGATTCTACAGCTGTCCATGAGGAACACCCACCGTCAAGTAGAGAAAAAAAAAATATCATTACTACTTTTACTTTTCCCTGGGGAAGCAGGGATTCCTTACATCATATATCACTGTGATGCAAGGAGTTCACTCCCAGGCACCGTAGTCAGTCCGTGAAATCTGGTCCGTGGACCAAGCACAGTAATGTGCTGCTGGCCTTATAAACATTACACAAATTTTTTACAAAAAAAACAAACAAACATACAACAGGACATGAACGGACCCGAAGTTTGCGAAGAGCCAATCTGGCAAAATTCATGCACCTGGCCAATGATAGCCATGGCTAGTTGTTAGGGGCGTTAATATGTCAGATTGGCTGTTCGGCCACCAATCTGGCTTTTCTTAGTGAGCGGAGCCAAATGAGCCAGATCACCAAGAAGAGCCGGAATTCCCATCACTATACTCCACCCCATCCACCTCCTCCCAGCCTGCTCAATGCACAGAATGGAGGGAGCGAGCTGAATGTGTGTGGAGGAGAAGAGTCTGAGACACAGGCATACCACAGGTGGCTGCACCTTCTCCTTCCCCGGGACTCGCCAAACATTGCTGGGAGTGAGCCAGGTAATGTGCAATAATGTTTTATAAAGTAATGAAAAGATTCAGAATGCTGACAAAGGCATTTTTAAAATCAGCAAACCGTAGGAGATTTGAACCTGTCACCAGCTACATTCCTGGTGACAGGATTGCTTTAACAGAACAAGCAGCTTTTATCAATCCTTTTCCTCTTTAAATCGGGCAGGCGAGAAGAACTGGCTGCTCTTTGATATAAAGTCGGTCACTAGCGTCTAACCAGAAAGGATTCCTCACTATAAACTGTAATGTCTGACTTAAGTATAATGTAAACCGTTATGCAGGATTTACAGCCCTGCTCATCACGTTACATGGAATACCTACCTAAAATAACCATTGTTTCTCTGCACCTTTAAATTTATAACTTTGTCATTTCAGTAGCCAAGGACACACAGAATGGATCATAACCAAAGTTATTCAGTGGAACCTTATTATGATTGCAAATCTCACCTGAAAATATCTATAACAAATCCACTGGAAAGCAGGGTTGCCATAATAAGTTCCATATAATATGACCATTGTACAGACATATAAGTAAACCTTATACACACACAAAAATAATGCAAGTAGCACAAAACTCAAAAATGTTGGGTGCAGGCTAACCAGGGCCAGGCAGCAGGCTCTCCAGGTATAGAACATAGAAAGGCAAAAAAGCAGCACTCCAGACGATATGTAGTGAAAAAAATCAAGTGGATTTATTCCATAATGGCAGCATCGTTTCAGCTCAAGGTGTGAACCTGCCTCAAGCTAAATACATATAGTCACAACCGCATACATATACCTCAGGTGAGACCCAGGACACCATGATCACATGATGCAAACCACACCCCCTATACAAAAGCGCTAAACTTTTGACAATGTGATACAATAATGGCATAATGGTGATATCATCCATCCATAAAATACATATAATTAAATATATCCATTATAAAGTACATTATAAAAATCACATGATTATACATTCCATCGTGATATAGTGCATATTCAGTGTTATTTACATAACCTATTGTTCTTCCTCTCAAAAGAGTGGAAGAGAAAATCCAACACTATAGCACAATTAGAAACAAAGAAAATGGTAATAGTAAGAAATATTTTATTTAAATCAAAAGACAGATAACAAATGACAAACACTGGTTAAAAATGATTCTACCCCAAGGGGTGACACAAGATGAGGTTGCACTCCAAACAACAAGATCATCGAGAAAATTAAGTGTAGGTTAGAGGCACCAATGGCCTTAATAAAGTATAAATGGGAAGTGTAGGACAATTATCAATTTAATGGAGCCTAATGGTGGGCAAAATGCATAAACATGCGTAATCCATAAATGCAGTATACCTTACCCATATTAAAGATGATCGTTGCCCGGAATGACAACGCCCCGACGCGCGTTTCGGCTGGCTTGCAGCCTTCGTCACCCCCTCGATGATCTTGTTGTTTGGAGTGCAACCTCATCTTGTGTCCCCCCTTGGGGTAGAATCATTTTTAACCAGTGTTTGTCATTTGTTATCTGTCTTTTGATTTAAATAAAATATTTCTTACTATTACCATTTTCTTTGTTTCTAATTGTGCTATAGTGTTGGATTTTCTCTTCCACTCTTTTGAGAGGAAGAACAATAGGTTATGTATTAGTTTTTCCAAACAGCCATATGGTATTATACCATGTAGGGAGAAGGACAGGTTCCATTGCATTACCATACAATATATTTTCCTCCCTACTTTGGTTTGTTTCAATTTTGAGTGTTATTTACATGTATAAATGCACTCAAACATTCAAATAGATTAAAAACCCACACACACACACACACACACAGGGTAATGGAGGTGTTTCCCCCTTGTCTCATACAGTAAAAATAAAGATCCACGACCGTGAACCGCATGCTGGAACGCACGGCCGAAAATGCATTGTGCGCATGCACCACACCTCTATATACAAATCAATGGGCGCATCACAACGACTTGTGGATATTATTTAACCTGTACCTGTAATTTTGTGATTTACTTAATGAGTCGTCCTTTATGTGGGAGAGACTACTTTAGAATTCAAAATTCGTATGATACACCACAGATACAGAATACGTTTGAGACAAAGATTTACTGGTCCCTAAACATTTTACAGAAGCAGGCCATTTAGAAGATCATATACCTCTCCTACGCAGGGGGGGGGGGGGTCATGAACAATTACTTAAAGTAATCGTGGTGGATTTTTACATTGGGTACTTTGAAACCCATAGGTCTCAATGTAGATTCAAAACTTAATGTACTTCCATCTCTAGGCCCTGTATAGTTCTAATCATCCTTTTCTGCTGTATTGGCAGAATTGTAACATAATAGGTTACAACTTGCAATATTTTGAAATCTGAAATGAAAAGAACATGTACGAGCATCAAAGATTTTTTTCAAGCTGCTGGACGTATATACCCCCTCGCCTTCATAAAATTGGAAGCCATTACTATTGGCGTTTGTCATTTTTTTGCCATGGTCTTTACTTTCACGTTTCAAATTGTGTAGGATCACATTCTTCTGTGTGAATTTAACTCTGGGCATGCATGGTGTGGAGGTCTGAGCAGCAGCATTGGGGCTTGACATAGGCACTTTTGGGCAATCATATTTTCAGGCATGTGTGTGCGCAGGTACATCTGTCTTGTTATGGCGCTGTTGTGTACCCTAATATTGCTCTGTGATTCCATATTCCCCTTGTTAGGGGTTGATTCATATTTACCTTATTAGGTTTTTTTGACCAATTTTAGGTCTATTATATTATAACGCCCTGTATATAGTATATTATATGACCTTTGCTTGCCTTAGATGTTTTTGACCAATTTTCTTTCTTTCCATTCTTAGTTTCTTTTGTTTCTTCAGCATTTGATCCCTCTCATTTAGTCTACGAAATGTTGTATTTTTTATTCCACAAGTAGTTCTTGTGATGCGCCCATTGAGTTGTAGATAGCGGCGTGGCGCATGCGCACATTGCATTTCTGTCCATGCGTTCCAGCATTCAGCTCATGCTCGCAGATCTTTGTTTATACACTTGTATACAACGATCAGCTTCATTTTTGCAGTATGAGATAATGGGGAAACACGTCCATTACCCTGTGTGTATGTTTTTAATCTATATGAATGTTTGAATGCAGTTATACGCGTAAATGACAACGAATATGCACTACATCAAGATGGACGGTATAATCATGTGATTTTTTAAATCCACTTAACCATGGAAATATTAATTATACTGTATGTACTTTATGGATGGATTATATTGTGATGATGTAATTATTGTTTCACATTGTCCAAACTTTAGCACCTTTGTATAGGGGTTGTGGCTTGCATCATGCAATGAGTCTCATGCGGTTGTGACTAACTTTAGGAAGGCTCACACGTCGCTGCTATTATGGAATAAATCCACTTGATTTTTTTCACTACATATCGTCTGGAGTGCTGCTTTTTGCCTTTCTACACATATACACAATTTTTTTTTGGGCCAACAATTGGGAAAGTCATTTTTTGTGATATGGGGGCCAATGCTGGCCAGCACAATGTAGAGAGGAGAAGGCATGTCCAAATCCAAGCTAGATGGGTTAGTACATAAAGGAGGGAGAGGTATAGATGAAGAAAGAAGTGCAATGGCAGCTACCAAAATCCCTGAGGTGCACTAGCTCTCTCATTAGCATATAGCTTATAACTTGCATTTCAGCAACTATTCTATACAGTTATGTGAAATTTAGGCAATGTCCTTCATCAGTGATGGGCAACTTATGACATGTGTATCAGAGGTGACAAGCATAGACAATTTTGATGACCTACATTAAGCAGACAGCATCCATAGGAGGGGCAACTCTAGCACGAACGGCTGGCAGTTTCAGCACAGCTAGCACCCACCTGCACTAAACTTTTTGCGGACTTGCCCCCAGACAGCGGGGAACACTAGAACTTTATCCCAAAATTTGTCAGTGGCAGATGACCTGACCAAGGTCCATTCATATGATGACTACAGGGAGGGATAGGAGAGTCATCTTAGGTGTGTGCGCCTTACACTCCAGCTATTATCTTAAATTAGCTACAAAAATCTCCTCCTGCTGCCAGTGTACCCACCACAGTTACTGCTCAGCAATACTGGGGGGTTGTGGGGTTGATCACCCTAATTAACAATGCCAAAACCTAAATGTACTGCCACTATTTGTTATTAGAGCTACAAAATATCATGAAATTATGGATTTTTCTTGAAGTTGCACACTAGTGAAGTAACGCTTTATGTTTCTGAATTTTGACAGTTCAAAAGATTGGCTTTTGCGGTCCTAGATGCTGCTAAGGTGTTCTATCCATTTTTGAGGAGGTAGACTTCCCCTAATAAACTAGAACACAGTTTACAAGCTGCACCAAATCTTACACCTGTAATGTAATAAATTGATGGCTCTGGTAAGCAGGCCCATTGTTTTCTTCTATCTATTAATACTAACATGTTATAAATACATGCTTCCTGCTGGTACAGCTCCGCAGAGATCCAGCCTTCCTGTGTTATTGTTTCATAATCATGCTATAGCTATGTGTTCAGAATCTAATTTGAGTCACAAAGCCCCATGAGGCTCAGTTACTGCACAAGTGCCAGAAATCAGGGATTCAGACATCCGATTAAGGAAAAACCAATAAATTTCACTGGCTGAACACTACTCTTGGAATGCAACCACAATGAGTTTAAATTTAGGTATTTAAAAAAAAAAAGGGAAAATCCAATTTAACAGCATCCTAGGACTCACTGGTTGGATTCCATATCATGTATTTAGTAGAGGATCCTAAGCTCAGAGAACCAGTGATTTATAAACTAGTACCACTAGTCTTTTTTTCAAGAACCCAAGCCATGTTATAAAGTTTATACATGATTCCTACTGATGAACACGGTTTCTGCTGGGATTACAGCTCAGAGCACCCTTAGATCTTTTGCCCACAAACTATTTTCGCGATATGTTCCACTTCTTTGATTCAAATCCCCCATTGAGGTGAGAAAAAAAAAAAACCAAAAACATTTTTTATATACAGGTGGACACCCGACTTACAGACTGACCTCTCACCGTGACCTCTGGTCAAGCTCTCTGGAAGCTTTACCTTAGACCCAGGATACAATGATCAGCTGTAAGGTATCTAATGAAGTTTTATTGATAATCCTTCTTTCCATTACAGCAAAAGTTGTATTTGACAAAGATTTTGTGTGGAGCTACAACTATAAAATATACAGATCCAACTTGTATACAAATGCACCGTTTCTGACCTGTGTGGTCTAACCGATTTCTCTAGTACAAACTATCTGCTGAAGCATACTGCTTTCTTTTATTGCTCTTTGGTCCAATCCGGATGCATCATGCCAACTGTAGGTGGTTTCGGCAGTGTACGGAGCACACTGACCAGTCTCTAGTTATACAATAAGATGTGATGTGACAAGATTGCATCCTACAACTCTTGGAGCCTTATATAATTTTGGAAGCTATTCATCTTTGCATGCCATCAGGCAACCCCTTTAACAGCTTCTTCAATTTGTGCTGTAGCAGCTCTTCTGCGAGTCAGACAAGAAAAGCTACCCTTTCCTCCCACCAATAACAAGACTGAGCTTCCCACGACATTTTTACTGATTCTTGTGGTGGGAACAAATCACTATATAATAGAAATATGCAACATCCCCCACCGGGGGCCTAGCCTTTTCTTGGTGGCCTGGAGGCAGCCCAGAATACCGGAGTGGCTTGCTAGTGCGGCCTTGAGCATGCTATGGTCACTGTGCTTGGTAGGGGGAAGGAGGGCTGACCTATAGCCTGGCAGGTCCCCAGAAGGTGGTGGGTGTGGAAGAAATATGAAGGGAGAGGCTGATGCAATGGTTTCTACCAGGGGCAACCCCTGAGGTGTCCCTGGGTGATGTTTGGGGTAGCCCGTGGTGGTAAGCAGCCGAATCCAGGGATCAGACAAACGCAACGTTGTGCAAATAAACTTAGTTCGCTACTGAATAGCAGGCGACGGCCAAAACGGGTAACAACAGATTCTTTATGCTGGAAAGGTGATGGAGAGTCAGTCCACAGAAAAGGTGCATAAAGCCTCATAGTAGATGAGGCTTAAGTGCTAAGTAGGGCTTAAGGCTCCAGACTTGCCCTGTGTGCCTGACTGACTGAACAGACCATGAGGTCCAACTCTCTGCTCTCATCAAGTGCTCTCACCCAGCAGGGGTTTTTATACTCCCCCTGGCCAGCTGGTGGCACCTCTCCAGTCACCTTCCAGCTTTCATAACAGACACATCATTGGATAATTACATAACCAGTTAACTGTTGCCGTTCCAGGCAGTATCTGCAGCTGCAATTACACAATACTCAAATTCTAGAACCTTCCTAGAGAGGTGATCAAGCTCCCTAACAGCTTCTGACCTGAGGAGGGCGCTATTTGCAACTACCAGCCTGCCTATGCAATGGCAGGGGTGTTGCAAATATCCCATATGAACTGCCATTTTGAAGATGTTTAACGCATGTCTAGCCAAAAATATTAGGGCCTTATGACACATCTTTGATCTTAACAGTTTTTCAGTTTTGTGTATTCTGGCAAAGCCATTATCAGCATAGGTGCACTCGAGTTCTGCATCTCTAAATCCAAATAGATTTTGGTGTGTGGGGGAAAGATGAATGAGTTTTCTGAAAAACATTGATATAGTGCATGTTCAGGACCATACAGAACCAGTATCAAAAATGACAGCAACTTCTTAATTCATTATTTACAACAAACCCAGTCGAAAAGGTAAAATTAAACTGCATTTTCAGTTTTCATTTCCTACATGCTCTAGATAGCTTT
This sequence comes from Engystomops pustulosus, assembly GCF_040894005.1. Taxonomy (NCBI): domain Eukaryota; kingdom Metazoa; phylum Chordata; class Amphibia; order Anura; family Leptodactylidae; genus Engystomops; species Engystomops pustulosus. Next base: position 240,390,456 of record NC_092411.1, read on the forward strand.
CAGCACATACATTAAAACATATCCATAGGAGCCTGCCACATTCATCCAGTGTCTGGTATAGGTCATTTAGGCACAAATTCCTTTAAAAAAAAACAACGATGGAGCCCCTGGTCAACATACACTACTGAAAGCATATACAGTGGCATACATCAGGGACTTCTGAGGTATAGCAGCAATGTGCAGCACACTGCAAACACTGAATTGACCGGAAGGTTTACATTCCATCCATTACCAAGAAAACAACCACCATGTTGCTTGGCACCTTAGGCGGAATTACTACTAAGACAGTGCTACCGATTTACAAAGCACATCAAGGAGAAGATTGCTGAGGTTCAGGTTTTGACTTCACTTGCAACCTTATCCTGAAGCCACCACCACTAATAGCGTGTAAAAGACTTGCTAATCCCAGCTCTCTACATGGCTTGCCAATAGCAGTACTAGTCTCAAGGAATAAATATCCCCTCCTCAAAATAAAATCAGCTGCAGCCTTGTAAACCGGCAACATACTGCATAGACAGATTCTAGCTCCATTTCCACATACAACTTTGTGTTATTTCACATTTTTCTTCTCTACGTGCTCCAATTCTTGGATGTAGCTAAATTGTTACTGTCATCTACTCCTCTTCTAGGTCTCCGTTGTAGAACATTGCTACATACTACAAAAACAATCTACTGCTGAACTGGAAGCTGGATCCATGTTCCGTCACCATTTTTTGCAGATAGAAAGTTGCAGCCAAATTGACATGGATGGCAATTGAGGGTTAGGCGAATGCTATTTTTATCTGCATAGATCTTTTGCCATCACCTAGGAAACACAGTATGAGAGGCGATCGTCTTCTATACGGAATCAGAATTTGGACTACTGGCTAGATACTTAAAATGTGTGAGAGTGAAAAACAGCAGCATGGAGGGTGGAGGTGATACAAGTCCTCCATTAGACCTGCTGGCCATATCAGATCTAGGAATGATAACCAACACATCAGCTGGATATTAATAGCATCTGATATCCATTACACAGGTTGCCTTTTACCAAAACACGCTTACAAAATGTTATTACAAATCAATGGTTTTACCAAAATGATTCATTAAAAGGATATTATTCACCCCATGTTCAAAAGATAATATTTACGGTACATACAAAAATAATATTTCTTCAAGCGATCAATGAATGATATTTTTCTTAAATCTAAAAATTGTATTTAAATCCAATAAGGAATACAATTATTTACAAATGCAATTGCTTAAACAATTGCTAGTACAAAACCTTAAAATATAGAATCTAAAATTTTAAAAATTCATGCAATATATTAAAAAAATGCATGAAAAATTCTATATTTGATAGATGTCCAACTGTACTGCAAAATATATAAGCTGCACATACTATATATATATAGCCACCCACCTAACAAGTGTGTCTCAGCTATCAGCTGCAGCAGTAAACAAGATGTCCCCTGCTATTACTAGCATGCAGACACTGAACACCGTACAAGTAGAAAGCACCAACCTGCATGAAATATCACCGAGCTTTTCCGGTATCCAGAAGGCAGACGCAGATTTCGGAGCAATCCGCTGGCGGTCAGCCGCACACGCATATTGGATAAGGAGAATTTGGGAGACCATAACATGTCTTCAGAAAAAGTAGAGAGATATCCAGCAAGAAACTGCCTCCATGTACTACTACGCTATATTTTTAGCTCACCACCAATGATCCAGGGCCAAGCAGCAGAAGGAAGGCAGAAAAAAGAAATTCAAAAAGGAAGCTCATTCCATCACCCCGACAGCCAGGCGCACACATCACATCACAAATCCCAGAAAGCAGAAATCCACTATGCAAATCTGTCCGGCAGCACTCCCCCAACCAGATGTTGCAGAAACAAAGCGTGCCCTGAGAATGAGCCCTCCCTCCCAGTGCCTGTGAAGACAGGCAGCCGCTGAATTACATCACACCATGTCCATGCAGAACAATCTATTATGCAGGGAGAAGGCTGCTTAACCCTTCTTGTGGTCTGTCCTTTACTATGGATTATATACACACAGAGTCTCAGAAATAGACTGCTCCCTGCTCAGTGACATTAATCCTGTGTGTGTGGCTATACAGCCATGCGTCACCAAGACAATGGTGCTAAGGAAACAAGTGTGAACACAAGCCACAGAGCTGGGGGAAGGCAGGCTCACAAATGCCAGTTTTCCCCGAGATCTGGCTCATCACCTTCTGATGTGATTAAAGGTGGGATCAAAGGACAGAGCGGCGCCCAATCCTCCCAGCCATCGCTCACCCAGACAATAACCGGCATAATCTGCCTGCTGCCTTAATTTTATTCTTCACAGGAGAATAAAAACAAAATGGTGTCACCGATCCCTGGGGAAATATCCTTTACATATTCATGACTATGGGGGGAGGCAATGCCTGCAACACAATGAGTAGCTTCTCGCAATTGCGTAGAAGAAATTTCATATTAAATGACAAATTAGCAGTGGGTGGCATAAAAAAAATACAAAAAAATAATTATTTAAATCCCACAAACCATGGCTTTTTACCAATTACGTTGTATATAAAACAGGAAGTTACAAATAGACTACTCAGAAGACAGTCCAAGTTGTCCCTGATTGTGCCTAAACGTTGCCTCCCATCTGGGGGATAAGTTCACTTTAAAACCGAATAGAAAATAAATAGAATATTTATACTGCTGTAAAGGGGTTGTCCATGAATTTTACAAAATTAAACAATTCCTTTGAGAAATAGCAATATTCCTGCCTACAGCTTGGGTTTTGTATTACAGCTCAGCTCTATTAAACTGAATGGGACTGAGCTGCAATACCACAAGCAAGGGACAGGGTGGCACTGTATTATCCCCTCTTATTTGTGGGGTATTGGATATGTTGGGCAAATAGATTGTTGCAAGTCTTCGGCCCCTGCTTTGAAGTTTCAATGAGAAGGAAATTGCAAACACAACTTAGGGCATTAGTACTCGAATTGTGATTTTCTGTGAACTTTAGGGAAGGTATGCAATGATCAATAATTTAAAAAGCAATTTAAGAATACCTTCAGCCCATGGAATGATCCGTACATTGGTCTGATCCCACAGATTTCATAGGATGAGAGTCCAGTGCAATGTGCCCTTGGATCAGAAATATGATACAAGGACTCCCTGTCTGGTAACTGAACTTCAGCACTGCTACTATGAGAGCTGTACCAGTGTTGCAAGGACTCCGTCTGCCTGCTGAATTGCATCATATATCTGAAGGAAGCAAGGACTACCACGGGCTGTACTTGTTTGTCTGCAGCCGGCTTAAGACTTCAGCTCCATCACAAGATACTACATTGCTATGGCAGGGATGTCAAACTCAATTACACTGAGGGCCACATAAGACCAATGGTTGCCTTTAAAGACTGTATTTGTAAGACTATACATTCCTGAATTGTCCTCTTCCCACCTTACAACCAATTAATCTTTACCCCACTACCAACATTGCCTGCACCATATGGAGCATGGGAGGCTAGTGGTCATGCAAGGACAGTATGTCAGCTTGATGTGCTAGGGCCATTGCAGGCATGGGGCAAGACATCCATGGAAGCCCAGGCCACGGCTCCATATATATAAAAGCCAAAATTAGAGTTTTTCAGGTTGCGATTTTGGTCCCATGAAGTGAGCTGGCAGGAAAGTTTGGCTCCCAAACCTTGTGCTCATTTACTCTAATGTAGTAAAAAAGAACAGTAGTTAACGACCTGGTTCTGCGTAAAGTCATGTCATTCTATAAGACTACACTATAGGCGGTCCCCTACTTAAGAACACTCGACTTACATACGACCCCTAGTTACAAACGGACCTCTGGATAACGGTAATTTATTGTACTTTAGTCCTAGGCTACAATAATCATCTGTAACAGTTATCACAGGTGTCTGTAATGAAGCTTTAGTGTTAATCCTGATTCTTATGACAATCCAACATTTTTAAAATCCAATTGTCACAGAGACCAAAAAAGTTCTGGCTGGGATTACAATTATAATATATACAGTTCCGACTTACATACAAATTCAACTTAAGAACAAACCTACAGACCCTATCTTGTATGTAACCCGGGGACTGCCTGTACATAGGAATAACTGAAAATCTCAGCCTTTTCTAGGTTTCTCAATTCATTATTAATCACGATTATTAATTCTTGCCGAGGATTAAAAACAGAACTTGAAATGGTATTTTATTTTTAAACTGTAAAAGCAAAAACTTGTGAAAACTTGCAGAATGTATTCAACTTTCTTTTTTTTTGTTCATTTTCATCTGATTATGGTAAATGAAAAAAGGAAAAATGCAATTAGCCAGATCAGGATTGAGATTCACAAACATACTAGAAAACAAATGGACTATATGTATGAATGAAAGAAAAAGCAGTCATTCTCACTGAGCCGCACAACATCTACAAAATCCTATTTACTCCCCGACGGCTGTATTCAGGCTGCTACAAAGCTGTCACACTATAACAATAGCAGAACATGTCACACCTAAATGCAAGCATGCTTGACCAGACCTTAATGCCAGGTTGTGTACATTTCTCAATTCAAAGCCTGAAATACTACTGGAGGTAATGAGCCTACACCCTACAGCAGAATCAAACGCTGACAGCAATCCCAAGGCCAAACACAGCACTATGGGCGGTGCGAACAGTGATTCACTACGCGATTACCGAATAGAACCATGTTTACTACAACTGCCTATCCTACAGCTAGAAAAAATTCTTTGGTCTTCAAGAACTCTTGTGTAAAAAGCTTCATATCAGCAGGCAACAAAAAAAAATTTACCACCCGAGAATTGGTTGTTATACCCCTGACAATCATGACCGGTCATCCGATAACCCCGGATGAGCCCTTGCAGTCTTTTCCCCGAATCATATATCAATGTGCTCAATTTCTCTTTTTTTTTAAAAAGCAAGCCCCATGTATTAAACTAAAAAATGCTCCTTTTCTGATGCTACGGCTTTGCACCTCTTGACTACATGAGAGCCATATAAACAGGGCTGGTGACCACTGCAGCAATAGGAAATTGCAGTTAGGGTTGTGGGTACATTGCTGATGCCCCAAGATTGGCAGGGGACTGATCAGTATTGGAAACAGAGCAGCTTGGACTCCACAAGAGTATGGTTTAAGGTGTTCTTTAAACACAGATTTTGGTTAAAAAGTTTGATTGATTTGGGAATGAGGGAGTTGTGCAATCTCACAGTTCAGCAGCCATCTGACCATAGTGACTTCTGATGGAGCCTTGTTGTCATTGTAGAGAACATATGGTGCTGTCGGTACATGGCGATTTCCCTCAATTTGTGGAGGCATCTTTCAGAGGTACTCTGTGTCCTTTTAATGATTTTTTGCCACCTTATTTTTGACCCTTCTATTGATATGCCCCACCCTTCCATGAACACAACTGCAAAGATGATGCTGGAAATAGTGGACTCAAAACATCTTTAGAACCCCATGTTAGATACTGAAAAGCGAAAAAAATAAATAAAAAAGCCTGTTCACATCTCTCGCTTAAATGGTATAGAACCAGTAAGAAAATGTAAAATCTAGTACAGCGTTTAGAATAACCAAATTAGAAAAAGTCTTCCTACAGCTAAAGCAGCATATGACCATACAGTTTATGAATCGGATGTAGTCAGAAAAAAAAAACCTTGAAACACTAAGAAGAAGATTTAGAGTTCATCATAATTCTCAATAGACTACACTTATGCTTCTGTAAAGACAGACAATTAGAGGATCAAATATCACTATTTCCGCTTATAGGTCTTTGGGTGTAGGCTGTGAAAATTTATGGTAATTGGTAGTTACCTGCCCAAGATATCAATAAAAGACAGGAATGCACATGCTTCTACTGAGCTCAGATTTCCGATTTTAAAGAAAGGTAAATGACTTAGAAACTGAAGCACCTTCCATATAGACATGATAAAATGACAATGTTGAGAACCAGAAGCATAGGCTCCACTTGTGTAAATAAAAGTATGAAAATATTTACTGTTACTGTAAAAATAGTCTATTCTTATTGTTATATAAAATGATCAATGGACAAACTATTCCAGAAGATGCCAGGGGTGCCCACATGGCTTGAAACCAGTGTCACCAAAAACCACCTGTTACATCCCACGTCCTGACAGCTTCTGGCTGATGGAGGAAGCCAAGCAGTCGTTACTGAACGTATACTCCCTCCATGATGACCACTTATATCAGTGGTTGGAGGGTTGTGTAGATGTCATTAGCTTGTCCCACTGATACGGGAGTACGTCCCATGAAGGGGGCATGCATACACTAATGACTGCATGGCTCCCTCAATAAGCCAGAAGACCGAGGGATATGGAACGTAACCGGGGGGGGGGGGGGGGGGAGGGCTGGGGTCCCCGAGTCCGGCTCTCAGCAGCTAGAGAAACTACCAAATTTTGTGAAATTATGTGATTAGAACAAAGCCCCCAGTACTGCCATGTCAATGAGCCCTTACCCTGGTAGCTTTGGTTATTAGTAATCACCTTTAAAAAGGTTCACCTGTATGATACCCTACTTCGTACCCCTACCACCAACATCATTGTATTCAAAGCTTTGTAATACAGTACCATGTGAAGACTGTCTACCTATTGCTAAAGATGGCATTTGTATCTGGGCACGTGAACTCAAATTTACATTTAAATGAAAGGATCGGATCTTGGCACTAAACATACTGCTAATTAACAGAGCCATAGAAAACACTTATGATCTTACAGATCAGTTGAGCAAATTCTTAAAATACAAAGAAAATAAGCTACAAGCAAAATAAACTGGTGTGTAATTTACCTACAGCATCCAAATTCTTCATTTACAACTATGAAATGCATTCAGACACTTCCACGCTTCAATAGAAAAACAACAAAAGTGATCTACCAGAGAGGATTTGGTTAATGAACTGGCAGACTTGGGAGGAGACCGTAAGGTTTGTTTGTGCATAAAGTCCTCTCATTGTGGTTTATTTACAATTATAGAACAATCACAATAAGTGCGCATTTAGAGCGCCATATTACAGCTGGGGGGCACTTTTCCAGGAAAATGTGAATATCATGGTCTGGTTAGGATTCCACTAATCTGAATACAACATAGTTCTATCTAAGGTCAGCCTAACCATGGGACTACAGTCCAACACTCACAATGTTAAAGGGAACCTACCACCCAGATTCTACCTATAAAAGGTAGAAGGGGTGGTAGGTGGAAGAATGGGACGTGAGGATTGCCCTTTTTTGGGCTAATCCTCACGTCCCAGGTGTTTTTTAGAAAACTTTATTGGAGGCATATGTAAATTTTTTTATGCGGCCACTGGGGCGTGGAGTAGCCGGACATGAGGCTACTAGTCGCGGCTACTCCACGCCCCAGTAGCCACGTTACTCCGCCTACCATTTAATCTTTGGCGCGCAGCTCCTCGTAGCTGCGCGCCCTCGTCCTGGTCCCCCGGCATCTGCAGCCTTGTGCGTATGCGCAGCAGCTCCGGAGCCGTGGCCGCGCAGCCGAAGGCCTGCGTTCTGCGCATGCGCAGGGGACCAGGACGAGGGCGCGCAGCTACGAGGAGCTGCGAGACGGAGATTAAATGGTAGGCGGAGTAACGTGGGTACTGGGAAGTGGAGTAGCAGCGACTAGTAGCCTCATGTCCGGCTAGTCCACGCCCCAGTAGCCGCATAAAAAAAATGTACATATGTCTCCAATAAAGTTTTCTAAAAGATACCCGGGACATGAGGATTCGCCCAAAAAAGGGCTCTCCTCACGTCCCATTCATCCACCTACCACCCCTTCTACCTTTATAGGTAGAATCTGGGTGGTAGGTTCCCTTTAAGTAAAGTAGAACTGTGGTAATTCAGGAAAGGACAGCAATGTAGGTAACAATGATGTATAAAGGTTTTTTTTTTTTTAACAATTTAGATCATCACCCTAGCCACGGGATAGGGGACAACAAAGCTGATGAGTGACGTCCAAATGAAGGGACTCCCACCGATCACAAAAACAGAATGGAAGAAAACCCCTGCAAACTGGCAAATGCTGATCCATTTACCATCTAAGAGTGGTTGAAGATAGGCAGGCTCTGTGCGTGGCTCTAGTTGCAATATTCCCATACAACTGAATGGAGCAGAAGAATCCATGAGATTGGTACTGCAGAGCGCTCCGCTGTATCCAGAACTCACACAGCAAGTGCAATTGAATGGTGCGGCAGGACACGTTCTCAATCCCATCAATTAGGGATAACAGGTCCCCTGTTCTCTATATTCCTGATGGTCCCCCTTTCTTATGATCGGTGGGGTCCAAGCCATCAGACCCACACTGCTCAGCTCGTTTGACCCTTTTCCTGTGGAAAGGGATAGCAAAGGAACTCTACCACCGATATTAAGCCAAATTAAACTACACATTCTTATGGTACCTATAGCCCTCTTCTCCTTGATTCTAGCGCAGGTCTTTAATAATCAGCTACAGAGCATCAGCCATGTTTTTTAGGGCCCCAGGCTGTTACTTATTGCGAGGCAAGTGAATAATTAACAGCCTGGAGTGCCAGACATCACTTTCGCCGCTCTGTAGCTGATTTTTACAGCTTTTTTTTTTTTTTTTAAACAGCGATCCCGGTGTGTCAACATTAAAGAAAACCAGTGCCAGGATTAAGTAGAAGAGCGCTACAGGTATCATCTGTAATTTAATTTTACTTATTAGTGGTAAATGTTCTTTAAAGGAAATCTACCATCAAAATCTAGCAACATTAACCAGGAACACTTACTCACAGATCCAGACACTGCAACTGTCATGATCTCATCAAAATTTGTTATCCATGACCTCCTTCCTTCTAAAATCAACTTTTAAAATCATTCTAATAAGCTGGAAGGACTATGGGCGGGTTACAGAATTCATCTGGCTTCGCAAAATGTTACTCCAGCATGTCGTAGTCAGGTCTCCTACAGAATGTAACATCCTGTGATTCTGCAGCACAGAGAGTCTCTGGTAAGACCCCTCAGAGCATAATTTTAACCACTTGCCATGCAGCCACTTTTCAACTTCCTGACATGGCCCTTTTTTTTCAAATCTGTCACTTGAAGTTGTTATAACTTGGGATGTTTATCATATCCAGCTGAGTTTGAGACTGTTTTCTAACACCACTTTGTACTTTGTGTTAGCTGAAAAATTTTGGCGTTATGTTTTGCATTTATCTATGAATGGATATTTGGCAAAAATTTGGAAAAATTCTCGATTTTTGAAATTCAGAATTTTCTACATTTCTGACAAACAGGGGGGAGGATTTATCAATGTGTCCCAGGTTCCGTCAGTTTAGTGGAGGAAAACCCTAGTCATTTTCTGCGCCAGATTTATCACTGTGTACAGGATAAGACTGTCGGTTTCCAGTTTAGACCTACTTTAAAGTGGTCTAAACTGTGCGCCACACTTTTTGGCACACGGAATATTCAAATAGGCCACGCCCCTTCCCCGAAGGCCACACCCCCAGGGATCCGCTCCTCTGCTTCCACTGAAGTCTCCCCGATGCCGTCTTATAGATGTTTATGTACTGGATGAAAAGCGACACCAGAAGGTAGATGAAGAAGAGGAACTTGAAAAGAAGACTCCCGTCCAGCGGCAGGTCAGGGATGCGGCAGTGACGTACAGGCTCGGGGGTGATCAGGGCGGTTATCGGAGGGGCGGAGAGGCCAACAGCGCTGCCATTCCTGTTTCTTAACCCTGTGCCATTGCCACACGTCCCGCCAATCAGAGTCTGCAGTGAGGGCAAAGCGGATCGGCACAGTTGCTGCCGGCTTAGACCCCTTCTTCCGCCAGGCATGACAAGGTACCGGTACACATCCAACAGTCAGCGCCAGTCCGACACATACAACACAGCGAGCACGAAGATTCAGCTACATGCAGTGGCTCAGTCATCAGTGGCGGTGGGTGCGGGGCTGTCTGCCGCATGTCGAGCCCATGCAGGGTGCACGTCTTGGGGGAGGGTTGCAGGGGAGCGGGACACCCCTCTTCCTGCAGCCTCAGTCTCCCCAGATTTCTGCTTCCCTTTACTCTCCGCAGCTGCCCAGGAGCTATATATTGTTCTTCACATTTTGTTCGCACCGTTCCGCGCCCTTCCGACAAGTAAGCAGATGTGCCGAACATCTGTAATCTATTCTTCACTGTGTTTTTCACTTAAATGATCCTGTGGTCACTGTTTTTATTCTATTCTTCATTGTTCTTCACTGTGTTTTTTTCATTAAATGCTCGATCTCGAGCAGGGGAAATACTCGCTCATCTCTAAATGGTACCCTTTTGGTGCACATAGTGCTAGTAGGCATCTAATAAGGTTTCCAATTTGTTGCACATATTGTTATAGCCCCGGCAATAACAGGTATGTGGTTTCTTTTATACTTCGTTACATGTGAATTATGGTTTTTGAGGGATGTTATTTAAAAAAAAAAAACCTTTATTAATGGTTTGAAATTTTTTTTCTCTTTCTTACAGGTTGATAAATTAATAAAGAGCTTAAAAAAGTTAACACAGTGCATTACAGTTTGGACCATTCCGGTAAGCAGTATTAGGGGTGGCCTGATCCTCATCAGAAGCCCCTTGGGGGCTTGTTAATCCCTTGTAAGGGGTTAACACCCATGATCGGAAGAATCTCCGATCCTGGGTGCTACAGATGGGTGTCAGCTGGAATATACAGCTGACACACGTAACTTGTGGCAGCAGTGGAGCTGGTACCAGGAGCTGGACATAATAGTATGGCACAGGTTGGCAAGTCACCCCTGTCCGTGACAAACTATTATGGCAAATGTTTGGAAGGGGTCAAAATGAAGGAAGACATGGATAGCAAATATGAGAAGATTACCATAGTCACAGTATAACGCATAACCGACAAAATTTGACCATTCTAAATTTCACCCCCATTTTGATTCAATTACTATGAAGATTTATGAAGGGGTTCACAATCTTCCTTAAAAACTGTTTGATAGTTTGAGGGGTGCAGATTTGAAAATGGGTTGATTTTTAGGGTGGTTTTAATGCTATTTAAAATTTCATTCAAAACAGTATTTATCCCCAAAATAGTCAATTCTGAAAAAATTCCATTTGTAAGCCGCGCGACATTAAAATATATTATCCAGACATTTCAAAAAGGATGAAAACGTAAAGTAGACACATGGGAAATGTTATTCAGCAACTTATTTAGGTGGTAAAACCATCTGCCTGAAACGCGATGATTTCGAAAATGGTAATTTTTTTCAAAAAATTCATATTTTTTTTCTTTTTTTTTGTAAATAAATGCAAAACTTATCAGCCAAAATTTACCACTAAAATAAAACACAACATGTGCCGAAAAAAACAAAACAAACAAACAAACAAACAAACAAACAAACAAACAAACAAACAAACAATCTCAGAATCGCTTTGATAAGTAACAGTGTTCAAAAGTTACAACCATATAAAGCGACGCAAGTCAGAATACAGAATGCGGCTGAGCCTGAAGCTATAACATGACTGTGTCCTGAAGGGGTTTAAACAAGACCAGGAATATTTCTCACATTAAAAAAACATTTTTAAAAAGCTACAATTTAATCTTTTTAATTACTTACCTGCAACTGAATTTCTTAAACCCTGAAATCCAAGTGGACCTGAAATATAATCCAACAGACATGATGTAAGAAATCAGTTACAAACAGGACTTGACTCAAAGGATTTAAAATCTCTATGGGACAACCCAAACCAACTAACTTACTAGACAGGGGTGTAACTTTAGGGGGTGCAGAGGTTGCGATCACACCTGGGCCCAAGAGGTTTAAGGGGCCCTTATGGTGTCACTTTCCCATATGAGAAGACTTTTACTATAAACCATACATTATAGACTTTGCACTGGGGCCCATCAGCTTCTAGTTACGCCACTGCTACTAGATGCAAAAGAGAGACTTGTTTACATCTCCTTTGCTTGAAGGAGCCATTAAGAGGGCTTCAAGGAGAGCAAGTACTGGAAAAGACTTAGGTGTCTTGGTTGGAGGGAAAATTCTCCATGTACCTAACCTATGAATAATTCAATATAAGGCCTCATGGAGAGCATGCGTCCCCATGTGTTATAGGGTTACGTCCACGGCTCCGTGCATAAGCACACTGTGGACCAAGTTTGCGGCTCGTGCAGTTTCTTTCTATTGACATGGGCGCATAAGTGGTTTTCACCTAACAACAGACTGCAAACAATGATCCACAGGACCTTTGTTTACGGCCCGAGGAACTGCACACATGTAAAGGCTCAAATATAATCTGTGATGCCAATGTAGCCAATTTATGTAGCTACATAAGTCAGTGACTCACCACAATATAAATGTGGTGCTTTAATATAATTAGACAGAAGATTTTTGTAAAGGAACGTCTATAAATTCACTGCCAAATCACATTTCAAAAATGACGGCAATTAACCCTCAGTGAAGGAGATTGAAGTATCTTGAAGGATTAACAACCACCATTACTAAAGTAGGAAACAGGCCACTAGTGGAAAGCAAGCCAAGCATACATTCTCTGAAAAGTAGTGTCCACGCTTAGATACAAAAAGACGTGTGAATCAAGGATTCACATTCTTCTCATCCTCACTGGTAGACAATAAACCTGCCTGTACTGTTCCCTGCATCACTCAGTGATCTAGCAGTGGGTCAGGATGGTGGATAGAGTTAAGGGGGCTCCTGTAGTAACAGATGTTGAAGAATGTTTTTACCTCCATTAACAACTTTACTTTCTATTCGCTTTGTTAGTCCAGATGATTTGGTGCTCGCTTGGCTTAAGACGGGGCTTCTCTTTGTACCTGAGAAGGAAAGAAGATAAAATAATATTATACCACACAGATCCAAAAACATTCAAAAGGCAACGCTTAGCATGTTGTAGAGCAGGAGAAGCCGAGTAGATTCTTCTACCTGTAGGTTACACTCTTTATAGGCTTCCATCAGCTTGCGGGAACAAATTTAGGAAAACGTCCATTTCTTTGAAAAATCTTTTTTCAATGTGGTAAAGTTAGCGAGGTGGCGATTGTCAGCTCTCTATATACACACACATGATACATGGGAGGGCTAAAAATCATCAATGGGACCATGACCCAGACATCTTACCATAGAATGAGCAGAGGATAGATCCATGACAAGTTAACCTGGATCTTTTTCAACATACATCTGCTGCCTGATAACATGGTGTTCGCACACTGAGCTGTATTTTTGCGACAGGGTTTTTATTGTCCATTTCACATTCAATCATTTTAAATGCTATAGATAATGGGGGATATTTATCATATTCTGGCGTTTCATGCACTTGTGTATAATGAAAGCTTTACACTTCCAGATGCATCACCGGATCGCTAATAAAAAGGGGTTGGCCACAGGAAGTCCCAAAAGTAGCAGTTGGTGGGTCACTTGACATGCGGCTCCTTCAAGACAAAAGGGATAAGTTTACCAGGGCAAGAACAATATCACAATCGCTACATCGACTATATGTTGTACTTCCCCTGGTAAACTTTCCCCTTGTCCTGTGTCACTTTAGGTTGTTGAGGGGGCCAAACACTGATTAATATATGCATCAACCTCCATGAAAAAGGTTAGAGAGGCATGCGCATTCCCTGGCAAGAAGGGACTCCTTGCATCATATTTCACTATAATGCAAGGAATCTGATCCATGAAATCCAGCCAGCACACTGATCTGTTTTCACAGAACGAGCACAGAAGTGTAGGCTGGTTTCACACTAACTAGTTTTCTCACTCAAAATTTCTTTATGTACCTGCCATGAAAAAGCAACCCAAAAAAAAGGCTAAAAGGACATTCGGAGTTCATTTCAGCTGCTCAATGTTTGGGCTGTATACTCTTGCAGGCACACGGCGCGAGTTTGATTGAAATACGGATTTTCAGTTTGAGAGTTTGTTCCATCAAAAATGTATACCAAATATTATGCCACAAAACTACAATTTATTCCTCTACAGTCCTCCTGCTCCATAACACCCTACATGCAGACAGACTGCGTTTTTACGGACACCGGACACATTGCCTATCAAATACAGCGTGTTACTATCAAATACAAAACACATTCTTCTAACAGCTTGAAAACCTATTCAAGGGTGTGGATGACAATTACTACTAATCTATTATGATGAAACATTTTCTAACTTAAAAAGGGGAGACATTATCAAAAACAAGCAACACCCAAGAAAAAAGTTGTGTTCCGTGTGAAAGCTGAAAAACCCGCCCACTATATTAGTCAATTAACAAAACAGCTCCTTTAAGTACAACTACATAGACACTGAACTCATCAGGGTGTAAAGTGCTGGAGGATAGCACAAGTAAGTTACCCAGGTTCTTCAGGCCCTGAAGGGTGGTGGATGGGAAGGATTTCGACTTTTTTGTTGTATGTACAGCCCAACTTACCAGCAGTTTGTGTGACTTTCAGAGACTGTGACCTGGCTCTTGGGAATGTAACCTTTGAGGCATGAGTCCCAGCTGGTCCATTTTGCTTTATACATTTTGCGGGGACTTCATCAGTTTTGACGCTATTGGAACCGGTTGTAGCTGTGATAATAAAAAAAAAAAAAAAGAAGGTCATTGGGAAGTTAATGAATCAGGTAACAAAATACTGGTTTCCATGGACATGTATAAGCACTATTACTAATGAGAAACACAACTACATTCCAAAAATCTAAAAACTGAAGAAAATTAAATATTCTAAGTAAATTTCGTCCAGAGGTTTTGTGCAACTGTGTGGGGCCAATAGTAGAAGGATGGAGGAGCTTTTATAGGAACACTCCAGTGAAGGCAGAGTCATAGAATTATGTCCTTATTTGGACAGTGACATCACCGGGTCTCCCCACTCCTGCTGGGCGACGTATCCGCTCAGCAGCTGGGGGCTCCAGGATGCAATACACTGCATCCGCTCCCCATAGGCCTCTATTGCCTCTGCTGATCATAGATGTCGCTCAGCAGAAGGCAGCAGGGTGGTAAGCCATAGCTTGCTACGACTTTCCATCCTGCCTTTTTCAGAAGATGGGAAGTATACTAGTCAGACAAAGGCTACAACCATGCCTCCATCTGCCAGTACATGTACATATGTCTTCAGTATTAATACGATGCTTGGAACAAGGAGTTTAAAAGTCCAGAGGAGCCACTGATTAGGCACACTCCCAAAAAGCCAAAGGTTTACAAAGTCAGAAATGTCAGTGCTCTACTCCATAACAAGCTCTTATTCACATGAGGAATCTCACCACCCTTTTTTTAGGTTAGGAATAAAGGTCTCCTGGGTTCACTGCTCCTCTCACTGGATAGAAGTATGTCCTCATGTCCGAGGTTCACCGACCTTCCCTGTGTTGGAGATTGTGGACAGATAGTGTAGAACGCTAGGATACAGGGTACAAACAAAGAAACCCGAAGAGGCCAAATCTAGGTCGGGCAAAGTGTTTGGCGTCCCTGTTTTAAAGATATGAGCGCTTTTTATGGTTTTTTGTGAGTATTTGTAATAAATCGTTTGTACCCCTTTATCCTGGCGTTGTACACTATCTGTCCACAATCTCCAACACAGGGTTGACGGTGAACCTCGGACACCAGAGTGGGACAGGGTGCATACTTTGATCCAATGAGTGGAGACGGGGAGAGGAGCAGTGAACCCTGGAGGAGACCTTTATTCATCATCATATGTGAATAAGAGCTTGTTATGGAGTAGAGCACTGACATTTCTGACACATGTACATATGTAGATATGCTGAGCGTATACAAAAAAGGAGATGCAAGCCAAGCCTTACGTTCTGTGTTCCTCTATGTGATGAAAGCTGCCATGCTAGCCTTTGTAAAGATCCTGTATGTACACACAATCCGCAGTGGATTTACTTGCTTTGCTGTTAAATTACTTTAACAAGGCATCATAGGAACTGTGGGAATCCTTAATTTGACTCAGGACAGACACATGAAAAAGGCAAATTTATACCACGTCATTGCTACTGAGGAGGATTACAGAACAGAAGATGCCCAACTCTGGATGAAAAGATTGAGCAGCGAAATATGGGAATCAGGGAATCACATATGACAAACTGAAAAGATTGCTTTTTTGGAAGAATGTTGGTTATCATTATAGGTAGATAGAGCTTGGGAGAGAAAAAAAAAAAAATCGATATTCAATAAACTCAAAATAAGACCAATTTAAAAAAAAACTTTTAATGAAAAGTAAAAAAAAATAAAAAAGTTTTGGAAGACTAGAGGGAGTTGTATCACAATTTCCAGGACAAGTGGAACAACATCAAATCATCCGATTCGAAAATTGTGATTTGATGCCAGAAAAATGTATAAATCAATACTGTATCACTATGTATCAATGTGCACATTTCTAATGCAGCTCCATGAAACCATTTTAAAAAAATCTTTACTTTTTTAAAGTTTTAAACTGTTTACACTTAAGGATGGTTGTTGAGGAAAGGTGCAATACGTAGGCAATAACTAAAAAACATGCAATGTCGTCTTCTCACAATCATTCCCTTTAACAGTCAGAGGAATTTCAAATTCTCGTTCATTGGGGGAGCGTTATCAGAAGTGTCAGAGCAAACCTGTTCTAGTCGCTCATGGCAACACATCAGAGCTCAGTTTTCATTTTTTCCCACAGTGGTCTATGAAATTAAAGCCGAGCTCTGATTGGTTTCTATGGGCAACTAGAACAGAGACATCTGAGAAATCTCCCACATTAACTTTATAGAGAAATTAACCTTTGAAGCAATTATTTAAGGAATGAATAGAACAGGTGATAATAGTAAACTTTGTAATATACTTCATTAAAAAAGCAGTTTCTACATGTCTTGTTTTTGCTCTCCCTCCTGGAGTTAGCACTGTATCTGAAAGCCCTCCATACATCATCCACCTTCAGACAGATAAGGAGGCTAATGACCAACTCTTTCCATACCTAGATATTTTCCCTGATTCTTATCTCTGAGGAGACAGTCGCCGGATAGTCTAAAGAGTCAAGTCATTACGCACTTTATCATGTTCCTTTGTCTCTCCACTGTCAGTGGACAGAGCCAATTTAAAAATAAGAAAGAAAGGGAGAGGGGAAAGAAAAAAAAAACCACAGGAAATATTTATATAAAGTATATCACAAAGTTTCTTATTATATGAACTATTCATTTATAAAAATATGTCAAAAGTTTAGTTCTGCTGTTAATAAGCCGAAAAAAACCCTCAGGATACACAATCTGTGGTCCGTCATTGAAATTATGAAACACTGATTCATTCATATTATATTATGACACTAAAGAGGGTGCTTGATATTTTTTTGACAGCTAACAAAGAAATGATTCACAAAACGCTTGTACAAATCCCTGACTGGTAACAGTTACTCCAACTAGATACAATAGTCAACCTATAGCCATAGCAAGTGTTAGTTTAGTTTATCTAATTATACTGGCTCACAAGACTTGTATGTAGACCGTATAGGAAAGCAAGTCTATGGAGGAGAAATTATTCCCCTGGTTTGTCAGGGTTTCTCAATTATTGAACAGTCTAGAAGACAGCAAGACCGTTCTGCATGCAATAAGTTCCTAGAGGGCTTCACTTAATTACTAATGTTATCTCAGTAAATGGGCTTTAGTCATAGCACAATGCACTCCAGACTATAAGCAGCTCAGGGAAAGTGACATGTCTTTGATATCAAAAGCAAAAAAAAAAAAAAAAAAAAAAATGACCTACTTCTTTTCCCAGCAGCTGAAGCCAACAAAGGAATTATGCAAAAACTCCAGGATGCGACAAGCAGCAAGGTCAGAAAGGTAGCGTCAGAAAATCTTGCTGATTCAGCAACTAATTTTATGGTAAAATTGGCTGAAGGCTGTATGAGCACAGCACTCTCCGTGCAACTGCGGTGCCCGCCTGGCACAGTCATTTAGAGTAAAGGATCATAACCAGATAAATAGATAAAAAGGGCACCGGCATGTCCACTCCTTTGTGTTTTTCCTGTCGGCTCCCGATGAATTAGAGTGGAAAGTAATCAGAGGATTTGAGGCGGTGGGCAGGACAAACTAATCCAACATAAAAGTCTATCTAGGAAAGTCGGCACTGGGTAGGCTGCATAATCTTGGCCTCATGTTAGAAGGAGCCTTGTTTCAAAGGGCATCTTATCCATAATAAAGTAGCTATTTGTTTCTATTGGCAATGGAAAAAAATGACTACAATAAGCACTTTTATAATCTGCTCAAGGCTGCTTTTAGCAGTGGAGATGCAGCATAAGCAAAGGCATTGCTCAACTGCCCAGCACATTTGTCATAAGCAGAAGATCTGAAAAGCAGAGACCAGCCTTGCATCCAGTTCCTTAAAAATAAATCAAATTTTTTGCATTTTTTTTTTTTTGGGGGGTTCTTTTAACATTTGCAAGTTTAAAGGGAACCTGTCAACAACTTGAGATCAGGGCTGGCTCCAGGTTTCAGTAAGCCCCTGGGCGACAGCCTCAGCAGGCCACTTTGCAGTGTACTCCTGTGAAGGAATTAATTCCTGTTCCCTAAAATATTCACTAGTTTATCATACCAAAAGAGCCCCCAGATGGTTGTTATATATAAGCCCCACTCACACGCTATGGATTCATTAGCTACAGCCTCCCTCATCCCTATGGATCCCTTACGTACAGCCTTATGTAAGGCCGCGTCACTTGCCCAGGTACACCCTGTTCTGGCCCTGGCTGTGGTGGGGTCCTTAGACGCTGCAGCATGCCAGAAAAATGATGATCTATTGATAGCCTTCCTCCAGTCGGCCCAGCAGTCATCCTGGCACGCCGCCTCACGGCCGCTTGGTCAATAAACCTCATCTGCTTCCTTCCCTGCTGACATGCCATGTCCTGCCTCATTGCTTGTATGCAACTTCCTGTCCTAACGTGGTCTCGCCCAAGTTCTCATGTATGCCCAGCGAGCCGACCATGCTGCCTTGTGTGCGTGCATGTGCAGTACACCCATGTCTCCGGCCAGACAGTTGGAGCAGAGATGACACGCACACTGTGCATGTGGGAGTAATCGGGCGAGACTACAGCAGGACAGGAAGTCGCCTACAAACAAGGAGGAGGATGGCCTGGCATAGCAGCTGTGAATTAAGGAGACGGGGTTCTCTGCTCAAACAGCCATAAGGAGGCATTGCAGGTTGAATGCTAGGCCGAGAACCCAACCTTGTCAGAAGGAAGGCTGTGAAAATTAACACATTTTTCTGGTAGCGTTGGTTGGACATAAAGACACCACCACACAATCCTACCATATAAAAGGTGCATTTTGTAGTTTATCAGAGCTCAAGTTGCTGATAGGTTCCCTTAGTACAATATATCCTACAACAAAGGTTCTGTTATAACATAAAAACGAACATGCAACAAGGTGCACAGAAACGTGAAAATCAAAAGATGCTGCCGTGTGATAGCACCCATTGCCCCATGCACCATTATGCATGCCAAAAGCAGATAAAAGG
This sequence comes from Engystomops pustulosus, assembly GCF_040894005.1. NCBI lineage: Eukaryota > Metazoa > Chordata > Amphibia > Anura > Leptodactylidae > Engystomops > Engystomops pustulosus. The sequence goes on from NC_092411.1 coordinate 240,409,891, forward strand.
AGAAGATAATGGAGACTTGTATTCACACAACACTATGCAATGGAACACAGGGGTGGGAGACTGGTGCACAAGAAAAAACTGAAAAGAAAAAAAATACACTAACACTATTTACTGATACAACCATAAACGTGACATTACAAGGTGCTTAGACACAAGACAAGTGCAAGTGAAGTGCCCAACCGTCATCAATACCAATGGCGAACACTGTACTTACACCTAGTACTCAAAGTGCTGTGATCGCTCTGGGTGCTGCATACTGAAGACACACTAGGAGTCCTCTGGAGAGTAGGTCCTTTGCATGGGACTCTTGTTCTAGGCAGAGATCTTGTCCCAATCACAGCTGAAGCTTTTACAATACTAGACTTTCCTTTGGGAGGACTAGGACCTCCCGCTAACAGAGACAAAGACAATATATCAAATACAGAATCTTAAATAATTTATTACAAAAACATGTCATTTACCAACATAGGCAGAATGCATGCAACTTGGCATGGTGTATTAAGAGGGACCACTTAAAATTCCCAAAAGCCATATTTAAACTAAGAAAAATGCATAAAATCACTAGTACAATCTCTATTTTTGTCTATTACAGAACTTAATTCTATACATTTTTAGAAGTTTTCCTCTCTGCAGTCCATTTCAAAAGCAGAGTTGTCCAAGATCTGGTGGGTGAAGAAAAGGAGGTCTGTTGTCTCCAATGCATTGCCCACAAAAAGGAAAAAATCAGCTTCATAAGTCTCACATAATCTCTAAAAGGTCTGCTATCACTGCCTTATATAATCCTGTAGATGATCCTGACTGCCCAATCTGCAACCAAAACCCACATATTTATTGTAAAGTGCCAGCATGTCAATTTAAGTATCACCATCCTGAGGACAGCAATACAGTAGAAAGGAGAAGAAATTCGGCTGATCATAATAACATCCCCCCCACCAGGGTCTACTGAATAGGAAAATTTCAGAACTGGAGCAGGAGCTACAGTGATCACCCAAATCTGTCCACACCTTCCCATTCCTCCTGTTGTCCCAGGCAGCGCTGTCGCATTAGAATAGCAGAGAGTCCTGCATAGTCTGGGACTGCAGGTAGCTACCTTGAGTCCTCCAGGGTGATGGCCTGAGTGCTCATGGAAAGGGCCCTGCACACCACCCGTGCCATAGGTTCTCCACCACGGATATAGGGCATAATAGAGAACAACTGATCTGAACAGATATGAATAAGGTACTTAGGGTGCGATGCAGCATGTTAACCACCACAGTCTGAAAGGAGGAGATGATTGCTAGGCTCATGCTCACTTCTCCTTCCTTTATATATTATCACATCTCTAACCTTCTGCCTGCGTTGCTCAGCAATCCAGCAGAAAAATTTCATTGATGAATTAAAAAAGGCAGATAAGCAGAGAAATACGAGATATACTAAGTTTCTAATATTTGCTTGTACTATTGATTTATGCAAAGTTTTCTAAAAAGTTTGCGATCATTTAAGATTCTAACAAAACATGACTTCTTTCCTCCATTTCCTTCATTTTGGAAGAAAGCAGTAATGTTATCTAAGAAAACAATCCAAGGTTTGTCCATATAAATGGGCAGAGTGATTATTAAAATTCTAGTTCATCATTTATATGCATGCAGAAAGATTTTAATGATAACTTATGGATCCGTAAAAGTCTTAAATACCTTACACCTTAACTAAACATAAACAATGAGATGTCTAGTCTAGTCCCAGGTTATTTTTTGGCGTTTCCCCTGTGTAAATGGGGTTTTCATGTACAAGCTGTACTATACCTCTATGCACTTAATTGTTACAGATAATCCAGAATACATCATCAGGACTTACTTGTATTTAATATGCGTATCATTACACACAGCTTCGGAATGTAACATTACATAATAGTCTCTGCGGACCGGGATACGTTCTCTACACTCACACGATACAAGGGGCCGGGTGGAGGAGATATGTAACCATATGTAACATATCTTATGCATCCATTATTGTATAGTATCATTCCAACCCAAGCCACAAAACTACACCATATGGTTATACAACTTTATTTGTAATATTACATTTTTTCCTGTGTTTTGCCCAGAGGCAGTTATGGTGGCCTAGGGGAAGGACTTGGCAATGTAGTCTCAAGTTACAGTATATATGGCTTTTAATGCATTTTATATTGACTATTTAGTACTGCAACTTGGCGTTATTCACTTGACTGAGAAAGCTGTAGTAAATATATATAATACACCAACCAACCTAGACTAAGAGGACATGTTACTCAACACAGTAATTATAACTTTTCAGCTGAAGGGTCAAATTAATATGCAAAAGGCTATACATCATACATACAGGAAAATTATCTGTTCGCTTTTTATTTCCTTTTATTTGAACTGTGGCTTATGTTGAAGTTAAAGCTTTTCTTAAAAGGGGTGGTCCAGGCTTTGCGAAAACAATATACAATGTATAAAAATTATGCCTAAAGCGGTATTGTCGTCTGGACATTCACATTCCGTGTCATTAATCTGCCATATATAAACATTTTTTCAATTAGAGGTTATTAAATTAGATAATTTCTCAAATGTAGTCAAATGGTCCCTTAGAAACAAGACTGTGTCCTTGGATACGACCACCTCTGCTGGTGTTATTTCACAAAGAAACAAAAGTTTTTGTATATGAAATGTCCAGGAGTTACTGCAGGTCCCACAGCCGTCCTGTGGTAATGATTGGTGAAGACAGGTGATCAGGTAGGGCTCAATAGTGCATATCTGGCCACAACTACCAAAATGTGAGGTGGTTGTCACACAGGAACATTTTTTTGATTGAATAAATGTTTACATTTGGTAAATGAAATAAGTTAAATGTAAATGGCCAGATGGGAATACCCCTTTAAAGGAAACCTACCACTACAGATCTACCTATTAAAGGTAGATCAGGTGGTAGGAGAATCGAACATATACAAGGATAGCCCTTTTTAGGCCTAATTCTTTAATCCCTTGATCTTTTCTAATCTTTAATCAGGGTAATATGCAAATTTTCTAAAGAGGCTACCGGGGCGTGGAGTAGCCAGAGCTGAGGCTACATGGCCCAGCTACTCCACGCCCCAGTAGCCTCTTTGATCCTCCTACCCAGACATCTTCAGAGCGCATCTACAAGAAGCTGGGCGCACTCGTCCGCGGAGCCAGAGTTCTTTGCATGCGCAGAACACAGGCCAGCGGCTGCGTGATCTTGGCTCTAAAAAGCCGGCTTCGCGGACAAGTGCACGCAGATTCTTATAGCTGCGCACAGAAGATGTCCAAGTAGGAGGATCAAAGAGGCTCTGGCTCCGGGTCCTCCACGCCCCAGTAACCTCTTTAATCAGGGTTATATGCAAATTTTCAAAAGATTAGAAAAGATAGAGGGGAGTAAAGGATTAGCCCCAAAAAGGGCTATCCTTACCTACGTTAGTTGCACCTACCACCGGATCTACCTTAATAGGTAGATCTGTAGTGGTAGGTTTCCTTTAATTCTCCCGTTGTCCTGTACTGGTTTCATAGGCAGGTGCTGCCACCTGACTACTTCCGCTCGTCTGATTAAATTCAATGCTGTACCAGGTGCGTGGCACTGGATGGATGGGCGCCTGACTCACAATTAAAACAATCAGGGGCACAGCAAGGAAAGGCACAGACAACAGTAGAGAAGGTAAGCATAACTTTGTTTTCACAGCTTCCCATGGTCTGTTTTATAGTTTTCACAAAGTCCAAACAATCCCTTTAAAGGGAGTGCAGAACAGGGTGCAGTTTCAACAGGCCCATAAAGCCTCCATACCACACACAAGTAGACCAATACTATAAATCAACATTTTAAGGAAAGGGGGGTTGGTACACATCATATTTGGTCCAAAGAGCCTCGGATTCAATATATAGTTTATGGAGATCAAGAACAGATTAAACAAATGACATGTAAAATCTTCTAAGCATCTTCCAACAAAACAGAGACAAACCACTGTTTTGCAGCCTTATTAGAGGATGATCATAGAGGACGTTATACTGGGTTTCAACTCAACCTAAGTCACAACAACAAAAAAATGCTCTAAATGAAGTTTCTTCTCTGCTACACTTCACCTGTCATGGAACATGTTCTCCACTTTTCATCATTAGCTTTTACCATGATCGATTTTTGTGTGGATTTTGAATTTAAAGCCTCATCAAAACGAAAGTAGATGAATACTCCATATTTATACAGTAGGCAGAACACACGGCATGCTCTGACAACATTCCCAATTTCTTAAAATGAAGAAGACATGTAAACATATCCTTTAAGTCAATTTTCTACAAGACACAAATAGACAATATTACTTATGTATTATAAAACACAAGACTCCTCACCATGCACGTCACAATACATAAGCCATTAGATCCAGCACAACTCAATCAAATACAAAATGTACTACCTGCTATCCACAGATTCTTCATGTTCAGCTTATAAATGAGCATTATAGATTAAAAAAGGGGAACGAATGACAATTTGTGTACCGATCAACCATTATATATCCATAATAGTTATGAAAAGTGGGCGGAGACATGTTATTTTTCCTAAGCCTTAACCCTTGATATTTAGATGCTACAGAAGCCAGCTATGTAAATAGCTCACGGTATACTACAAGCAGAGAAACAAAAACAGAATAAAAAGAAAACAACACATCTACAAATCTACAACAGTACACACTGAAAATACATCTATTGAGAAATTACAATTTTCTCTGCTGCTTTTACCCCCACAGTTTTGGTGTTTGGAAGAAGATGGAAGATGAAGACTAAAGTGAAGTGGCCACACCACAGGAGACCTTCTGCATTCTCGCTTCCTGTAGTTCAGCATGGTCACCAGGTAAATGGAAAATTGTGATTAAAACCCGCTGCAGACCCACTCCTGGTTATTCTAGACTGCTTGGGGACACTCCACAGTATGACCGTCACAGCTAGGATTCTCCAGCCCATGGCATCTGATGTTCATGGCTTTGTGCTGGGTCTTCTCTGGTGCATGCTTCATGACTTGCTCCATCTCTGAGCTTCTCCACCTTCATCCTGTTCTCTGTCCAACTCCTCATCCCATTTAAAGTGCTTTTATATTACTTCCCACAATATCATCCCAGCCCTTAATGTAGCATCAATGAGGTCCCTGAGCAGCACTTTCAGCATGTTTATGCACTTATTCGATCCATCCCAGTCTTCACCAAGACAACGCATCTCACAGCATCAGTAGCAAGCATCTCCTGGGACCAGCTCAGCGAGGCAGCAAGAGATATAGAAGGGTGGAGGCTAGGAGATATTCACGTCACCTCTTATGTTGCCAAACAAGGGCTTAAGGTACATTCTATGGGTCAATTACTCCTCTATGGAACACAATATTTTCCCATCTTATACTTATAGGTGGATGAGCTCTCAATGACAACACGATTGCAGGCATCCATAGAGAAAACTATACAGGATATAGGGAGGGGCTTAAAATCTGGAGACAACTAGATTTTCACCTCATCAGTGAATAAGTACATGACCAAATGCAATTGGGGGTGACAAAAGGTGTAGACGACCAAAAAATAGGGGTAGAAGTGCCATAATCGTGATAGGTGTTGACTGCAGACCGATACCAGATGATAATCCTAAAGACAACAATAGGAAGGCTCTTTGAGTTCCAACAATAAGTGCTCTACCTGCAAAGATCATCATGTTCTTAAATAATGATGAATCATCTCATCATATAATTTGTGATCTTATAATCAGACAAATATGTCTAGCATTTGTCATCGATGGCAATTCCATTGGCACAAACAAGTAATTACAGATGTAGTAACCAGAGGTGGATTAATACGGCCATGGGCCCTGAGCTGTATGAATTTGATAGACCCTACAAGTTTGGAAATCACTCTACTAGAATCAAACTTCTAGAGCAGGGGTAGGGAACCTATGGCTCGGGAGCCAGATATGGCTCTTTTGTTGGCTGCATCTGGCTCTCAGACAGATCTTTAATAAATAGTGATGGCTGCTGTGTGTCTCTTAGACTGATCACTGGACACAGGCAGCAATGTTACTGCTGCCTACGTCCTTTGTACGCCCCAGGTGCCATTGCCGCCATCATCTAAGCCTGGGTCAAAGAAGAGCATGGGGGCATTACTAGGGAGGCATGTGCTGGAGCTACCCATCTACTGGTGGGGCATGTGCTGGGGCTACCCATCTACTGTGGGGCATGTGCTGGGGCTATCCATCTACTGGGGGGCATGTGGTGGGTGTAAGGATATGGAGTAGTGAACCCCCTGGATCACCGCAGATGATGATGTAAGCAAACACCTGGGACCGGAATCTAAGTGGCACCCAGTCTTCAGCAGAACCCGCCGCAAAGCAGGATGGTCTTGCTGCAGTGTGGTACCACCAGGTCGTTCCACAGGCGTGACTTGTCCACGGTGGCAGCCAAGGTTGAGGTACAGGATCACTAGGCAGTCTCCTGGTCAGGAACAGGCAGACAGTCAAGGCAGGCGGCAATGATGCGAGGTAAGGGCTGGCAGCAGAGGAGCAGTATCAGGAACAGGTCTGGGGTCACAACAGGAGGTCAACACTTGGGAAGGAAACACTGTGAAAAGCTACCGATGGGGAATGCTGGGAGTCGCTGGTCTTTATAGGAACCTGGAAAGTGGGTAGCGACTATCAGCGGCGCACTGGCCCTTTTAAATCTGCGAGTGCCGGCACACTCGCTGGCCAGCCGGGACGGTAGAGGGAACATGGAGAGGTGAGTGAGCTCGGAAAGGGGGCTCTGCCACAGAGAGGGGCAGTGTAGGGCCTGTGATCCGAGACGTAGATCGCAGGGGCACCCGTGACTCTAAGACTACCTATCTACTGGGGGGCATGTGCATATTGTATGGCTCTTACGGAATAACATTTTACAATATGTGGTGTTCATGGCTCTCTTAGCAAAAAAGGTTCCTGACCCCTGTTCTAGAGGAATTAAGGATGGGTCCTTTCTGCCTGCTTTCAGTCTGGTTCCAGGACCTTTGCAGGACCTTCAAAAGTCCCGAATTTTTTTGTTATCTACATGTATATTGAGAGCAGGAAAAGATGTATGATGAGTTCATGGGTAAAGGTCCTTCTCAGTATAATATTTGGTTGGTGGTTTGGGTTGTGATGGGCCTCCTAGAAGGCTTGGCCAGGGCTCACACCCAAACCTCCTATATTGTATTCAACTGCTGGTAGCAAGCATGACTTATTCCAGTGGCTTTTGTTATTGTATTTAGAAGATTTTACTTAAAGAATTCCTCATGTGGACCATGTAGTACCGTGATGCTCCCATTTTGGAGATTTCTGGATGATCGCTTTACTTCCCCTCCCTATCATGGCAGCACATCGGAAATGCCTGGACAACTACCACCAGTCAAGCCCACCGAGCTGAGCATCCAAATGGAAACTTGTAGGGGTCAAGAATGGACAAGGAAGTAGAGACCAGTGGGGACCCTGGTGAGCATTACACCAGAGAGAACGGACTTTTTTCAACCCATTCTGAGTAATTGGAGGAGATTTATCAAAAAGTGTAATAGAGCAAAAAACTGTTCTAGTTGCTCATTGCACTCAGCTTTTATTGTCCCCTCAGCAGTTTATAAAATGAAAGCTGAACTATGATTGGTTATAGTCATTAGTAACCAAAACAATTTTGCTCTCAGGCATTTTGATAAATGAGGCCCATTTTTACCACTTGAGGAACCCCTTTAATTGTAAAGGTGCGATGTGGTATCTGAAAACAGAGAGCACATACATACAGCAAAAAAGAATTCAATACTAAATGTAATGATACAAACCAGATGCTTTGCTGCAGGAAAGAAAAGATCATAATGGCCTATCAAGAACATCATCTATTTGCTGACGGCCTTGGGCAAAGCACTAATGCAGCTCTGTTTTTTATAATACAGAAAGAGATGGTCATAAGTCACAATGCTAACCCCCTACACATCAGAGCAGAGAAATCACTAGCAAGACATACTAGGTAAACAGCTTGGCTCAAATAAAGGGTGCACAATAGAGGAGCAACAGAACTGTATAATGTGAACACTCCCCAAACATTCTATTTGAATTAGTAACATTTCTGGGTGACAAGAATATGGTGATAATTATTATTGTTATTATTATTATATTAATAATTTATATAGCACACACTAGCTTGCCAAATGGGTCCCTGTCCCCTATGGGGCTCACAACCTAATCAACCTAACAGTATGTTTTGTAGAGTGGGAGGAAACCGGAGGACCCAGAGGAAACCCACGCAAACATGGAGAGAACATACAAACTCTTTGAAGATGTTGACCCTGTGACTTGAACCCAGGTGGTCCCCAGCGCTGCAAGGCTGTAGTGCTAACCACTAAGCCACTGTGCTGCCCAATTATTTATATTCAGTTGGAATAAATCTTCAGTCTGTACGATTTTATAAATTGAATAGAGAAGGAAACTCAACGGAAAACCCCTCTGCCTAAACGCTATCAATTCTTCATTAAAAAGAGGTATTCTCTTTTCAACAAATTGATGTTATAGTTGGCATGATGAAAAATGATACATTTGTCCAATATGCTTTGTTTCAATTCCTCAGTTTTCTAGATCTCTGCTTGCTGTCATTCTATAGAAAGCTTCTATGTTTACTTCCAGTGGATAGAAATCTGACCATGGTCACACAGGTGCACGGCTTGTTAGTAGAATCAGAGCTGTGTGATACATAGAGCCATGCACCTGTGTGACCATGGTCAGATTTCGGTCCACTGGAAGAAAACAGAAGCTTTCTATAGAATGACAGCAAGCAGAGATCCAGAAAACTAAAGAATTGATACAGAAAGTATATTGGAAAATTGTATAAATTTTCATTACATAAAAAATATCAATTATTTGGTGATGTGGGAACACCCCTTTAAGAATCCTGACAAGTTTTGTACCCCTCTTCAGGACAAGAGAGGCTAAGACTCAAGTCGCAGGCTGAGTGTTTGTGGAAAATGAAGACATTTTGCCAGAGCAAAACTGTGGCAGGAAAACCATTTGCTGATTTTTTTTTCTTTTTTTTTTTTGATGGAAATGAGTAAACGACACACGAGTAGGATACAGAGCTCCGCTGCCAGTAATATCTCATTATATTACATTTATAGCACCTGGTAGACCTATTCTGGGACATCGTAATCCAAAACCAGCATAGACCATATTAACCAGCAGATCATACAGTCCCGTGTAGTCACACTACTGCCTGACTATTGTGTAATATCAGAGAGCACATGATACAGGTTAAAAAGTGAATGTCTGGTCATTAACAATGGAAGCCGCCCTCCCGTTTCCCTGTCTCTGCACTGTACTATTGTACAGTTACACTACAATATTGATGGGTTGGTGTGGGCGGCATTTCCCTGCAGTGCGGAGTGTTTTTCCATGCAGCATCGCAGATTACTTTGTCATACAACCCCCTCTACTGATGAAATGTTGCTAGCACAATGGTGTTACTCCAAACAGCCATTCCAATAAAGACTTACTGGTGGCCCTAATCTGTATTTCAGCAAGCAGATTATAAAAATGTTTTTTATTTAAATTGTCATTCATATGCTCAGGTATTCTCATGCATGTCTTGAAACCAACGCCATGTCTCCACGCCTCGTCCATGCAGAGGTAGTCTGAGTTTCTAAAACTTTAACACACACACACACACACACACACACACACACACACCAAAATAAAGCTGTACATACAGAACAGGGGGAAAAATATAGTTAGTTGTGTGCATGAGGCCTGACATACCTGAACATTATAGCCCCTACAAGTCCGGAATCAGTTCCTACATATGGTACTAGAATCAAGATTCTTGGGGAATGGCAGGTGCATCCCTTCGGCCTTCTTTCAATTGTGATTTCAGGACATTTGGAGGACCTTCAAATAGGTCAAGAAATGGTTGTGTACATTTGTACTGAGAGCAGAAACACAAGGATTTCATTGGTGAAGATCTTCTTGGTATAAAATTTGGTGGGTGGTTTGGGTGGCCATGGTCCTATCTTTCTATGGGCTATGAAATGGTACGGGGCCGCACGTGTGCTGCACTATATCGATCCTGTACAGGGCCTGAGGCCATAGAAGTGTATGCCGTATGTACGTATATATGCCTTAGGCTTCATTCACACGAACGTATGGGAAACGTATATACATCCCCCTTACACTTCTATGGCCTCACAGCTTTGTACAGGAGTGGTAGGGTGCAGCACACGTGCGGGCCCCATTCTGTTCCGTAGCCCGTAAAAAGATCGGACATGTCCTATCTTTCGTTGGAATATGGCACCATGCGCTGTATATTCCTATGGAGAGGGGAGGGGTGAGCAGCGCGCATCCCCTGCTCCTCTCCCCGGCGCCGATGTATGCCCGCCGTACTACGGTGCAGCGGGCATACATCGCGTGAATGTAGCCTAAGAGTGAGTCTATATCATTTCAGGAATTACTGAAACAGTGTTGATGATTGAACTATGTGCAACAACCCTGCAGATGCATAGGGTAGGTAGTGTTAGCGAACAGCACCCTCTCCATATTAGGAGCTGCCTAGGGAGACTGATAAGCACGCTATGTGGTCTCCAAAGTGGGGAAATTTGTAATTGCAGCTGTAACCACTGCCTGGGAGGGCAAGAGTTAACACATCAATTGTCTGTAACCAATGATCTGATGTATTCTAATTGTAAAAGTAAGCTGGGAGCTTGTTGGACAGTGCTGCCACCTTACTAACAGAGTATAAAAACCCCTTGTGGGCAAGAGCACATGGTTCAGACTAAGTGAGTGACTGCAGAGTCAGAGCATTCTAGAAGCAGAGGAGAGTGCATTACCTGCCTTTACTGCACAAGCCTGTGTCCTACTACCAGGAAGCAGAGGTGTCTCAGGCCTGCTGCCTGACACAAGTCAGGAGACTGAGCCCCAGACCAGAGGTCCACTGTCCAGACTAGGCTCCATCTACCAAGCTCAGCCTGAAGCTGTTACCAGGTTGTGAGCAATCCTTTCTGCGGACCAGCTATCCAGCCTGTTGAGCCTGCTGCTGATGTTAGGCCGTTGCCTGCTCTTCCAGTTCAAATAAATAACCGTGAAATAACAAATAAATAACAAAGTTCCTCTGTGTGATCCCTGGATCAAGCTGCTTCACCATCATAGGCTCCCCATCCTTCATCACCCAGGGATTCTTCTATGTACTTTAGGGGTTGCCCCAGGGAGAAACCTCTTTCATCAGCCTCTCACTCCACTTTTCTTGCACATGCCACCTGCTGGAGATTTGCCAGGCTGTAGGCCCGTTCTCCGGTCCCAATACAAAGCACTGTGACCATAGCATGCACAATGCTGCATAAGCCAACGACTCCGGTATTCTGGGCCCCGGCTGTCCTCAACCACCGAAGAAAGGCTAGGGCCCAGTAGGGGGATGTTGCATATGCCATTCATGTCTATGATCATGTCTATGGAAGTTATGGTAACAGCAACGGACAAAAAAAAAAAAAAATTTAAACTAAATTGGAACATGTATTTTTAAGTTGGTTTGCAAAACCAAATAGGAAACACCTGACAGTGGCCTTCATCTTTATGCTGGCTGATAAGAGGTCCATACAGGAGGTAGCCAATTTACATTGATCATCAATTTTGTAGGTCAACAAACTATCAGTGCCTTCACAGTTACACAACTTTACACAATGGACTTCGATATAAGGAGCATTCACACATTTAAGCTTTTTGCAGTTTATAATTACAATTTATCTTTAATTTCTCCTTTTTGCATTGCAGTCATCTTGTTATATGCAGTTTCTAATTATTAGTATAATACTAATGAGTACTGCACTATACATCTCTTGCTGCCTACAACATTATAGAATGCAATAGTTTCTGCTTTAGGACAATTGCCAAACACTCAATAGTGTCTAACCTGCAACCATTACATAACAAAGTACTTTTCAAGTGTGACCTGTAAATGTTGCAGTGTAAGCCTGACACCCAGGTCTGGTGTCTGGAAAGGCGCACCAGTATAAGGTAATGACCTATACTTGATCTTTGTAGCATAGCATAGTCTCCATGCTTCCAGTTTCTGCTGTACGGTTTTTTCTTTTATGTAACATCTGTTTCTTGAAATGCACCTCCAAAAGGACTACACACAGGTTGTAAGCTCTTCAGAGCAAGTCCCTCATCCCTATGATAAACTTGTTTTTATGCGTACCAATTGTGCTACATATAAAGAAAGTATATACAGGCTATTGTACTGCAGCAAAATGCATTACATAATCCAGAACTTTCGCGATAGCCTTACAGATTATTTGAATGGTGTGTTTTAAAGTTCTTCCACATAATGGTAAATCTCACAGTATGTACACACATACAGTATACAGTAGGACAACATTGTGGACCAAATTATGTGTCACATTTCTCATATGCTGGTGCTCCAGTCTCCTGATAAATCCAGTTTGGCAGCAGCAAGGGGGCACCTCTACACTGGGTCTGACCAGGCATAGAAGTGCACCCTAGCCTGAGCCTGCAGGCTAACAGCAGTGCGCATGTGCGGACAGGGGTACCCCATTCCGGCCCACTTCACAGGTGCCATATGCCAAGATTTGCACCTGTATCTGGGCCTGTACACCAGAATTCTGGCACACAAGCACTGATAATAAACCCCACTGTCCTGGATAACAGGTTGCTGGTGGTTTGAAGGTCCACATTTTCACAACTTTAACCCCTTAACACTGAAGCCACTTTTCACCTTCCTGACACGGCCCATTTTTTCAAATCTGCCTGTGTCACTATAAATGGTTAGAACTTTGAAACACTTAAACCTATCCAAGTGATTTTAAAATTGTTTTCTCGTGACACTTTGTACTTTTTGTTAGTTGAAAAATTTTGGTGATATGTTTTGCATTTATTTATGAGAAAATCAGATGTTTGGTGAAAATTTTGAAAAATTCATGATTTTCGTACTTCAAAATGTTCTACTTTTTCCACACATAGTCATAACAGCAAAAATACTTAATAACTAACATTCACCGAATGTCTAATTTATGTGGACATGGTTTTTTATGCATACTCTTATTATTGTAGGATGTTATGGGCCTTTGAACGTTAGGTGCGATTTTTAACATTTTCATAAAAAACGCAAAATACTGCTATTGAGGGACCTGCTCAGGTTTCAGGCCTAAATAAAAGTAAAACCCCATAAATTACCCCATTATAGAAACTACACCCCTCAATGTATGCAAAACAACTTTTATGAAGTTTTTTAACCTGATAATTGTTTTACAGGGGTTAAAACTAAATCGGATACTATTTTGAAAAAAATATTTTTTTGGCTAAATGAATGTGTTTTTTTTTTTTAAAAAATGTACAAATACTCAGTGGATAAAACACCAAAACGCTCCACAAAATTTGATAACCAATCCCTCCCGCGTATAACAATACCCCATATGTGGTGGTAACCTGCTGTATGGCCACACGCCAGGGCATGGAAGGGAAGCTGCGCCATTCATTTGTGACATGAGATGCACTTTACAAATACTTCATTTTAGTGGGTCATAAGCTTTTTGATGAGATATTAATAACTCTTGAATGTATGGGTGAAAAGAAAATTGTCAATTTTGGTTTCCTTTCTTTTTGTATTCTTTGGGGGTTGTACACCGTTCACCAAAAATACTATATTATCTTTATTCTACAGATCACTACGATTAAGGCAATACCTCATTTATATACCGTAGTTTTTCATTTATTTTTACAATTTTACTGGAAAAAAACTAATATAGAGGAAATCTCATTTGTTTTTGCATCGCCATCTTTTCAGAGGCGTAACTAATATTTTTTGATTGACAGAGCTAGTTTAGGGCTCATTTTTTACATGATGAGTTGTCCTTTCAATTGGTACCATTTTGGCGCACATAACTTTTTTTGATCACTTTTTAGAACACTGATCACTTGTTCAAGCTATTCTTCACCTTACACAGTGTAATACAGATGTATTACACTGTGTAATGCAGTGGTTCTCAACCTGTGGGTCGTGACCCCAGCAGGGGTCGGAAGACCAAAACACAGGGGTCGCCTAGAAGCCTTTGGAGCCGCGATTTTATTATGTTTTTACTGCAAATCGCACGGTTTGGGGTCACCATAATATGAGTAACTGTATTGCGGGGTCACAGTATTACAAAGGTTGAGAACCACTGGTGTAATGTAACACAGCGCATGCTCAGTGTGTTACAGCCGGGTCCAGCCAGAAGGCAGGGACCCGGCACACAAAAGAGGATCGCGCAGCGTCGGGCACTAGCGCGGGCGGTCCGATTCTTGTGAAATGCCCCTAACACACCACAAACAGTGGGACTGCGGCGTGTTAGGGGTTAACAATTGGAGATTGTTAGAGGCAGGTGTTGGCTATAATATCGTTCAGGAGCCGGGGCCAGAAGTTTGACGTAATAGTACTGTATTTTGCGGGAACGCGATGCAGTACTATTATGTCAAATGTCGGGAAGGGGTTAAAACTCAAACTACAGAGAATTTGGCAGAACACATAGGAGAACTAGGAAAGCCAAGATACAAATCAGAGAATGTGTAATTCAGGCTTCTAAATACTACAGCTAAAACTTCAAACTACCACAATGAACAATTGTTGGCAAAGAAAACTATGGACTGTCCAGGGTCATAAACAATGGATTCAGAAAGTCTTAAAAATGTTGTTTTGTTGAACCCGTGCAAAAATAAAAAAATACTTCACATTTTCCCTCATTAATCAATGCTCTATAACTTATGAGAAAGTAAAAAGCATATTTATAAGTCTTAAATTTATTTAAATGGCAAAACTACAATATGCATACAGACACTTATTCAGACCATTTCCCATGACAAACGAGAAGTTACCATACACTACCGTATATAAAAAGGCACCTATGCATGTTTTCCTTACTATCTGACATGAAATCTGATAGTCCTGACCTAAAATGGGAAAGATTTATTCTAAGTTATTTATAATCTGCCAAATTCAAGAAAAACAAATTTTTATTACTTTCGGCAAAGCCAAAAGTTTACATACACCAAGATTACTATGCCTTCAACCTCTTTACACGGACTTACATGTACATCAGGGAACGCTAAAAGATTATGAAGAGGTCTAACGGAGTAAACACTCTTCATAGAGACATGGGGTTTTCTGCATATAGCAACCAAAACGCACTGCTAGCACCGACCACGGGTGTTTGGCTACATTCACATGACAGTATGGGGAACCTATGTACGGTCACAAGCTTGCCGCAATTGCAATGGCCGCACGGAGCGATATGGCGCTGCACAAGTGCCGCAACATACTGCTCCATACATGGGGAAAAGATAGGACATGTCCCATCTTTCCCCGTGTTACCAGCTGTGCGCAATGGATTGGAGAGGAATCACGGCTAAGGCCAGACGGGCATACGTCAGGGCACTTGTAGCCTTAACCCTTTGATTGCCGCTCAATGGCATCTTTGTTTTGACAGTCGTTCTCCTTGAGGTTATCGGCGAGCAGCGATCTGTTGCCATGGGTCTGTTGGTATGTCGTGGGTCATACAAAGATTTGCACATTGTAATAGATGTGGTGGAAAATCCCCATATACTAACATACTGTTGTATGGCGTTATGTGGGAGGATCAATTAGAAAACCTAGGGTTAAAGTAAAAAAGTTAAAAAAAAAACACAAATAAAGTAAAACCTAAAAGTTGAAAATCACCCCCCTTTCACTAGAACGGATATAAAAACAAACAAACAAGTCTATCAAAATAGAATAACTGTTATTTATGGCACTGAACCCCTTTACGGAAAAAAGGACCCAAAAGTCAGAAATGCCACTTTTTTGCCATTTTGCAACCTAACAAGTTTTAATGAAAAGTGATTAAAAAGTCGCAGAGTCCTCAAAATGCTAGCAATGAAAAAGTCCGCTTCATACACTGAGGTATGAAAAACTTATTAGCATCAGAGGGTTTTGTATATATTTAATATCCCAGTGATCGTACTGAACAAAGAATAAAGTAGAGCTGTTATTTGGAGCGCACTATGAAAGTCGTAAAAACAGACCACAAGAAAATGGCGCAACACGTTTTTTTCTGCAATTTCACTGCTTCACAGTACAAGGCATGGAATAATAAATACCATCACTTCGAAGTGAAATTTGTTATGCAGAAATAAGCAGTCACACAGCTCTGTACACAAAAAATGAATAAAGTTAGATTTTGGAAGGCGGGGATCGAAAAAAAATGAACGAAAAAAAGTCTACCAACTTAGAGTTAAATAAATTTGGGACAGCCCATGTGAGGTCATGTCAACCTGAAGGTGCCTGGTTCATCCGTACAAACAATTAAATGCAGGTACAAACCAGATAGAAATGTCCATCCATCATATTACTCAGGATGCAGATGGGTATTGTGTCCCAGAGATAAACAAGCTTTGGTTCGAAATGTGCATCAACCCAAGAACAACAGCAAAATACTTTGTGAAGATGATGGCTGAAGCTGGTAAGTGTCAGTATCCACAGTGTAATGAGTACTAAATCCACATGGGTTGAAAGGCCACTCTGTCAGAAAGAAGCCATTACTCCATAGAAAACAATTAAAAACCTTATTTTCTTCAGACCACAGAACATGTCTCCAAAATTTTAAATTGAATTATTTGGAAATAATGACCATTGTTCTTTTGGAGGAAAAAAAAGAGAAGCTTGCAAGCCTGAGAACACCAACCCAACTGTGACACATGGGGGCAGCAGCATCATGTTGTGGGGTTGTTTCACAGCAGGCAGGACTGCTGCACTTCACAAAATAGATGGCATCATGAGGAAAGAACATTATCTGCCAATATTAAAGCAACATCTCAAGACATTAACCAGTAAGTTGAAACTTGGGTGCAAATTGGGCTTCCAAATAGACAATGACCCAAAAAATACTGCTAAACTGGTTAAAAAAGTGGCTAAAGGATAATATAGTCAACATTTTGGAATGGCCATCACAAAGCCACAAAATTTATGGGCAAAGCAGATTGGGGTCCATCAGTGAAATTAAATGCGGTCATGAGTTGGCCAAACAGCTGCCTATCAGAGCAAATCCAAGCCCGAGAATGAAGGACCTGCCTGAAGGACTCAGACAAAATTGTGCAGAGGCACAGATCTGGAGAAAAAAAAAACAAAACTTAAAAATCTTAAATAAAAAAGCTTTTTACAAAATCGGAACACTTCATAGAGCTGGCTTAACCAACATACTAAATAACCATGATAGAAAGGTCCTGGTGAAGGTGGTGACCAAAGACTAAATAGCCACACTTGCTAAAAGATCCTCTGTGCAGATAGGAGAAACTTTCAGAAGGTCAACCATCTTTGCAGAATGCCACCAATATGGGTTTAATCAGGGTCGGCTCCAGGTTTCAGTTGGCCCCTGGGCAGGGGCGGATTAAGGTTGGTGGGGGCCCCTGGGCACAAAGTCTGGTTGAGGCCCCCACTGAATGTGGCATACATACACATCCTCCTGCTCACCATCGACTATCCCCCGGTGCCACGTCTGCATACAGCCGCCAGCCCCCCAGTGCCACATCTGCATACATTTCAGTCCCCAAACATCCAGTCCCATGTAACATACACCTCATCCACTCCCAGACACACAGCCCCATGAAATATACACCTCAGCCACCCCTAGACACACAGCGCCATGTAATATACACCTCATCCACGCCCAGACACAGCCCCATACACCACAGCCCTCACCAGCCATGCAGCCCCATGACATATACAAATCTTGCTCCAGTTTAGCTCCCCTGACACTAAGCATTGATTATATTTTTCTGTCCCGACAGGCCCTCACCTCCATACACATGAATAACACTGCCAGTGCTCCTGTGAGGTTTCTGTTCTCCTTTAGTCACAAATGGCATCTTCTTCACTTCCTGCTTCTCCCACGGGGCCTCGTCCCCTCCCGCCTATGATCCGACCCTGCCTCTGGGTGACTCAGTGGGCCCCATGTGGCGCCATTATAAAATATGATAAACAGTCTCCTGTTCCCTAGTTTAAGTAACTGAATTTTTAAGTCCCCCTCATATGCTATGGATTCATTATGTACAGCCCTCCTCACCCCATGGATTCCTTATGTAGCCTTATGTGGGCCCGGGACCTGCCTAGATATGACCAGTGCTGTCGCCGGCCCTGGGCTTCATGGCCGAGTGGTTAGAAAGAGGCCTTCTCTGATCCTGGAGTTTGCACAAAGACACCTAAAGAACTGAGCAACAAAACAAGACCCTCAGGCCGAATGAAATAAAGATTTAGTTTTTTGGCCTCAGTTCTTAGCATTAAGTCTGCAGGAAATCAGGCACTGTATAAAACCTAGCCAATACGGTCCCAACATCGAAAAACACGCTGGCAGAAAGCAGACTGAAAAGACAGAATTTGGAGTATGAACTAGTATGCCTTGTAATTAAAAAAATAAAGGATCTTCTGAAACTAGATGGTAGGGTTGAAGCTATTTTTGGCTTGGTCTCCTTTAGTCCAGTAAGTGATAGTTCAGATTCATTCAGACAATGGAGATTTATCAGGACTTTTACGCCAGTTTACTGAAAGCCATGAAACCACCTGTAATTGCGATCATTTCCCACTTTACTCCATTTCCATGACAAGTGGGCTTGGAGCGGCACAGCCAGCAGTGCAGAGGGCAAGCACAAGTCATTCCTGCCCCACACACTTATTATAGGCAGCAAGTGGCGAAATATGGTGACAAGGCTTGGTGTACAATTTAATGCAGTCTACCAGAGGGTCCACCGTTGGAAAAAATGGAAAATAATTTAGCCCCAAACCACCCCGTAGTCTAACTCCCAGATTACCATAGATTGAATGTTCTGTTCTATGTTAAATACCTTCCCAGAGATTCAGATATTAATCCCTGGATAATTAGGGTACACACAGCTCCAACATAACATGCCATTGGATAGATGAGCAAGCCTTAACTTTTTTCCTGTTACATAACTACTGACACACATCACTGACATTTCAAAAAACCTTGCAGACACCGTCTGGCACATCTCCCTAGACCAACGTAAATCAAAACATATAAATATGTTCCAATATTCATCAACATGCCTGTTCATGTAGCATATCGAGACATCAACAGACAAAAACCACAAACGTAATTAAAGAAACTGAAGTGAATATTGCAACAACAACAAAAAAAATAATAAAGTAAAATACTATTAAAAAGACAGCAAAGACCCTTTGTTACAAATCAAGATGCGTTTCCGACACAGAGGATTTCATTGTCTGGGTTTTCAAAGTGCCGCCCCGCAGGTTTCTAAAGTACAGGCGGTTCCCTACTTAAGAACACCTGACTTACATATGACCCCCAGTTACAAACGGACCCCTGGATTTTGTAACATACGGTTCCGACTTACATACAAACCTACAGAACCTATCTTGTATGTAACCTGGAGACTGCCTCTATCCAAATTTAAAGCTCGGGCTGCAAATGTTTAAATACTGTACCAATAACAGTCAAATTAAACTATAGCAGTTATGCATGCCGCTTTTATCGGTTTGGCCATGGTCAATTAAAAAAAAAAAATGCACAAGTCCTGCTCCCCCATTAATACCACTACACCAAGAATAAAAAATTTTATATACAGTAAGTGGATATCTCCCAATATGGTCAGAGATGCCACTATACTAGGCCCAAAAACCACCACACCACTGCCATTACCACACAAGGAGGGTGTGATATTCCTCGCATTGAAACACGGGACTTTAAAGAAGTTGTCCCGAGGATTTAAGTTATACCATATCAACGCAAGGAATGACAAGGTGATGGGTAAGCGTCAAGCTGCCGGGACCCCCCAGGTATCCAGAGAACTAGGATCTCATTCCCAACCCAATGGGTGGCATTCTTGTCCTGACACTTTATTAAATTGTGCAGACAAAGATGTAAATAGCTGAGCACAGTGCTCACCCTTCTCTGGGTGCTCCCATAGACCGGAGTAGCAGGGTGCATGCTCATCCCACTGATCCACCCATAAGTTTAAACGGGATCCCCATATTGCAGATTGCAGGGGTCCATCCTTGTATATTTAAAAGTTTTTACACAATTACTTTTTTAAATAAAGTTAGGAAAACATTTTAAAGCTATTGATGTCCATCTTTTGTGTATGTAGTCTGAGAAATTACATTCCTGCAATAATCCTACTGCTACAAAGTGTAAGGAGGATGCATTCTCATGCATTATGTACTCATTATTTTCTTCTTCTCCAAGAAATCCATAGCAGTCTCCTGGTTAAATACCACATTATTCACCTAGAAGAGGAGCAACCTAATGCAGTGAGCTAAGAGCACAGCAGTGTGGGAATACCCCCAACCCCATTGCACTTTGAAAATCTGCAATACTAAATTGTGAATCAATTAACTTGCATAGACAAAAGCTTCTTAGCACGGTTTGGAATACTGCATGATCATATTGCTGACAGATTCTGTTGTGAATCACAATAAGTGGGTAACAACCAGTACTTACCAAGACTCTTACCAACACCCAGCTGTTGGTGCCCCCGTGGAGGAGAAGACACTCTGACAGTGACCACATTCTTCGTTAGACTTCCACGTCTAAGCTCAGTAGAATGGAGTCTTGCTTTGGCCGTGGAAACATGTGAGGTTGTACTTTTCAGGCAGGATAGTATCTCCTTAGGTAAATTCTTACTCGGCGTAGTTATCTTTGTAGAAAATGGCTGTGGGAAATCAAAAATAGAGAATGAAGACAATTTTTGTCATCTTGTAGAGACCAATAACATAACACTGATGGTTAATGTCCTATTCAGGGTAGGAAATCTGGTCCTCATTAGTTGGAGCATCAGCTGGAGCAGATGCACTGGCACCACCCACCAGAAAGCCATATTAATATACAAATCTTGTTCTTATTTTCTAAAACTCTACAGTAACCAGCACCAGAATACAAACAAAACTGACACTTGGGAAAAGCAGGAGGTAAAGGAAAGTAAATATTATGCACCCAAACATTTTTAGACACTCCCACATATAACCGTCAATAGTATACACAGTGCCCTTGTCCTGATATTGTACCGTGTTCATTATCCTTTCAAGAGATAAACCACAAATTCTTGCAGATAATGGATGCATAACCACCTTCTTGGAAGACGATCTAAGACACAAATGAATGTATATACAACAAAGAACAATTGATCAAGCAGCTTGCAGTAGTATTCCCAGTTTCTATTCTATTTTTAAAGGAGAACTAATCTTTTAAAGGGCATTTCAAAAACCTGAGACCTTTTTTCTACGTAGAATTATTAACGCCTAATAAACTTGGGGGCAAGTAAGGCAGTTTATAATATCAATTACTCTTCTAATATGGATTGAGTTCAGTAGTCTTGTTGCACTCAGAATTTGTTATTTCGATGAACCCATGCAAGAAAAAAAAAAAAAAAATACTGAGCATAACCTCAGAATTAGTCAAAGGCAAAACTTGGTAAACTGTTCTATTGTCCCCGGCCTGGCAAGTTAAAAGAAGTAGTATGTCATATCCAAAATGCACCCAAAACCAATAAAGCTGATGAAAACGCAACAAGATTGTGTTGGCAAAGCTATGTTTCCAAATTGATAAAACAAAGCAGTGCCAACCTATTCGCCTGCCAGTGCTCCAGGATAGGTCCATTAAGCTACATTTCATAGTATCATAGTATATAAGGCTGGAAGGAGACGCAAGTCCATCAAGTCCAACCTTTAAGAATTAAATAAATGTTTTATCCCCATAACCTGTGATATTGTTTCTCTCCAGAAAGTCATCCAGGCCTCTCTTGATCATAGAGTCCGCCATAACAACCTCCTGCGGCAGAGAGTTCCACAGTCTCACTGCTCTTACAGTAAAGAACCTTTGTCTATGGCGATGGTAGAATCGCCTCTCCTCTAGGCGTAGAGGATGCCCCCTTGTCCTGGTCACAGGCCGAGGTATAAAAAGATCTTTGGAGAGATCCTTGTACTGTCCGTTCAGGTATTTGTACATTGTAATGAGGTCTCCCCTCAGTCGTCTTTTTTCTAAACTGAATAATCCCAAATTTTGTAATCTGTCATTGTATTCTAGTTCCCCCATTCCCCTAATAATCCTGGTTGCTCTCCTCTGCACCCATTCCAGCTCTACTATATCCTTTTTATACACTGGTGCCCAAAACTGTACACAATATTCCATGTGTGGTCTGACCAGGGATTTGTATAAGGGCAAAACTATGTCTTTATCATGAGAATCTATTCCTCTTTTGATACATCCCATTATTTTATTTGCTTTAGCAGCAGCCGCCTGGCGCTGGTCACAAATTAAGTTTACCATCCACCAATACCCCCAAGTCCTTTTCAGCTTCAGTTTTACTAAGTAATTGACAGTTTAGAACATAATTATACTTTTTGTTTCCATGGCCCAAGTGCATAACTTTACATATATCTACATTAAACCTCATTAACCATTTCTCTGCCCATCCCTCAAGCTTCCACAAATCCCTCTGTAATGCTAAACTATCGACCTCAGTATTTATTACTTTACACAGCTTAGTATCATCTGCAAATATTGAAACTTGACTGTGTAAACCCACTACAAGGTCATTAATGAAAATATTGGCCACAATAGGAATCAGCATCATATACAAATGGGTCCTTAAAATATTAGCAAATACTTAATTAGTTATTTAAAATTTTGCTCCCCTTAGCAGAAAACTGCTGTTGTCAGACTATAATGAAGAATTAAAATGCTACCGGCCCTTTAATCAGTCCGTTAATTTCCTCTGTGCGGGGAAGACACAGGACAGAAAATGGCTGCTGATCACATGACCAGCACCTGTCCGAGAAGGTCATGTGACCACCACTATGTTTGGCTGTAGTCGGTTGGTTGCAGGGCATCCAGTATGGCCAGTGTTGTGATGGCAGTTATACATCATTACTATGGTAACAGAGCAAGGAAACCTGTTAAATCATCACTGGGAGCAGAGCATAAGAGGTAGGAGGAGTTACTGAGAACTAAAGGATCTTGGGATTTGTAGTTTCCAGTGGCGGCCATCTTGGTGATAACTCTGCATACTTCAGAGAAGTACATGTTACAGGTTACAATAGTCTCTGTCATGTTGATTTCTAAAATAGCTTTGTGGTGCATCCGAACAATTCCTGTTCTTTTTAATGGTTTCTTTAACATTACCTGGCTCTCTGTCTGCAGTGGCTGGCGAGTACCAGTGGGAAGGGGCAGTCCAAATAATAACGGCTTGCAGAGGGGAGGTGACCGAAGTGGTGAGAGGAAGCAGGGCAATGACTGCGGAGGAGGAATGGAGACTCACTACAAACAGCTGGCAGGGAGCCAGGGAATCTTAAAGAAACTATTAAAAAAGCAGAATTAAATCAGATGAACAGCAAAGGCATTTTTAGAAACGACATGCCAGAGGCTATTGGAACCCCTAATGTAAAAAGCCTTCCTTAGGTTTCCTTTAAAGACTTAAGCCTTATTGGAAGAAGAAATCCCATCAAGTCAGTCATGTCCAAAACGTACTGCTCACATTTTAACAGAGAAATATCACTTAAATCAGATGACTAGACCTATCCTAATATAATCCTCTAATGTTCTTCAGAAGTGGCTTCATATGAAATTTCGATTATAGCAAGATGTAAATAGACTGTCATAAAATGGTTCCAGAATAGACTGATAAAACAATGTCCTGGCATAGTAGGGCATCCCTAGCGTCCTTAAACAACCCGATTAGAGGTCAGAACAGTGAGAAGCGAGAAATGTCAAGAACATTAGAAAAGTATTAAAAATATTTCAAAAAAAAAAACAAAAAAAACAACACTATATAGACAATAAAGACTTCAATTGTTGTCAGGGCTGCAAATCCAGAGATTTGTACAATTTGAGCACATCAGGGCTGATCGTGTCTGGCAGCATACTACAGGAATGTAGAGGTAATTGCTTTTTTCAGCTAATTGCTAACATAGAGGATTAAAACCGACGTCTCCTATTTCTTTCAATCAAACCCTCCTGGCTTTTGGATGAAGAAAATCCTATTTTCTGCTCTCCAATTCTGACCTCCCTAACAAAACATGCAGGGAGTCTACAATTCAATGTAGCTAATGGCTCCAGGTGACATAAGTGGTAACAAAATCATGCAACACTATAGGCAGCAATCTCATTAGTTAAGGTGCGGCTAGTTCATCAGCATCTAGAAGAATTCTTAAAGTGAAACCCTAATTTTAGGAAACTGTATTCTTAAAGGAGGTATTTCCACATCACCAAATAATTAATATTGTTTGTATAATGTAATTTATGCTAATTTTTCAATATACTTTCTGTATCAATTCTTCAGTTTTCTAGCTCTCAGTCATTCTATAGAAAGCTTTTATGTTTACTTCCAGTGGCTAGAATCTGACAATGGTCACACAGGTGCACGCACGGCTTGTTATATAACACAGCTCTGATTATTCTGATACTAACGATCCGTGCACCTATGTGACCATGGTTAGATTTCTATGCACTGGAAGTAAACATAGAAGCTTTCTATAGCAGGACAAAAAGCAGATCTAGAAAACTGAGAACTTAATACAGAAAGTATATTGGCAAAAATGTATCATTTTCCATCATGCAAACCATAACATTCATTTTGAAAATACCCCTTAATTTCCCTTTATCAGCAGATGGCAAGAAAATTCTGACAGGTCTAGCAGGAAGCAGAAATAAGGTGAAGAACAACATGCTGGGTCTAACATTTACCAGCAAAACATATATACAAGTCATATTTTGTAAATAAACTCTGAACCTGGGGCTTTTCCAAAAAATGTCTACAAAACCAATAGTGGAATGTCTGGGTTTGGAAGCAGATGGATACATATTCTGGCCACAACTGATTAAGGATACATTCACACAGTTTTTTTGGGGGGGCAGGGGCGTATATACATCCCCCATACACTTCTATGGGCTCACGGCCCTCTATGGGACCGGTACGGTGCAACACACATGCGGGAGCCATACCACTCCATAGCCTGTAGAAAGATAGGACATGTCCTATCTGTCTACATAATATGGCGCTGTGCGCTGTATATTCCTATGGAGAGGGGCGGGGTGAGCTGCGCTGTGTTTTATATACATATAGAATAGATATGTTATTTATGTCCTATGGGTCAATAGGATTACAGCGCTATCCCATTTATATAGTTTTTTTTCTGTTTTGATATTTTTGCAGAATAAAAACACATTTTAGAGAAAAAAAAAACACTTGTTTTTGCATTATTCGTTTAGTGCAATTCAACAAATCCGTGATGTGATGGAATAAACATGCCAAGTTGTAGGATTGGAAATTCGCCATATTGAGCCCCCCTTTCTCCATTGGTAGCATTTATTTAAGTGCAACACCCCTGCCAATGCAGAGGCAAGGTGGTTGTTGCGAGTAGCGCCCTCTCCTTGTCAGGATCTTCTGGTGAGCCTGCGCAACTAATCAAGAAGCTACTGCTAGGAGAACTTAGTGATTGAAGCTGTAGCCAGAGAGGGATGCGTGCCATGGTTGGATCTCTGAAGTGTCCTGGTCATCCTCTGTGTGGCCATACAATGGGCACTCAGGTCCCTCTGCAGGTCCTGGTCCACGTAATGGGGACAGGGTGCTGCTGACCAGGACACATTCAGCCAGCCATAACTAAAGGAAATATGGAGGGAAGGGGGTGTTGAGGGGAAAAAAGCCAGAGCTGATATATAACAACCTCTTGGCATATCTTTTATATGGATCATCAGAATTCACTACATTGTATTTGTCCTCTGACCCAGAACATTCTATTCTATAGCAAGAACACTACAGGCCCAGAGCACTGCTGGAACCAGAAGAGAGAACGTAATTCACCACTGCTCTAGGCAAGATCTCAGCTCCTCCTGGTATAGCAAATTAAATGATACATTTTCACACCAATGTTACACCCACACCACACCTACAGAGTCTACTCAAGTACAAAGCAGAATAAAGTATTTCACATAGCAGAAGAATTGTGCAATTTATTAATTGGAATATCAATAACCATTAACATGTACTTCTAGATAACCATGCTAAGTGTTCCGCTTCTCATGTCTTCAGGCTAAAGGCTCAGATAAGCTGTAAAAGTTCAGTCCTTCCCTTCGGGCCATGTGGCCTTGTCTCCACGTAGCTTCTCCTATTAATAGAATGCTTCAGTGTACTGCACCATTATAGTAATTGGCATGAATTGACCACCCACCTTTAATAAACATGACCCTATCTAAATGGATCCTGTTCTATATCAGAAATTAGTTTGTAAAGTGCACTAATGGCTTTGAGTCGTCAACTGATAAAAGCCGAAACATTAAGGCTTCCTTGACTCTTTCCTACCATAGGACTTTTCAGGCTTTTATGTCTATTTCTACATCTATAGAACAATGAGGGTTTGTTTTCTTTGGTACTTTTTGACACCGTTTTGGTACTGAAAACCTTAAACAATTACATCATTTTCTTAGGAGCCATGTTACGGCTTTCAAAGCACACTTCAAAATGATGTATCCACTTTTTTCCACGCTTTAGTATAATCACAGAGATACATTTTATAGTTTTGATATAATTCGAAAAATATTCTCCTTAATTGCACAATTGTGACAGCCCATAACCAAAGTGTACTGCACTTTGGTGTAAAAGGTCATTTTTTTGTGGGACAAGCAGTTTTTAATGACACCATTTTGGGAAATTTACAAATCGCAATCATTTGAGATAATTTAAAATACATTTGGTATTTTCAGACATGGGGAAACGAACAGTTTTACTATTGTATTTTATGTGCAGTATAGGAGAAGGGGAGAGGCAATACGAATTGTGTAAAAAAAAAAAGTCAACTACTTCCTGACCACCATGACATTGAGTGGGCAGGCCATTTAATACTGTGCCATAAATGGACACAGACCTTGGGTTAAAAAAGGTATTCACAGGAAAACAAAATTCTTAAAAATATAGCCCTGCAGTGTGCAGACAAGACCAGCTCTGGCAATTCCTGCCGACAAGCAGCTTTCAGAGATTTCCTCAACAGGCTACAGAGAGATAAGGTCTGTATAGCAGAGCTGACTTTTATTGATTAGGTGAGGGAGCAAAGCTGAGTGTCATTGTGTTTTATATCCATATCATCGATCTCATCTCTGATCTGCCTCACCTCTCTTTTTATACATGTCAGATACTAGCAGAATGTTCAGACGCTAAATGATTTTTTTACCCTCTTACTTAACAATTTTACTTAGGGCTTAATGTTTGAGAACTTTGTTTCATGGGTAACTCATTTAAAAAGGACCAGGACATTGATTTAGGTTCCAATAATCAGTTAACCAAAATACAGATGAAAGTGAATGTAAACTTAACCTTATCTGAACCTAGAAAGGACTTTAAATACAGGTTGTTTAGCATAAACCAGTATTTAAACAAGAAATCCATCAACTACCTACTACATCTTCAATGCTGTGGGGGATCAGCCTTTGACCTGCAAGGCTATGTGTTTGCACATAAAGCAATTCTTGTTGCCTGGAAGAATAGAAACATAAGCATAGGGATAGCCAAGGACTACTAAACCTACTGCTACTTTTACTACAGAGTCTGTAAATGTAAACCATAAGACGGAGACTGTACCCAAAGACATTGTAAATGTCATTGTCACCTTCTCAAATAAAGTGCTAAATTATACAAAATTCATAAATAATGCAACATTCAAGTATGTAGAGTACAGGCGGTCCCCTTCTTAAGAACACTCGACTTACATACAACCCCTAGTTACAAACGGACCTCTGGATATTAGTAATTTATTGTACTTTAGTCCTAGGCTACAGTAAACAGCTATAACAGTTATCACAGGTGTCTGTAATAAAGCTTTAGTGTTAATATTGATTCTTATGACAACCCAACATTTTTAAAATCCAATTGTCACAAACACCAAAAAAGTTCTGTCTGGGATTACAATGATAAAATATACAGTTCCGACTTACATACAAATTCAACTTAAGAACAAACCTACAGACCCTATCTTGTATGTAACCCGGGGACTGCCTGTATATAGTTCCCTATACAAAAGAAAAATTAAAATAGTTGTCTGGGGAAAAACATGGCTGCCTTCTTCCACAAACAGCTCCACACCCAGCCATGGTCTGTACTGATAATGCAGTTCGGCTGTATACAAACTAACCGACCTTAACTTGGCTGTAGTCAATGACAAGGACTAAACATGGTTGGATGTGGAGCCATTTTTGAAAAAAAAAACAGCAGTGTTTCCAAACCTCTAGACAACAAAGACCAGAATCCACTGTGATCAATACTTGAGGTTTTGGGCAGGTTCTCATAACATTTTATAAGTCCCACATTAATCCCAGGGCATTGCTGGCTGCCAGCATAAAAAAGCTAAGCTAACCACCTCCTCTGCATCAATGTGACAGCAGGTAGAGAGATTTTGTAGTGCCCCAGAAGAGCATTGAACTTTGGAAATTTGAATATTTCCCCCATGCAAACTCTCTGCCAAGGTTATCGGCTCTCTCACAGTCTTGGCCAAAAACACATCCATGAATAAAGAATGGGACCAGAATGTCCTCCAAAAGAAACTTCTCCCAACCGTCCAAGAGCAGTTTGGTGATCAACAATGCCTTTTCCAGCATGATGGAGCATCTTGCCATAAAGCAAAGGTGATAACTAAATGGCTCAGGGAACAAAACAGAGATTTTGGGTCCATGGGCTGGAAACTCCCCAGATCGTAATCCCATTGAGAACTTGTGGTCAATCATCAAGAGACAGGTGGACAAACAAAAACCAACAAATTGACAAAATGCAAGCATTGATTGTGCAAGAATGGACGGCTATCAGTCAGGATCTGGTCCAGAAGGTGATTGAGAGCTGCCAGGGAGAATTGCAGAGGTCCTGAAGAAGAAGGGTCAACACTGCAAATATTGACTTGCTGCATTAACTCATTATAACTGTCTATAAAAGCTTTAGTTACTCGTAATATGATTGCACTTGTATTTCTGTATGTGATAAAAACATCTGACAAACCAGAGGGCAACAGCTCATGTGAAAATATAATATTTGTGTCATTCTCAAAACTTATGGCCATGATGGTATGAGGAGAACAATCCCTAGTACCTTGCAGTTGGGAAACACAGCTTGGAGTAGAGGACTGCCAGTCTCCCTGACCAACCTTAAATGGAGATGGGGATACTCTGCCATAGACCATGGGCTCCTGGCCTGTGATCAGGGCACCAGCCACCTGAGAAAGAGGGACAACTAGCTCAGGTCTTTCCACAGCATAGAACCCTTCTTCTGCCAGGGAGGAGATTGAAGAAATCAGGCCTTTGATTTGCACCTGCATTTGAGTAAAAGAACGAAACCGTTCACTGCAGACCCTTACTCTCTGGACTTATATCCTATTGGGGTGCACTACACCTTACCATCCCTTCAGGAGAGCAGCAATATGTGGTGAAACCTCCATAGTGTGACAAAACCAGCATAGCATCAGGGTCAACCCTATACCTGGCTCTGCAATTGAGGAAATAGCTTTTTTGAGGAGTATCTTAACATCAAACTACTATAAGTTGTATACTGCAGTATCTACCCATTGGCACACATAGGGGCACATTTACCAAGGGTCCGCGTTACACATTTCCGCTGGGTTTCCCGAATGTTTCCGTTTTGCGCCGCATTTAACTGGGGTTTTTGGCGCACGCGCTTGGATTTTGGCGCGGGCTTTCGGCACATGCAGTATCTCGGGCGCACGATCTTGGTGAATCGTCAGTCGGCCCGGATCGGGGATTTTAATGATAGTTTAAGGTAAGCTAATACTTTTTTCCACTGGCTTTGTGCTGGAATGTTTTCATTTTTTGAAAATGTATTTACAGATATATATAGAGTTCTATACACACACAGATTTGGCTTGAAACGATAACTGGCTGCTCCTTATAAAATGCCTTCTTTTCAGTATACACAGGGTTAAAAGTCTAAAATGATGCTTTATTGGACATTGTGTTTTTTCTATATCTGCACTAAGATCACGTATAAGCTTGTAGAACAGGACATTCCTGTACCCTGATCTGAAGCACCTTTCCCTTCAGGGCAGATTTAGAATGACAACAAATATTTAAAAAAAACATTGTCAGTCTTACAGGATGAAAAAGAAATAAAATAATTCTGTTCAGCAAGAACGCAACATCTTGAACTACTAAAACTATGGCACCTACTTGTAGCCTTGTTATGCAAGAGTAATATAATCTGAAAATTTGCCAGGTCTTGTATGGAGTAACCATGTCTACAGTCATTACCAGCCCAGAACATCACTAGTTCCCAGCACGGCTGTTATGTCTCACATGTTGATAAACACACGAAAATTTCAGAATAATCAGACCTAGAACAAAACATTAAAACACACACACAATGCTTAAGCAGCAGAATCTGGAATGAATTTGACCACTGCAGAGATACTTGTGGTTTTGGCAGAAGTTACATGAAATCTGATCTTCACAATCACCCTGTATGTTTACTTGAGCACGGCACCAAAGCCAAATGTAGAGTAATACGCTACTTCTCCACAAATGTGGGATGTAAAGAAATAATAGGTTTCTGCTTCATGCATAGTTGGGAGATAAACTGCAGGAAGTATAAGGAGACTGCTACATCACAACTCAATAGTGAAAGGGCAAGCAACAACAATGCACAGATTATGCACAGCAACTGCAAAAAGAGTAAAACCCAATAAACACTTACTGATATGTTGCTAAATATATCACCAGAAATGCAGTCTTCTTTCTGTAATTGTGGTTTGTCATAGGGGACATCAATAAGTCCATTCTGCTCCGTATTATCCGGCCCCATGTGTGCACCATTCACAGCACCAGTCTTTGAAATGGTCTTTGCCTTGTCTCCTCTGTGTTCTGCCCCTCTGGATCCAGTTGCACTGGTTAATACAGCAGCTGATCCAAGTGTACGTGTTGAATTAGTAGAACTTACTCTCTCAATCTCATCCTGTGTCTGCTTCAACAACGCCGTTCTGGGAACTTTACCTGAAGCATATTTTGTATGGGTTGGGGCATGTGCAGGTTGGCCAGAGAAGAGCTGCTTATTAATTGGTTGCTTCTGAGATTTAGCAACAGCAGCCTCTGTCTTCAGGTCCTGATCAGGAACAGGTTTTTTCTTTAAGGTTTTGATGGAAGCAGGAGCCCGAGGAGATGCTATAGGTGAAGAGACATTAGAATGAGACTGCGGGGACCTTGGAGAAGGTTTCAAAAGGGATGGAGGGCAATCCTTTGTGATTAATGCAGGTCTACTAAGGACTTTTGCCTTTACATTTCTAAAGTTCGGTTTAGGAAAGGTAACCACTTCATTTTTCTTTACTTTTGGAACAGGTTGTACTGTAGCTGGTTTCCTTGTAGCCGGTTTTACTGTAGCGTTCCCACAGGTAGATTTAACAGTTTCTAAAGCTCTTCCTCGATTAACATCCTTTATCAAATCTGGAATTTTGGGGTTATCAATCTGCCCAATATCATCTAGAACAGGAACAGAGAAGGTCATATTTTTAGACTCGGGCAACGGAGTAGAAGTGTATGTCTTGATATTCGTTTGGGCACAGGGACTAGAAATCAAGAAAGTGTCCTCACAGTTGTGCCCAGTTAGGCTTGCTAACAAATCTTTTGACTCTGTGCTTAGTGATTGTGTTTCAGTAGAGAACTTCACAGAGCTGGTGTCTTCAGCTTGAACTCCATTTACATTTTTGGTTTCAATGTCACTTTCCTCTATACATAAAGCTGGATTTACGGTTTCAGTTTTAGGAGCAGGGCAGAGGTCATTTTTGTTTAAATCTTTTACTTCTATTACAAGGTCAACATTGTTTATAGCCTGGACAAATTTTTCATTGCTCTCTTTAGGTGTATTGCCTGAAGTCACATTTGTGTCGGTAGCATGGCCTAAACTTTCTGCATTCATCTTGTTCAGCACCATTTCTTTGGAATCTGTATTACGTGGAGGCACTTCAAAATAACTCAAGTTTTTATTGGACAGTTCATTACTCTGACAGCTACCAGGGATATTGTTGGTCCATTTAAAGGACCCTGAAAACACTTCAATGGAAGCATTTGGTAACATTGAACCTTCTAGTAAAGAAGCACTCATTGGCTTTTCAGAGCTACTAGAAACCAGGCTGTTTTTCCTCATACACTCTGCATTACTAAAGTCCCATGACATAGACAACAAGGTCAGCGTTGGTTGCTCTGTGTCCTTGCAATTGGAAAAGGGAGCACACGTCTCCATCTGCTCATTATGAACATTCTCACAGGGCTCATCAGTACGTTTTAAAGTGAACCGTGAAGTTTCCAAAGACTCCATTTTCCTACATTGTGCTTCATTTGTCTTATGTATACAAGGCATTGAATCATCTTCAATATCCAGGTTATTGTGCTCATTCTTTAAAGAAACAGGATTTGTGGATTGCTGAGGTTGAGAAGGCAAAAGGATTTTACTGGGGAATGAGCCAATTTGTTCGGAAGATTTCTTACCAATATAATCAACAGTTTCTTCCAGATCTGCATCTGAAGTTTTTGTGAGGAGGTCGTCATAAGACAATTCACGTTGAGCAGGCAAAAGGATCTTAGAACAGATTTTTTTAGACGATTCCTTATTAACATAATCCATGTCAATCCATGTATCCTCAAGTTCTGCTTTTATATTCCCTGAATTTTTTTTGGCCATGCATCCATCAAGTTGCTTGTTTCTATAGTCCACAGTATCCTCCAGCTCCAGTTCATTATGATTCTCCAGTAGGGATTCACTACCATCTTCATAGCCGATAGCAACAGTGGGTGCGTTGGAGTTAAGGTTTTGCTCACATTTTGAGCACCCAGCGTTCTTCTCTGCGTTAGCATTTCCATTATCACTATTTAACAACTTTGAGTCAAATTCAATCCTAGTTGATTTTTCTACATTATCCAAATTCATCCTGATGCCTTCCAGCTTTGAACATGTCAGTCAGGGCATTTCAATAGAGAGAATAATCTACAATGAAGAGCAAAACCGATGCCTTGATGAAGGCAGAATGGAAGCAAAGATGGCCCATGCAAAGATCTATCCAGCAGGTTAGAGATAGAATGTTGAAATCTGTAAGAAAAAAATAAAGCAAATAATAGGATCAGATCATGGAAGGCATCAAAATTAAATATACTTTTAATAAAACTTATACTGGTCTACACTATTGGAAGGCTCAACTAAAGTTTCCAGATAATTAATATTTATTGCAACTTGAAACTTTCCTTTGGTAACCAGTCTCATTTTCTCACAAAGACGAGTCGCATAAAAACACAACTGTTACGTCACAACATGTTCCAATAGGTTTGACAATAGCAACCGGATTTGTTTGTTTGGCAACCTCACTGGTTATATTTACATTGGTCTTATCAGAACCCACAACTTTATGTAAGAACAAGAATAGAAAGCAAAGATGTC
The DNA here is from genome assembly GCF_040894005.1 of Engystomops pustulosus. NCBI lineage: Eukaryota > Metazoa > Chordata > Amphibia > Anura > Leptodactylidae > Engystomops > Engystomops pustulosus. The sequence continues at coordinate 240,443,349 of NC_092411.1, forward strand.
TAGGGGAGGATTTACACTGCCCAAGTACCAGGCTTCCATCGGTACTTATTTGTATTAGCCATTTAGACAGATTGAGTAACGATTTACAATGTGGATCTATATTCCCCTTTCACTTAGTGTAATTTATGACTTGTGTAAATAGGGCTTTTGCTGCACAGCATTTTCAACAACTGTGCGCTTTTTATACTGCATAATAACAGAATATGACCGTAATGGCTCATACATATCACAACGACAGGCATGTTTGGCAGTATTACAAAACTGAGGGCAGTTTCAGATGATAGTGGTTGGTTCATGAATCTTTTCAATGGACCGACCACATTGCAGTAAATGGACCTACATACATCAGTGATACATGATGCAAGGAGGGCCTTCTTTTCCAACAGGATTGCATATATCATCATGATGCTTGGAAGCCCCTCCCATCAGTCTGTGAAATCTAGCCCATGCATGGTCCGACCACTGTTGTGTGCCTCTTTTCTACATCAGAGGAGACCTTCTATAGATCAGATACATCCCATAGCATAAATATGACCTGAGCAGAAAATTCCGGATTTCGGTTGCAGCTTTTAGCCATGCCTAAAGGAGAAGGCTGGATTTCCACCCTTGTAATACTAACAGTAAGGGGAATCCTGCACATTCTATACCCACAGCAAAAATCAAATAAAGCCCATTTCACTCACTTAATGCAGGACTTGCATTAAACACCAACCCATTGTAGACATGCATGTGTGCAAAAAAAAAAAAAAAAGCATTACAATATAAATTCAAGTGCAATGCGTTTTTTCACTGATCCATTGCTATAGAAAAGATTTACATGTATGTTGTATGCACAGTAAAAACTGACTAAACTCCAATAGAAAATGTCAATTATTTACTGACCAAACCCGAATAGACTTTGCTGAAACTCTGCAACGCTCATGTGAAAGGGGCCCCACTGTCACAGCCTACGGAATAGGATTGGTTTAAAACCTATCCATTATGCAGATTGTGCTATTTGCCGCAACAATTTTGCCATGCCACCCCCAGCTTTGAACAGGATTCCCGGAAGCTAGCCAATTATTGTAGAGAAAATAAACAAAAAAACAAAATCAAGATTATGCACAATACTACAGATGGATATTGGAAGGGTAGGGCAACCAATTCCTTCAAGACCCCTTAAGCTCAAACCTTTAAAACATGGCATGCTACCAAAGTACACCATATAGAAGTGCCCTATAGGAGCAAGTAACCAGCATTATGGTAAATACAGCGGATATACTTTTTTTTAAAAACCAAAATATTCAAAAAAAAGAAAACCAAGAAG